>NC_141542.1:112720000-113032500 GCF_021556685.1 Rattus norvegicus
CACTCTTAACACTGTTACTCCCTTCTTAGCCTGTTGGTTTAAGGGCATTGGAAACCTAAAATGACTAGAGGATTGTCAGAGCTTCCAATCAATGGAATGTTTGTTGTGACTCCGGACAGGAGCATTCCTACTCGGGAACATACAATTCTAGGCCAGCAGAACTTAGGGTTGCAGGAACAGAAAGCAAATCTTTCCTAGTGGGTCACTAGGAATGACACTCAGTGGAACTATGTCCCTTTGTTCCCCTTGATTCCTGGAGTTGTCGATCTTGGCTATGGGAGGAACTGTGTCAAAAATCAGACCGTGGTTCCCAGAATCTACTGCCTTCTGTAGAACTTGGACCCAGTCCTCCATTCCACAGACACATAATTTGGTGCTTTAACTCTGTATTCAAAAGGGCATTTCATTTTTCAATAAGGCAAGCTGCTTTAGGATGGTATGAAGCATGGTAATCCCCATGGATTTCATGATCATGGCCCTCTTCTTGCTTCTCTGGTGGTTAAATGGGTTCCTCGGTCTGAAGCACTAAGTGTAGAATACCTCCGCAGCGGATAAGCCATTCTTTTAGGTTCACACATGGCAGAAGCACCTGCACAGCAGCCTAGATCTATTGAAGAATCTTCTCCTGTTCCCACACAAAGCTAGCAGTTTTCCAAGTCAAATGGCATATGGACCTGATAACACAGCCAAGAGAGTTAATAGACCCACTGAAATTGTGCATCATTCTTGGTGATGAGAGGGTCAGGTGCAATAACTTATCATGGACCTTAGAAGAAACATCTCTGCACTCCCTACACTATGGGACTCCTAAGTAGGCAGATTGTCCTTGAATTTTGGTTAGATCTATGTCCCTTCTTCTGTTCCACTGATATCTAGCATGGTTGCTACCTCCTGATTAGTGGATCCAATCAGTGTCACATCAATAGCATAGTGAACCCATGTGATATATTGTGAAAGAGACAGAAGATAAGGACCTGTCTAAGTTATGACACAGGTAGGGAAGGTAATAATGTGGCAAAACTTTAAAGATATACTCCTGTCCTTGCCAACTGCAAGCAAATGGCTTCTGGTGGCCCTTATGGACAGCTACTGAAAAAAAATGTATTTGCTAGAAAAATAGCTGCATACAGTGTAACTGCAGATGTGTTACTTGGTTCAAGTAAGGCCACTATATCCGGTAGAGCAGAGTTACTATCGGATTTAATCTCTGATACTCAACAGTGATTCTCCATGTTCCATCTCTCTTCTCTGTGGGCCACATTCTAGAGTTAAGTGAGATGTGTTGGGCACCACCACTCCTGCTGCCTTCAAGTCCTTGGTGGTGGCACTAACTACTGAAAGCCCCCTAGGGATATGATACTGGTTTTCATTCACTATTTTCCTTGGCAGATTTTTCTCTAAAGGCTTCCACTTAGCCTTTCCAACCATAATAGCCCTCACTCCACAGACCAGAACCAATGTGGAAACTCTGCCAATTTCTAAATATATCTATCCCTAGCATACATTTCGGAATTGGGGAAATAACCACAGGAAGAGTAAGAGGAACTACTGGACATACTATGAGTTAGATATCAGCCACAACTCCATTAATCACCTGGCCTTCATAAGACCCTTCTTAACAGGAAGTCCACAATGTGTTTTCGGATCCTCCAGAAGCCTAGTCAATACAGAACCAGTATCCAATAGACTCCAGAAAGTCTGACTGTTTCCTTCCACCAGTGTACTGTTACTCCTTTAAAAAGCCGTAGATCCCTCTGAGGAAGAAGCAGAGAAAGGCCAAGAACACACCTTTTAGTTGTCTTTTCAAAGTCCTTCCTCAGAGGAACCCAGCCACCCTTTCATTCAATGGATTTGGGGTCTGAAAACTCTCTGAAGACTGGAAATTGAATCATGGGCCAAAATTACCTTTCTCCATGATCTAATGTTAAATGTAGCCTTTCTTTCATTTTTTTTGAAATTTTTTTCTGCTTACACAGATCAAAAATATGTAGTAGGCTTCTTATCTATTTCATGCCTAGAATTAGCATCAGTCATTAGTCATTAACAAAGGTCCCTGTGATTCACACAATTATAAAGTATACCTCACTTATCATGGAGACAGAGACACAGCTCCAAGGTAGGATCAAGTAAGATTGGTGACAGGTGCAAGTAGGGGCTGGAATGCTGCCCTTGAGAAGAAAATGTTTTTCTCACTTGGCCTTAAACTATGTTCTGCTGTGTCCTGTTTCTGTGGAAGTGGCTCTCGTGTTCTCTGGGCTATGACAAGTATATTTTGATAATAGGAAGAGGGGTGACTTATTGTGTAAATATTTTAAAAAGAAGCCTTGCTTAGTCTTATTTCTTTGTTTAGTCTTGCCTCAGTTATTCCTGGTATCGTGGGAATAACTATCTTCTGATGTCTTGCCAAAAAGGGAAGTTGAGGTAATGTATATTCATGTCTATGTAAAGGTTAATAAAGCTTGCAGCTGCATGCAGTTGCTTCTGCCTTTGCTCTGCATCCCCTGTGTCCTACTTATTTGCGACTGTACCCAGGGCCCCCAATGCACTGGACATTGACAACTTATGTTGACCATTATTGGTTAGGTCATTATGAACAATTTTTGTCTCCCTTGCTTCCTATGATTTAATATAGCCACCTGAGACCTGCTACTTCGAGTCCTAATTAAACCTATTGCATTTATTTCATCCAGCTGGCAGAAGGAGAAGGGAAACAACAAAATACTTCAAATGTCCTGGTGCCTCTATCACCATTTTGTTTCTTATAGGATTCCTGAAGGGCATGCTATCTGGGCTTTCCGATTGTGGAGGACTACATTTAACACAGTGTGCCCATCAAGCAGTTGCAATTTTCCTGTGCCTTAAAATCCCTTCAAAATTAAGCCAAGGGACACCAAGCACCTACGACTTCTTTACAGTCAGCCATACAAGTTTCAGTCATTCAAATAAACTTCTGACACTTAAAAAAAAAACTCTGTGAGCTTCTATCTTAAACCTAGAACCTCCACTCAAAAGACTCACATCAATGAACTCAGCCTGGTTTGTTTTACGCTCCTTCCACTATGATCTTACATACTTAAAATCCACGCCCACACACATTCCTCACACTTCTGCTTGAATTAGAAAAATCATTAAGCTCCTTAATAGTGTAGCGTACTTCCTCATGAATTACATTTTCTACTTCTTCCCTAGTGGCCTGTGTTCCCTTGATCTCTGCTCTAGGTTTATGGGCAACAATCAGTGGGCCTTCGGGAAAATTAGCATTGTCTTTTCTGACATTTTTCTTAGAGAAAATCCCTGCTGGTTTCCCAGAAAGCAAAGGATCATTTTCTCCTGGTTAAAAGTATTGCTTGATAAAATGCATAGGCGACACAGTAGAGAGAGAAACTCACCTCTAGAGAAGCAGAGTGGTTCATCCTTCTTGAGAGAAACTGACACCCAGCAAGCTCATTCCAATTACAACATTCAATGTTTTATTGAAACATTATACAAGGTTAAATGGAGCTTGGAAATTATCAAAGTTATCGTGGCCTTGCTGCCCATGAAAGTGGACAACACAAACAAATCTCAGTTCCATTTGAGCATGTCTAACCACAATCAAAAGTAAGAACTCCACATTTGCCTGAAGTGTCTTAGAACTAAGGTTGATCCAGCTATTATGTATAAAGAAGCCATGAGCATGGGTAAGCAAGTGTATCTGTGGTATAACGAATCATCCTTTTGATACATAGTCGAGTATTATAGTTGGGTCTTGTGGTAGAATAATTCTCATCTTCCTGAGGAAAAGTCACAGTGATTTCCGTTGTGGCTAGATAAAGTTAATCTCTGACCATCAGTGGATGATGGTTCTCCTTGCTTGTGTATCCTCATAAGCACAAGCTATTATTGGCTTTATTGATCTTAGTCATTTAGGTTTGTTTAATATATCAAAGTAGTTCTAGTTTGAATTTTCCTGATGACTCAGGGTATTGGATTAATATTTCAGATAGTATCCCTTTATCATGATATAGTCTGTCAGGATGTCTTCCATTCTGAAGGCTGACCATTTGATTAAAAATATGGTGGGCTTTGCATTACACTTTCATGAGGTCTCTCTAATTCCTGAATCCATGATTTTAGTTTCTGTGCTAAAGAGTTTTGTTCAGAAAGTCTTTTCCTGGCCAGTTTTAACTGACAAACTAATACAAAGCTACAAATACAGAGTACCAATACAAAGGCTCATCTTGAAGAGTGGTCATTGACAACATAACATTGCTATGCATTTCACAGGCTGCCTGTTGTTGTAAATGTAATTTTACATGAGCCAGTAAACAAAGAATCTCGGTATTTTTATAATATTCTCTTTATACTGTGCTCTACGACAAAACCCATACTGTATCCAAGTGTTCTGTAAATGATTTTCAATCATATCTACCTACCAAGAAACATTGTTTCTGAGCAAAAATTAATGACTGTAAATTAATATTCCAGAAAACTCATCCCAGTTTATTCACTGCCGTGATGAGAGAGAAACTCTTTCTACAGTTCCACCTCAATGTCAATTTCTTGTTAACTAGGAGAGATGTCCTTTTAATGTGCATGAGACAATATGTGTACATGGTGGAAAGTAAAGTATTGCTTTATGGTGATTGACCTCCATGTAGGATATTTAGTAGAAGCAATGGTGTTATTAAAGTTATCGGTAGAGTTATAACACTCCACATATTTTCCTAAAAGAGCAACATTATATTTTGTTTAATAAACACAGTCTATGTTAGGAATAAAAATTTATCAAAATAAGGAAAGGAAAAGAAAAATGTTAAATGGCCTTGTTAGAGAGATTCAAAGACCTACAATCAATTAACACACAATGTCAGTACTGCAAGAGGGGCATTAAAAACTTTAATGATATGAAAAATTATAATAATAGTCTCCCAGCATATATATATGTATATATACATATATAAACATACACATAAAATATGTATGGAATATATGGCTAAATCACAGTTGCAGATGCATCTAATGTAGATTTACATTGTGAAAAGATGCATTACACAATTCTTTTAACACTAAAATGTTTGTGTTTTATAAAATTCTTAAAAATGTGTATCCTTACAATTTATAACCTTAGTTTCATTTATAATTGCTTTCAGTGTGTACTTAGAATCATGACAGAGAATTATAAGTAACAATAGCCACAAAGGCACCATATGTAAGAAACAAATATATGTCAGGGCCTAGAGAATACATTGTAGATATGTATTTGTTGGTGAAGAATATTGCCTTTATGATGGGTAAAAGAATCCTAACTGCTCTCTTTCCTAGTGGATAATGACCAACAATATTGGCTGTACATATTTAAGATCACTCATTTCTTTCTTCTTCTGCCCTCCCACATCCTCTCTATAAACAAAATGTCTTATGCTTTGTGAGGGAAAATGTACAGAAGAAAGAGACTGAAAGTTCTCCTGCACATGGAATTTGCTTTTGGGATTATTTTATATCCTTAATCTCTGATCTAAAGTAAGTAACTTTCTTTTCACATATAAATACTACATAACCTTGGACCTTGGCTTATGAAGGAAATGACAATTTATATTTGTAATTCAAAATAAATGCTTCTTACGTCTATCACAGTATAAAAGGAAAATAACTGGTAATGTTCAATAGTAGATTAATGACAGAGTCACCCTCATGTTCCTCAATTCAAGTGGGATGACTAATAAAATATTAATGTTAATTTCAGTACAGGACATTAATTTCTACTTATAAAAATCAATGAAAATAATTTTTGCAAAAATTGAGATAAAATATTCCAGGTACAATAACTATCAAAGCAGGTTTTTATTGGCAACTGTACAGAGTCCAGGCTTCCCGTGAGCATTCTGAAGTGCTTTGTAGAGATGAATTTCACACTGTGAAAATCCTAATGTGAGGTATCAACCTCATAACAATACTTTCCTAAAAATTCTATGGATTTTCTTTTCTACTACTATTATTAAGAGTTAATCAAATTAATGCAATCTAGAATCTTTCTTCTTTATTAAACAACAAACAAAGGACGGTTGAGATGAAAACGAAAAGTTAAAAAAATAAACACTATCCAGGGTAATTCGAGCATTTGGGCTAATATTCACTTATCAATGAGTGCATACCATGAGTGTTTTTCTGTAATTGGGTTACCTAACTCAGGATGATATTTTCCAGTTCCATACATTTCCCTATGTATGTCATAAAGTTATTGTTTTTGATAGCTGAGTAATATTCCATTGTGTAGATGTACCACATTTTCTGTATCCATTCCTCTGTTGAAGGGCATCTGGGTTCTTTCCACCTTCTGGCTATTATAAATAGGGCTGCTATGAACATAGTGGAGCATGTGTCTTTGTTGTATGTTCGGTCATCTTTTGGGTATATGCCCAAGAGAGGTATAGCTGGGTCCTCAGGTAGTTCAATGCCCAATTTTCTGAGGAACCTCCAGACTGATTTCCAGAATCGTTGTACCAGTCTGCAATCCCACCAACAATGGAAGAGTGCTCCTCTTTCTCCACACTTGCCAGTATTTGCTGTCACCTGAATTTTTGATCTTAACCATTCTCACTGTTGTGAGGTAAAATCTCAGGGTTGTTTTGATTTGCATTTCCCTTATGACTAAAGATGTTGAACATTTCTTTAGGTGTTTGTTAGCCATTTGGCAATCCTCAGCTGTGAATTGTTTGTTTAGCTCTGAACCCCATTTTTAATAGGGTTATTTGTCTCCCTGCAGTCTAACTTCCTGAGATCCTTGCATATTTTGGATATTAGCCCTCTATCAGTTGGAGGATTGGTAAAGATCTTTTTCCAATCTGTTGGTTGCTATTTTGTCCTAACAATAGTGTCCTTTGCCTTACAGAAGCTTTGTAGTTTTATGAGATCCCATTTGTCGATTCTTGATCTTAGAGCATAAGCCATTGGTGTTCTGTTCAGGAAATTTTCTCCAGTGTCCATGTGTTTGAGATTCTTCCCCACTTTTTCTTCTATGAGTTTGAGTGTATCTGGTTTGATGTGGAGGTCCTTGATCCACTTGGACTTAAGCTTTGTACAGGGTAATAAGCATGGATCGATCTGCATTCTTCTACATGCTGACCTCCAGTTGAACCAGCACCATTTGCTGAAAATGTTATCTTTTTTCCATTGGATGGTTTTTGCCTCCTTTGTCAAAACTCAAGTGACCATAGGTGTGTGGGTTCATTTCTGTGTCTTCAATTCTATTCCACTTGTCTATCTGTCTGTCTCTGTACCAATACAATGCAGTTTTAATCACTATTGCTCTATAATACTGCTTGAGTTCAGGGATAGTGATTCCCCCTGAAGTCCTTTTATTGTTGAGGATAGTTTTAGCTATCCTGGGTTTTTTGTTATTCCAGATGAATTTGCAAATTGTTCTGTCTAACTCTTTGAAGAATTGGATTGGTATTTTGATGGGGATTGCATTGAATCTGTAGAACGCTCTTGGTAAAATGGCCATTTTAGCTATATTAATCCTGCCAATCCATGAGCATGGGAGATCTTTCCACCTTCTGAGATGTTCTTCAATTTCTTTCTTCAGAGGCTTGAAGTTCTTGTTGTACAGATCTTTTATTTGCTTGGTTAAAGTCACACCGAGGTACTTTATATTATTTGGGTCTATTATGAAGGGTGTCTTTTCCCTAATTTCTTTCTCGGCTTGTTTCTCTTTTGTGTAGAGGAAGGCTACTGATTTATTTGAGTTAATTTTATACCCAGCCTCTTTGCTGAAGTTGTTTCATTTAGTAATTCTCTGGCGGAACTTTTGGGATCACTTAAATATACTATCATATCATCTGCAAATAGTGATATTTTGACTTCTTCTTTTCCAATCTGTATCCATTTGATCTCCATTTGTTGTCTGATTGCTCTGGCTAGAACTTCAAGACCTATATTGAATAAGAAGGGAGAGAGTGGGCAGCCTTGTCTAGTCCCTGATTTTAGTGGGATTGCTTCAATTTTCTCTCCATTTAGTTTAATGTTAGCAACTGGTTTGCTGTATATGGCTTTTTCTATGATTAGGTATGGGCCTTGAATTCCTATTCTTTCCAGGATTTTTATCATGCATGGGTGTTGAATTTTGTCAACTGCTTTTTCAGCATCTAATGAAATGATGATGTGGTTTTTATCTTTCGGTTTGTTTATATAGTGGATCACGTTGATGGTTTTCCGTATATTAAACCATCCCTGCATGCCTGGGATGAAGCCTACTTGATCATGGTGGATGATTGTTTAGATGTGCTCTTGGATTGGCTTTGCCAGAATTTTATTGAGTATTTTTGCGTCAATATTCATAAGGGAAATTGGTCTCAAGTTCTTTTTTTGTTGGGTCTATGTGTGGTTTAGGTATAAGAGTAATTGTGGCTTCATAGAAGGAATTCAGTAGCGCTCCATCTGTTTCAACTTTGTGGAATAGTTTGGATAGTTTTGTTACGAGGTCTTCCATGAAGGTCTGAAAGAATTCTGGACTAGACCCATCTGTACCTAGGCTCTTTTTCGTTGGGAGACCTTTAATAACTTTTTCGATTTCTTTAGGAGTTATGGGGTTGTTTAACTGGTTTATCTGTTCCTGATTTAACTTTGGTATCTTGTATCTGTCTAGGAAATTGGCCATTTCCTGCAGATTTACAAGTTTTGTTGAATATAGGCTTTTGTAGTAGGATCTGATGATTATTTGAATTTCTTCTGATTCTGTAGTTATGTCTCTTTTCATTTCTTCTTTTGTTAATTTGGACACACTCTCTGTGTCCTCTCGTTAGTCTGGCTAAGGGTTTATCTATCTTGTTGATTTTCTCAAAGAACCAACTTTTGGTTCTGTTGATTCTTTCTATGGTCCTTTTTGTTTCTACTTGGTTGATTTCAGCTCTGAGTTTGATTATTTCCTGCCTTCTACTCCTCCTGGGTATATTTGCTCCTTTTTGTTCTAGAGCTTTTAGGTGTGCTGTCAAGCTGCTGATATATGCTCTCTCCTGTTTCTTTCTGCAGGCACTCAGCGCTATGAGTTTTCCTCTTAGCACAGCTTTCATTGTGTCCCATAAGTTTGGGTATGTTGTACCTTCATTTTCATTAAATTCTAAGAAGTCTAATTTGTTTCTTTATTTCTTCCTTGACCAGGTTATCATTGAGTAGAGCATTGTTCAATTTCCATGTGTATGTGGGCATTCTTCCCTTATTATTGTTGAAGACCAGCTTTAGCCCGTGGTGGTCTGATAGGATGCATGAAATTATTTCTATCTTTCTATATCTGTTGAAGCCTGTTTTATGACCAATTACATGGTCAATTTTGGAGAAAATTCCTTGAGGTGGTGAGAAGAAGGTATATCCTTTTGTTTTAGGATAGAATGTTCTAAAAATATCTGTTAAGTCCATTTGGTTCACCACTTTTCTTAGTCTATGTCTCCATTTAATTTCTGTTTCCATGATCTGTCCATTGATGAGAGTGGGGTGTTGAAATCTCCCACTATTATTGTGTGAGGTGCAATGTGTGTTTTGAGCTTTAGTAAGGTTTCTTTTATGTATGTGGGTGCCCTTGTATTTGGGGCATAGATATTTAGGATTGAGATTTCATCTTGGTGGATTTTTCATTTGATGAATATGAAGTGACCTTCCTTATCTTTTTTGATGACTTTTAATTGGAAATCGATTGTATTCAATATTAGAATGGCTATTCCACCTTGCTTCTTCAGACCATTTGTTTGGAAAGTTGCTTTCCAGCCTTTCACTCTGAGGTAGTGTCTGTCTTTGTCTCTGAAGTGTCTTTACTGGAAGCAGCAGGATGCAGGGTCCTCGTTGCGTATCCAGTTTCTTATCTATGTCTTTTTATTGGGGAATTGAGTCCATTGATGTTGACAGATATTAAGGAATCGTGATTGTTGCTTCCTGCTGTATTTGTATTTGGATGTGAGATTATGTTTGTGTGCTTTTCATCTCTTTGCTTTGTTGCCAAGATGATCATTTTCTTGCTTTTTGTAGGGTGTAGTTTGCCTCTTTATGTTGGGCTTCACCATTTATTATCCTTTGTAATGCTGGATTTGTAGAAAGATATTGTGTAAATTTGGTTTTGTCTTGGAATATCTTGTGTTCTCCATCTATGTTAACTGAGAGTTTTGCTGGATACAGTAACCTGCGCTGTCATTTGTGTTCTCTTAGGGTCTGTATGACATCAGTCCAGGATCTTCTGGCTTTCATAGTCTCTGGCAAGAAGTCTGGTGTGATTCTGATAGGTCTGCCTTTATATGTTACTTGACCTTTTTCCCTTACTGCTTTTAATATTCTTTCTTTGTTTTGTGCATTTGGTATTTTGACTGTTATGTGATGGGAGGAGTTTCTTTTCTGGTCCAATGTACTTGGAGTTCTGTAGGCTTCTTGTATGTTTATGGGCATCTCTTTCTTTAGGTTAGGGAAGTTTTCCTCTATAATTTTGTTGAAGATATTTACTGGTCCTTTGAGCTGGGAGTCTTCACTCTCTTCTATACTATTATCCTTAGTTTTGATCTTCTCATTGAGTCCTGGATTTCCTGTATGTTTTGGACCAGTACCTTTTTCCGTTTTATATTATCTTTGACAGTTGTGTCGTTGATTTCTATGAAATCTTCTGCTCTTGAGATTCTGTTTTGTATTTCTTGTATTCTGTTGGTGATGCTTGTATCTATGGCTCCTTGTCTCTTTCTTTGGTTTCCTACATCCAGGGTTGTCTCCCTTTGTGCTTTCTTTATTGCTTCTATTTCCATTTTTAATTCCTTCAACTGTTTGATTGTGTTCTCCTGTAATTCTTTCAGGGATTTTTTGATTCCTCTCTATGGGCTTCTACTTGCTTTGTTATGTTGTCCTGAGTTTCTCTACGGGAGTTCTTTATGTCTTTCCTCCATCATCAGGGTCAAATGTGATTTAAAACCAAATCTTGCTTTTCTGCTGTGTTTGGATATTCAGTGTTTGCTTTGGTGGTAGAATTAGGCTCCAATGATTCCACGTATCTTGGTTTCTGTTGCTTCAGTTCTTGCACTTGCCTCTCACCATTGGGTTGTCTCTGGTTGTAGGGAGCTGCAACGTGCCGCGCCTCAAAGATGGCGCTGGTTTCCGCCCTCCACCCTCCCAAAGGTGAATACTCCTTGTAGTAAACAAGTCCTTATTTCGCTATGCCTGCCTGGCTTGCTAGCTTCCGCATAGTGACAGCCTATCTGCATGACCCACGTGGCTTGCTAGGATTGGCCAGCTCTAGCTATTTAAGTGTGGTGCAGGGGCTCCCCAGGTCAGAAGATTGTATCAAGGTTCCTGAGTAAACTGCTTGAAGAAGATCTCGTCTGGTCGTGTCTTCCTTGCTGGTCGAGGTTGGGTGCGACATCTGGTGTTACATTTTTCTGTTATTTCTGACAGTGGCTAGACCATCCTATAGGCCTGTGTGTCAGGAGTGCTGTAGACCTGTTTTCCTGTTTTCTTTCAGCCAGTTATAGGAACAGAGTGTTCTGTTTTCGGGATTGTAGTCTTTCTTGTCTACTGGTCTTCAGCCATTCCTGTGGGCATGTGTCCTGATTCCACCAGGCAGGTCACTTGGAGTAGAAAAGTTGGTCTTACCTGTGGTCCTGGGGCTGAAGTTGCTCCTGGGGGGCTGCTTTTGACCTCTCTGTGAGGGCGGCAACCAAAAGGGCCTGCCCTGCCTTTTCCCAGGGGCCCCGGTGCACTTGGGTCCCATTGGCATTACGTGTTTTCCTCTAGAGTCAGAAAGGTGGACAGAGTGTAGTCTTCTATTGACTTCCCAGGCATGTCTGCCCCTCTGAAGATTTAGCTCTCCCTCCCATGGGATTTGGGTGCAGGGAGCTATTGACCAGGTCCCTTCAGGTCTGGCAGTGTCTGGCTTGCAGGGGACCTGCCACTTGAGTGCCCCTAACTTCTTGTTCCCAGAGGCCCTATACAATTTCCTCTTGGGCCAGGGATGTGAGCAAGGTTGGGCAGTATTGGTGCTCTCTCCAGCTCTGCAGTCTCAGGAGTGCCCTCCTGTCCGAGCAGTGAACTCTCTCTCCCACTGGGTTTGGGAGCAGGGAGGTGTGGGTGGGGGTCAGCAAGGTTCAGGCTCCAGCTAAAACCAGAAGTGTCCAATCCCAGAGGAATTTTACCTCTGTGTATCCTGAGTCCACTAGGCAGGTTGCTTGGAGCAGAAAAGTTGGTCTTACCTTGGGTCCTGTGGCTTAAGTTGCTCCTGGGGGGCTGCTTTTGAGCTCTCTGTGAGGGAGACAACCTGAAGGGCCTACCCCGCCTTTTCCCGCACCCCCTCAACCCCATGCACTGGGATCCCAGACAGTGTTAGGCATTTCCTCTGGAGTCAGAAATGTGGGCAGGATGTAGTCTTCCCAGGTGTGTCTGCCCCTCTGAAGGTTTAGCTCTCCCTCCCACAGGATTTGGGTGCAGAGAGCTGGTGACCGGGTCCCTTCAGGTCCAGGCAGTTTCTGGAGTGCAGGGGGCCTCTCCAACTTCTTTACCAGTGCACTACGGCTATGACTTTTCCTGTTGGCACTGCTTTAATTGTGTAATGTAAGTTTGGGTCTGATGTGTCAACATTTTCATTAAATTACAGGAAGTCTTTAATTTCTTTATTTCTTCCCTTACCAAGTTATTGAGTTGAAAGTTGTTCAGTTTCAATGTGGAAGGAGACTTGTTTTTGTTTTTGCTATTGTTGAATAGAAGTCTTAGGGTTATCTCATAAGATACATGGAGTCAGAGTCACATGGTGATCTCACAGGATACAAGGGATTGTTTCAATCTTCTTGTTACAATTGAGAGTTCTTTTGTGACCAATTTTATGGTCAGTTTTAGAGAAGGTACCATGAGGTGCTGAGAAGGTGTATTCTTTTGTTTTAGGGTGAAATATTTTGTAAAATTCTGCTAAATCTATTTGGTTCACTTATTAGTGTTTCTGTGTCTCTTTTTAGTTTGTTTCAATAGCCTGTCCATTGGTGAGAGTGGTGTGTTAAGTCTCCCACTGTTATTGTGTTGGGAACAATGTGAGTCTTAAGCTTTATTAGAGATACTTTATGAATGTGGTTGCCCTTGCACTTGTGGACATAGATGTTTAGAATTGAAACTTTCTCTTCCCTTTGATGAATATGAAGTGTCCTTCTTCATCATGATTGATAACTTTTGTATGAAAGTCTATTTAGTCAGATATTAGGATGGCAACTCCAGCTTGTATTTTGGGAACATTTCCTGGGAAGACCTTTTTTTCCTTTTTTACTCTAAAATAGTAGCTGTCTTTGTTAGTGAGATGTGTTTTTTTATATGCAGGGAAAACTGAATCTTGTTTGCTTATCCAGTCTGTTAGCATACATCTTTTGTAGGTGAGTTGAGACCATTAATATTGAGAGATATTAAAGACAGTTATCTGTTAGTTCCTGTTATGTTTGTTTTTGTAGGTGGTTCTATGTGCTTGTGGTTCTCTCCTTTTGACTTTTTTGTGAGATGCTTGAAATCTTGTCTTTTCTATGGTGTTCCTTCTGTTGGAGATTGTCTTCTTGGATTCTCTGTTGAGCTGGATTGGTGGAAAGTTATTGTTTGAATTGGGTTTTGTCCTGGAACATTTTGGATTCCCCATTTATGTTAATTGATAGTTTTGCTGTGTACTGTACCCTGGTATGACATTTTAGTACTCTGAGAGTCTGCATGACCTCTGACCAGGCTCTTCTGGCTTTCTGTGTCTCTGTTGTGAAGTCTGGTGTAATTCTGATAGGTCTACCTTTGCATGTTACTTGGCATTCTTCCCTTTCAGCTTTTAATATTCTTTCTTTCTTCTATGCATTTAGTGCTTTAATAATTATGTGATGAGTATATTTCCTGTTCTGGCCCCATTGTCTTGGCAACAAAACAACGAGAAAGAAAGCACACAAATATAACATCACATCCAAATATGAATATAACAGAAAGCAATAATCACTATTCCTTAATATCTCTGAAAATCAATGGTCTCAACTCCCTAATAAAAAGATATAGATTAACAAACTGGATACACAATGAGGACCCTGCATTCTGCTGCCTACAGGAAACACACCTCAGAGACAAAGACAGACACTACCTCAGAGTGAAAGGCTGGAAAACAACTTTCCAAGCAAATGGTCAGAAGAAGCAAGCTGGAGCAGCCATTCTAAAATCGAATAAAATCAATTTTCAACTAAAAGCCATCAAAAAAGATAAGGTAGTACACTTCATATTCATCAGAGGAAAAATCCACCAAGATGAACTCTCAATCCTAAATATCTATGCTCCAAATACAAGGGCACCTAAATACATAAAAGAAATCTTACTAAAGCTCAAAACACACATTACACCTCACACAATAAAAGTAGGAGATTTCAACACCCCACTCTCATCAATGGACAGGTCATTGAAACAGAAATTAAACAGAGACATAGACAGATTAAGAGAACCAAATGGACTTAACAGATATTTATAGAACATTGTATCCTAAAGCAAAAGGATATACATTCTTCTTACCACCTCATGGTACTTTCTCCAAATTGACCATATAATTGGTCATAAAACAGGCCTCAACCGATAAAGAAAGATAGAAAGAATCCCATGCGTCCTATCAGACCACCACGGGCTAAAGCTGGTCTTCAATAACACTAAGGGAAGAATGCCTACATATGCATCAAAGTTGAACAATGCTCTACTCAATGATAACCTGGTCAAGGAAGAAATAAAGAAATTAAAGACTTCTTAGAATTTAATGAAAATGAAGGTACAACATACCAAAAGTTATAGGACACAATGAAAGCTGTGCTAATAGGAAAACTCATAGCTCTGAGTGCCTGCAGAAAGAAACAGGAGAGAGCATATATCAGCAGCTTGACAGCACACCTAAAAGCTCTAGAGCAAAAAGAAGCAAATACACCCAGGAGGAGTAGAAGACAGGGAATAATCAAACTCAGTACTGAAATCAACCAAGTAGAAACAAAAGGACCATACAAAGAATGAACGGAACCCAAAGTTGGTTCTTTGAGAAAATCAGCAAGATAGATAAACCCTTAGCCAGACTAACGGGAGTGCACAGAGAGTGTGTCCAAATTAATAAAATCATAAATGAAAAGGGAGACATAACTACAGAATCAGTGGAAATTCAAAAAAATCATCAGATCCTACTACAAAAGCTTATATTCAACAAAACTTGTAAATCTGCAAGAAATGGACAATTTCCTAGACAGATACCAGATACCAAAGTTAAATCAGGAACAGATAAACCAGTTAAACAACCCCATAACTCCTAACAAAATAGAAGCAGTCATTAAAGGACTCCCAACCAAAAAGATCCCAGGTACAGATGGGTTTAGTACAGAATTCTCTCAGACCTTCATAGAAGACCTCATACCAATACTATCCAAACTATTCCACAAAATTGAAACAGATGGAGCGCTACCTAATTCCTTCTATGAAGCCACAATTACTCTTATACCTAAACCACACAAAGACCCAACAAAGAAAGAGAATTTCAGACAAATTTCCCTTATGAATATTGATGCAAAAATACTCAATATAATTCTGACAAACCGAATCCAAGAGCACATCAAAACAATCATCTACCATGATCAAGTAGGCTTCATTCCAGGCATGCAGGGATGGTTTAATATATGGAAAACCATCAACGTGATCCATTATATAAACAAGTGAAAGAACAAAACTATATGATCATTTCATTAGATGCTGAGAAAGCATTTGACAAAATTCAACACCCCTTCATGATAAAAGTCCTGGAAAGAATAGGAATTCAAGGCCCATACCTAATCATAGTAAAAGCCATATACAGCCAACAAGTAGCTTACATTAAACTAAATGGAGAGAAAATTAAATCAATTCCACTAAAATCAGGGATTAGACAAGGCTGCCCACTCTCTCCCTACTTATTCAATATAGTTCTTGAAGTTCTAGCCAGAGCAATCAGACAACAAAAAGAGATCAAAGGGATACAGATTGGAAAAAAAGAAGTCAAAATATCACTATTTGTAGATGATATGATAGTATATTTAAGTGATCCCAAAAATTCCACGAGAGAACTACTAAAGCTGATAAACAACTTCAGCAAAGTGACTGGGTATAAAATTAACTCAAATAAATCAGTTGCCTTCCTCTACACAAAAGAGAAACAATCCGAGAACAAAATTAGGAAAACGAGACCCTTCATAATAGTCCCAAATAATATAAAATACTTGGTGTGACTTTAACCAAGCAAGTAAAAGATCTGTACAAAAAGAACTTCAAGCCTCTGAAGAAAGAAATTGAAGAAGACCTCAGAAGATGGAAAGATCTCCCATGCTCATGGATTGACACGATTAATATAGTAAAAATGGCCATTTTACCAAAAGCGATCTACAAATTCAATTCAATCCCCATCAAAATACCAATCCAATTCTTCAAAGAGTGAGACAGAAAAATTTGCAAATTCATCTGGAATAACAAAAAACCCAGGATAGCTAAAACTTTCCTCAACAATAAAAGGACTTCTGGGGGAATCAGTATCCCTGAACTTAAGCAGTATTACAGAGCAATAGTGATAAAAACTGCATGGTATTGGTACGGAGACAGACAGATAGACCAGTGGAATAGAATTGAAAACCCAGAAATGAACCCACATACCTATGGTAACTTGATTTTTGACAAAGGAGCCAAACCATCCAATGGAAAAAAGATAGCATTTTCAGCAAATGGTGCTGGTTCAACTGGAGGTCAGCATGTAGAAGAATGCAGATCAATCCATGCTTACACCCTGTACAAAGCTTAAATCCAAGTGGATCAAGGACCTCCACATCAAACCAGATACACTCAAACTAATAGAAGAAAAAGTGGGGAAGCATCTGGAACACATGGGCGCTGGAGAAAATTTCCTGAACAAAACACCAATGGGTTATGCTCTAAGATCAAGAATCGACAAATAGGATCTCATAAAACTGCAATGCTTCTGTAAGGCAAAGAACACTGTTGTTAGGACAAAACAGCAACCAACAGATTGGGAAAAGATCTTTACCATTTCTACAACTGATAGAGGGCATATATCAAAAATATACAAAGAACTCAGGAAGTTAGACTGCAGGAAGACAAATAACCCTATTAAATATGGGGTTCAGAGCTAAACGAAGAATTCACAGCTGAGGAATGCCGAATGGCTGAGAAACACCTAAAGACATGTTCAACATCTTTAGTCATAAGGGACATGCAAATCAAAACAACCCTGAGATTTCACCTCACACCAGTGAGAATGGCTAAGATCAAAAACTCAGGTAACAGCAAATGCTGGCAAGGATGTGGAAAAAGAGGAACACTCCTCCATTGTTGGTGGGATTGCAGAATGGTACAACCATTCTGGAAATCAGTCTGGAGGTTCCTCAGAAAATTGGACATCAAACTACCTGAGGACCCAGCTATACCTCTCTTGGGCATATACCCAAAAGAAGCCCCAACATATAATAAAGACACATGCTCCACTATGTTCATAGCAGCCTTATTTATAATAGCCAGAAGCTGGAAAGAACCCAGATGCCCTTCAACAGAGGAATGGATACAGAAAATGTGGTACATCTACACAATGGAATATTACTCAGCTATCAAAAACAACGACTTCATGAAACTCATAGGCAAATGGATGGAACTGGAAAATATCATTCTTAGTGAAGTAACCCAATCACAGAAAAACACACATGGTATGCACTCATTGATAAGTGGATATTATCCCAAATGTTTGTATTACCTTAGATGTACAGAACACATGAAACTCAAGGATGACCAAAATCCGAATGCTTTACTCCTTCTTTAAACTGGGAACAAGAATACTGTTGGCAGGGAATAGGGAGGCAAAGTTTAGAACAGAGGCAGAAGGAACACCCATTCAGAGCCTGCCCCACATGTGGCCCATACATAGCAGCCACCAAACTAGATAAGATGGATGAAGTAAAGAAGTGCAGGCCGACAGAACCCGGATGTAGATCTCTCCTGAGAGACACATCCAGAATACAGCAAATACATAGGCGAATGCCAGCAGCAAACCACTGAACTGAGAACAGGACCCCCATTGAAGGTATCAGAGAAAGGACTGAAAGAACTTGAAGGGGCTTGAGACCCCATATGAACAGCAATGCCAACCAACCAGAGCTTCCAGGGACTAAGCCACTACCTAAAGACTATACATGGACTGACCCTGGGCTCCAAACTCGTAGATAGCAATGAATAGCCTAGTATGAGCACCAGTGGAAGGGGAAGCCCTTGGTCCTGCCAAGACTGAACCCCCAGTGAACGTGATTGTTGGGGGAAGGGTGGTAATGGGGAAAGGATGGGGAGGGGGAGGAGTTAGAGGGATGTTGGCCGGAAGACCGGGAAGGGTTATAACAATCGAAATGTAAATAAGAAATACTCAAGTTAATAAAGATTAAAAAAATAAGCAACTACTTTAAAAGTTAAGAAAAAGAAATGTAAATAAGAAATACTCAAGTTAATAAAGATGAAAAAAAGGAAGTCCTTTTGAGAACCTCTGGCATTTAAATTACTTGTGACTCCTCTTGATTGGTTTAAAATAGCCAGAGCCTGTCTAACTAAAGATGAATTTTTACTGTGGATGGATATATAAAATAACTTGGCACAAAAAGAGTTATGTAAGATGTCTGAAATAAAGGAGAATAAAAAAGCTAACATGTAATGTTTATTGGTATGGGGGAATGCTTTGAGAACCAGCTCAACAAAAATGACCAAAGAAGCTCTAGTAAGTGTATCAAGTGCAGCTCTAAAAGCATGGAGATGCTTGCTTAATAAAATACAAGTACTAAAGGGCTGGCTAACTTAAAGTGAAAACCAGAAGAACCTTTCGAGGGATTTGTAGCCTAGCTAACAGAGGTTGTAGAGAGGATGGTTCTTAGCTTGGAGGCAAAAGATATTGTTTTAAAACAATTGGCTTTTGAGAGTGCTACAGTCACTTGTCAATCTTTCCTAAAATCAATGAAAAAAATCGGGAAATATTTCTGACTTTATTAAAGCATGTGCTGAGGTTACTTCTTCATATCTTCAAGGTGTGTCCACTGTAGGCTTTATAAGGCCAAACTACCATTCGATTTCTAAATAATCAAGGAAAAGCAAAGTCTGATCAGACAGCCTGGATTCACAAATGTTATTTATGTTGGAGTCCTGGACAGGTCAGCAAAAAATTTCCTAACAGAGCAGGTGGTGCTGTAAATAATAAAGCTTCTGGGCCCACTCAATGAAGAAATACAAGTAGGCGTAACTTATTATGCCCTCGGTGAAATAAAGGGTACTGCTAGCAAAGAAAGCCAATCTTACTTTCATGAAAACAGCATTCCCATATGTGCTACTACAATAATCCCTAATTATTCAGAAATTTTAGCAACTGAGAAAAAAATGTGTAAGGTACCTACTTTTTTAATACTATACACCAACCCTAACTATCTCCTAGGACAAAGTCTTAGCCCTGTATCTCTTAAGGCCAAGTCTTACCCTTCATCAAGGCTCTTCCCCCTCTGTTGCATCACAAAGAACCTACAGGAAAGAAGACCCCCACCAGGGCCGGCACCTGGCATATATTGATATTATGCCATATATTCATATACATGTTATTCATATATATCATATGTAATAAACTTAAATAATGTTTAAGATTTGTTAAATATATAGTGTACATGTTATAAAATACATTTTTATATATATATATATATATATATATATATATATATATATTATCTGTTAGTCTCTAAGTCCTGTGACTCTGGGGAGCCCTGATTAATACATCTGTTGCTACTTTATGGGGTCTTCCTTTCCCAAACTTTTAGCACATAGTTCCACCCTATGTGCTAAAGTATAGAGGTGAGAGAAAGAGACAGAGACTCCTGAAGCTAATTTATTTCATTGTTTCTTCTTTGAACACAAATGATAAGAAACTGCAAACAATCCCAACAACTACCAACCCTCCTCTTGGGAACGTATGATGTATATAACCTTTGAGAATCAGGACAATTTTCAAATGTCACACAATTTTAGAATATATATGCAGCTGTCATAACCATGCTTCTGCTGTAGCATGAGGTGAATCACAGTCAGCTGCTGCCTGGCACCCCCATATCTTAATGGCTGGATTAAATAAAGGCATTTTATTATATTTCTGTGTCTTTTAAAGAAATAAAAATTCCAAAACTCTCACCACATAAGACAAATGATTTGGGTTGGGAATTGGAGGCTCAATTGAGGAGACAGAATGGAAATAGTTGCCTGAGAGTGAGAGTAAGGGGAGAGACAGCAACAATGAAGGTCCCTTTGTAAGTAGTATGAAAACCTAATGCATCATTTGCTTCCCAACGTATATTTCTAAAGATGAGCTAAATAAAATCACCAAATAATGAGGAAGAGTGATCTCATGTCCCAAATGAAGCATCTAGTGCAGAGAGTGAGTTATCTCTAATTGAGCAGTGAGTCAAAGGTGTCCTGTGGGAACCAAAAAGAACCAAGACTGCTACCGAAGCTATTGGCTGCTTTCTGCAAACTGAAAGCAAGTCACAGACATTGAAGACAACAGTAGCACTAGCCATAGACTATGGGAAAAGTTAGGCTGTTGCCATCGAAGAGATTTTCACAATTGTTTTCTAGAGTCTCTAGAACAGAAAGGTACTCTGAAGAAAGGTAAACAGGAACATAAACACAAACCATTGATCTACAATAGTGTCCTTTCTGAAGATGTGCTGGGGCAATGGTGACACAAGTATGTGGGAATAACAAACCAATATCTTTTGATTGCTGGAAGCCCACTTCACAAGATGGAACCCATGCTGGAACCCATGCTTGACAGTATTGGATGACCAAGAATTTGTGACTAGATAATCCAAGTACCGAGAGAAAAATATAATACTACTGTTAGGAAGAGAGAGAGAGAGAGAGAGAGAGAGAGAGAGAGAGAGAGAGAGAGAGAGAGAGAGAGAGAAAAGTAAGAAAAAAATGACTCCTAATGACATTCTATCATACTCATAGATCACCATCATCAGAGAAGCTTGTACCTTGAGTTGATGTGAGCAAACCCAGGAGTTATAGCCAGACACTGTGCACAGACTGAAAAACCTTATAATAATCAGACTCAAAACAGATGCATCCTTCAAATTGGAGCTCATAAAAATTCATGGAAGGAGGAGGAAAAACTGCAAAAATTAAATACTAATTAAAATAATAAAACAGAAACAAAAAATAGAATTACTGAGAAAATGCTTCAGAGATAAACAGATAAAACAACAAAAGACCAATGTAATTGTCACCAGTGCTTTAACATAAATCTCAAATATCTCAGTAAGTCAGTAGAGATACGACTCCATACATATTTAATTTCTACATTAAAAATGGAACTGAGGAAATAATGAACGTGAGTAGAATGGGTGATTTTTGAAATGTATTCACTCATCTGCAACTAAAAATGTTCAATTATAATAACAAAAATAATGATTTATTCCGTTCAAAATATAAAATACCCGGATACCAAAGCCACAAAAACTAGAAATCTTTAATAATTTATATCCATATATGAACCTTCAAATATATAATTATTCCATTTTTAAGTCTCTTTCTCTCTACCTCTTCTCTCTCTCTTATGTGAGTATGTATGTATGTGTGTGTGTGTGTGTTGTTTTAAGTATTCATGTTCATATGCGCATGTGCACGTATAAGAGTTTGAAACAACGATATATGTGCATATGGTATCAAAGGCAACTTCAATTGTTCATTCTTGCCTTTTTCTTTTGTTGAGGCAGAGACTGTCATTTGTGAATATAGCATGTTCCCAGATTCCGGGAATTCTTTTCTTTGCCCCTTAAATCTCTCAATATGAGTAGTAGATAAATAGGCATGGTACCATGCATGGCTTTACATAGATTGTAGTAATCCAAAGATAGGTCCACATCCTTGGGTGACAAGACACACACACCACATTGGGCTATTTTTTAAGGAATGCCATTTATTTGCTAATGTATTGTTAACATCAATACAAATATTTAACGTTATATTATATGATATCTTTATTTTGTATTTTGTACATCCTGACCACAGTATCCCCTAATTCTTACTTTCTCAATCCTTTCCCACATCTCTTCTCTCTTTCCCCTATCCAAATCCTCTTTTCTTTTCAGGAAAAGGAAGGCCTCCCATGGGTATCAACCAACCATGCCATGTCAAGTACAGTAAGACTAGGTACAGCTCCTCTTATTGAGGGTGGAAGAGGCAAAAGGATATGGTCTCAAAAGCAGTCCAAAGAGTCAGAGACAGCCCCTGATCCTACTGTTAGGAGTCCAAGCTATACAACTATAAAATATATGCAGAAGGCCTAAGTCAGTCTCATGCATGGAACCTTGTCATTCTTTCAACCTTTGTGAGCCCCACAGGCCCAGGTTTGCTGATTCTATGATTTTTCGAAATCTGCAAGTCTTCCTCCCCTCCCTCCACAAGATTCCATGAGCTCTGCCTAATGTCTGGTTGTGGTTCTCTGCATCTACATCCATCAGTTATAGGGGGAAGCCACTCAGATGACAGGGTAGGTACCAGTCTCTGAGTATAGAGGAATAACTTAAAGAATCATTTTCTATCCTAGGTCTCTAGGCTATCTAGCCTCTGGGTCTCGGTCTACCAGGCAGTGGCTGGGATAGTCTTCCTCTCATGACATGGTTCTCAACCTGGATGAGTCATTGGTTGGCCAAACCCTTATTTAATCTACTTTGAACCCAGCTCAGCTACCTCAGCACTGAGGTATACCACTCCTGAGATATACCCACCCAAATGATGCTCCACCTTGTGGTAACAAGGACATGTCCTCAATCATGTTAACTGGTGCTTTATTCATAATAGATTGCCAGAAATGGGCTATTTGAAAGACATACAAATTGGTTTTAAGGAAATGAGTTGCTGAGATTTATCTACACTTTTGACTTCTTTTTTATAAATGTCCTGAGTTAATTTATAAACCAGAACTTATGTTCTGATATAGCAAAAAGTTATTTTTAGTCTTCTACCTACATCCTAACTTATATGTTTTTATCATAATACTTGTTTTTCTTGAAGAGAGAAAAATAGGACCAAATACAGATTTAATATGACCATAATGTAGTATATCCATTACATGTACACTCAAAGAGAATCTGAGTATTATTTTTAACATTATCTAGCTCTGTATAAGTATTCAAATCATGTAGTTTCAAGATTATTTTAATAGTCATAATAATTATAAATTTAAAAACTAATTCTTACTGGAATCTAAACTATGCACACAGAATACTATTTTTAATGCTATTCCAGAGCTAGCAAATGTCTTAGTGGGTAAGAGTGCTTGTCCATAGAGATGAAAACCTTAGCTCTGTGCCAACAGCCCACAAGCTGGTATGAGAAAACTGACTCCTGAGAACTGCTCAGGCATGACTTATAAGAACAAGACACACTGCCCCCTCAGAAAACTAAGAAAAAGTGCTAGTACATAAAACATGATTAGAAATATTTCATACAAATATTTTATTATGAAAATAAAGATCCACATAGATACTTTAATGGTAGTTATTTCTTCTGAAATTATAGCACAGCTGCATCTTACAAAATCTTCAAAGGAAAGACTGCTGTCCTTAGAACTCAGAAACTCACAGATTCTCCACTCCTACAGAAGTAAACCCAAAAGAATTAGTCAATTTTCAAATAAAACTAGTGTGATGGTTTGAGTGTGCTCAGCCCAGCAAGTAGCACTGTTATGGCGTGTGGCCTTGTTGGAGTGACTGTGTCACTGCTGGTATGGGTTTTAATAACCTAGTCCTAACTGCTTGGAAGCCAATCTTCTCCTGTCTACCTTTGAATGAAGATGTACAATTCTCACCACGTCCAGCCTCATATCTGCCTGGATGTTGCCATGCTCTTGTCTTGATAATAATAAACTGAACCTCTGAACCTGTAAGCCTGCCCCAGTTAAATGTTGTCCTTATAACAGTTGCCTTGTTCACAGTATCTATTCACAGCAATAAACCCTAACTATAACAACTAGTATATAAATATTCATGTTGCACGTTCAATTTAAAGAGTGTGAGTATAATGGATATTCCTTGCTTTACACTTCCTTCTCTGTGCCCTAGGTATGGACAGAGCCACCCTTCCATGCAAGGAGACATTTCCATGCAAGAGTGCCAATCCTCCCAGAGAAAGAAATAGCAAGGAAAACTGGATTATGAGTTTATGCTCCAGAAAATCAGTTTCTGTAGTACTTTAAAAGATAAAAATAATGTGAGTGATATATAAAATATTAAAATTTCTTTAGAGGAATGTTTTAGTTCAAGGATAATTACATACATTGATTGACATTGATACTCTTTTCAATGCAAATGTTTCATTACAAGAAGTCATGGTAATTAAATATAATCTGTGATTAAGTGTAAATATAAGAATAAAGGAAAATAGATAATTAACTCAGGTTATTAGGTATTCTTAATAAAATCCAGGTAAAAGTATAAAGTAGAGAAATATGAAACATGAAATTTCATGTCTTCTAAACTACAAAACAGCAAAAAACCATTCTTGTACATTTGAATGTGCATACACACACACACAAAGAGGAAAATAAAAAAATATAGAGGAAAAATAATTTTAAAAATAGACTATGTCCCATGCTCACGAGAATGGTCCAATACCCAAGCAGACATAGGGATCACTAATTGCCTGTGTTTCAGTATACAGCTACAAATATATACATACATACACAGACACAGAAACAAATACATATGCAAACACAACCCCCCACCCCCCACACACAAGCTAACCATCAACAGACACAGACACAAAAACACACGCACTACATGAAATGAGGTTGAGAATGGTATTTGAGAAGACATGAAATTAATTGGAGAAGATGTATGGTAAATATGATACTGTTATTTTATACATGGGTGAAACCCTCAAGAATAAAGAACACTTTAAATAGGCTCTAATGAATGGAGTTAATCCTGAATGGCTTATTACTATTAACAAATATGGGCAATTTAGGCTTAAACTGTGCATGTTTTCACATTCACATCTCAACTTCTTTTCAAGTCCTATATTCTTATTAACTGTATTAGGTGTTCTCTGATTCTGAAGATCCAGTTCCCCAATCTCATCCCCAGCACTACAGCAGAAAGCTCTTATTGACTTTTCCTGCCCCATGGAACCATCTCATCTGGATCCCACAAATCTTGGTCTGGTAAACTCACTCCCAAATCCTGTTAATGACTATCATAGTTCCCTACTCCAACATACATCCTCTGCTAACACAAAGCTCATTACTGTGAGAAAATGATGTAGAATACATGCACATATACGTTTCTCTGTTGGTTCCCTTGGATCATGTGCCCCAGGTTCATTCCTGTATCTGAAGCAGAACACCTGTGTGAGCCTTGCCTGTCATTGAACATCCATTTCCTGTGGATCTCATAAATCTTCAGCTTCTAAACTCTCCCCTCTAGAGGATGCTCTCTCCCAGCTCCCCGGACAAGCATGTACTCCTTACTAATCCAAGGGCTGTTTTGGCAGTAGCAACAGATAGATAAATGTGGATCATTTATACTTTTCCTTTTACTCTCCAAGAATAAATCCCCCAGGTTCATCCCCAGCTCCTTATTAGAGATGTTTCTGCAGCTTCCACCTTGATTCTGACCTCATCCCACACAGGTCACAAGGATTCTCTTTTCCAACAGTTCTTCACCAACTCTTTTAATATTCCAGCCTCTAACATTAGGAGGCATCCCCTATTTACCAGATCATCAAGCTACAGAAAGAGGTAAGCAAAGTGAAGACCTTCACTATGTCCTCCTATGCTTGAAACCTAATCCCTCAGCCTCATCACCACCTCTGCCACACAAACAACTGCTGCAGCTTTCCTTCCCACTCTGCACACATCACCTTTAGATCTAACACATCCTTTGTCCTCATAACTTCCTTTTCCCCATTGTTGCATTGTCCAACTCCAGCTGGTTCTCCCTCTTCACCCACAGACCACTCCTGCCAATAAATCAGAGTCTGCTATAGATCTGCTTTCTTCCTGTTCCTCTATTGCCTATCTACCTGTCTCATTCCCAGAGCTATAGCAGAAATTGTGAGGCAAACTCTCTTTACTCCTTGTTTCATTCCAAGCAGACAAAATAAACATATCCTGTTTGAACACTGTACACTCCTCTCTCACGTGTGAATCAAGTCAGATGTCTCGCCTATCTCCACTGCTAGGTGTCAGCTTCAATATTCAGAAACATATTTCATCTGGAAACACCCACCCCTTTGTCTACAACTTTGAGGTACAAAGATAATCCCCTACCAGGCAACATACAGGCACCATACTCTCTGAGAATCCAGAGCAGACAAAGAAACAAACCACACTCGTTGAAAATGAACCTGGAAATCAGCAATGAGACACATACTAATCCCAATCCAAGATGTCTCTATGCCAGCATGAGAACACAATAGTAGCCAGAGTAATATGTCTCCACTAGAAGCCATCTGTCATACTACAGAAGACCATGAATACCCCAACAGAGCTGAAGCACAAGAAAAAGACCTTAAGATACCCTTATAAATATGATAGAGTTCCTTCAATAGAAAGGAAATAAGTCATTTAGAGAGACCCAGGAAAATAAAAATAAACCTATTCAAGACCAGGAAGTAGAAATAGAACCACTTAAAGGAAAACCCACACTGGGAATTCTGGAATAAAAACTTAGGCACTTTAAAAAAAAGACTGTAGAAGCAGCCTTTGTTAAGATAATAAAAGAGATAGAATATAGATTCTCAGGTGTTGAATAAGAAATACAAGAAATGAGACATCAACCAAAGGAAATGATAAATCTAAAATAATTCCTTACACAAAGCATTCAGGAAATCTAGAACACTAAGAAAGATGAGACATAAAAATAATATGATGGAGGAGGGAGAAGAATCCAACCTCAAAGGACCAGAAAATGTTTGCAACAAAAATCATGGAAGAAGGGGTTGGGGATTTAGCTCAGTGGTAGAGCGCTTGCCTAGGAAGCGCAAGACCCTGGGTTCGATCCCCAGCTCCGAAAAAAAGAACCAAAAAAAAAATCATGGAAGAAAATTTTCCTAACCTAAAAAAGAAGGCCCTAATAGAGGCACAAAAGACATACAAGCACCAAAAGGAAAGACTCCTTGGCAGTAAACATACAAGAAAGAAAGGATATCAATAGCTACCTATTGACATATAAAGGTATAACTATTAGAATTAAGCTTTACTTCTCCATGGTGAAGCTAAAATCTAGAAGGGCATGAACAGATGTACTATAAACTACAAGATCACAGATGATAGCTGAGACTACTTTACCCATCAAACATGTCATTTGCAATAGAGAAAATAAGATGTTACATGAGAACACCCTATAAATCCAGCACAACAGAAGGTGCTGGTAGGAAAACTCCAAGCTAAGGAGGTTAACTATACCATGAAAATACAGGGATAAAAATGGGAAAGAAACCAAAGTTCTTTGGTTTCAGATGATATAATACTATTCATATGCTGCCCTAAAAATTCAACTGTTAACTCCTACACCTTACAAACACTTTCAGCAAAAAAGTTAGATAATAAAATAACTCTTAAAACAATATCTGTCCTATATTCAAATGACAAATGGACTTAGAAAGAAACTAGGAAGAAAACCTTTCACATAGCCTCAATTAATATAAATTATATTGGGGTAATTCTATTCAAGCAAATAAAAGACTTGGATGAGTCAAAATTCTTTAAAATAACATCAGACCAAAAGATCCTCTATGCTCATGAATAGATATGTAGTAAAAGTGTTCCTCCTAATAAGTAAACTCTAAAGATAAAAGTGAATTCCCCATCAAAATTCCAGACCAATTCTTTACAGACTTTGAATGACAGTTTTCAGATTTTATGTACACACACACACACACACACACACACACACACACACACACACAAACACACAAAACTGTATATCTAAAAGAATTAAAGAGCTGCTAGTGGTATTACAATTTCAAATTTCAGCAGGTACTACAGCTCATTAGGAATAAAAACCAATTGGCATTAGCATAAAGACAGACAAATTGCTAAATGTGAATGAAACTGAAGATCAAGACATAAAAGTACATTTCTATGGGCACCTGATTTGCAATAAAGAAGCAAGAAACACACACAGGAAACAAGATAGCATTTTCAATATAAAGTGGTACTCAAACTGGATGTTTGCATATAAAAGAATGAAAATACTTCCATATTTGACAGTCTGCACACAGCACAACTTCAAATGGACAAAGACATGAAAAACCAAAGCCATATACAACTAACCTGATAAATGAAGAAAGGAAATCAGGAATAGTCTTGAGCTCATTGGCACAAGTAAAAATTAAACAGAAAACAGATAATATGTGTGCTAAGATCCACAGCTAATAAACAGTTCTTGAAACTGAAATATTATGAAAAGCAAAGGACACCATCAGTGGGATGTATGTCAGCTTACACAATGGGAAAAGATTTTTCCAACTTCATATCCTATAGAGGAATAGAACTCAAAATTATAATTCAAGAAATTGTCAAAAACCAAATGATTCTATACATTTCAGATATACTCATAGAACTTTGTATAGAGAGAACGCAAATGCCTGGGAAACCAATGTTCACCATCCTTAGCCAGCAGACTAATGAAATTCAAAATGACTTTGATATTCCATTACACATTTCAGAATGACTAAGATCTCTAACCCAAGTGACAACTCTTGTGGCAATGACGTGGAGTAAGGGGAACATTCTTCTATTGCTGATGGGAGTGTAAACCTGTTCAGCCATTGTGGAAACCAATTTGGCATTTCCTTGGTAATTTGAGAATCAATCTACCTCAAGATCCAGCTACACCGCCTTGAGTACAGACCCAAAAGATGTTTCATCCTTACATAAAGACACAGGCTCAGCCATGCTCCTTACATCTTTATTCATACGAGCCAGAAAGTTGGAATAAAATAGATATTTCTCAAGTGAAGAATGGATAAAAAAATTTGTTCCCTCCACCCAACAGAATGTTACCATTTATTTAAAACAATAACAACATGGAGGGTAGAGAGATGGCTCAGTGGTTAAGGCTACTCACTGTACTTCAGAAAGTCCTCAGTTCAATTCCCAACACCCATAGAGCAGCTTACAACTGTCTGATGCTGCCCTCTGGTATGCTGATGTATATGCAGACAAAGTACCCATATTCATAAAATACGTTCATAAATACATCTTTAAATATGATGCCATGGAATTTTCAAGCAAATGGACTGACTAAATGAAAGCATCCTGAGTGAGATAACCCAGACCCAGAAAATTAAAAGTGATATAGATATTACCCATTGGATATATAATAACTAACGTACAACATGAATAACCAAAAACACTTAGTTAGGATTCCTATTTCTATGAAGACACAATGTGACCATAGTAACCCTTATAAAAGAAAACATTAATTGGCGCAGTCACACAGTTCAGAGCTGTAGTGTCCATTGTCATTATGGTGGGTAGTAAGTTCTCAAGGAAGCAGCATGGAGACATGTTGCTAGAGAGGCAGATGAGCATTCTACATCCTAATTAGCAGGCAGTGGAAAGAGAGTGACAGATGGCCTGGACTAAACATTTGAAACATCAGATCCCTACCCCAGTGACCCACTTTCTAGATCAATGCCATTCAAATTCCAAAAGTCCACAAAATGTGGGGATCTGAAAATAAAGTGGAGTAGAGATAGGGTTAAGGCAGTGAGTGCAGGGAGAAAGAGCTGGATTTGAGGGGGCATTTGAAACAAAGAATATGAAAATATAGAGCAGTGGAAAATCCCTAAAATAGAGGAAGGCAATCCAAGTCACATATTCTAATACTGGGGGAGACAGAGTCCCAACTTGTTATCTCTTATCTCAAAGAAGAGTGCAAAAACAAGAATGCACTACATTATATTGAGTTGTTGTCAGGTACATCTCATGGAAATCCACAAACCTTCAAGGCTGTTGTTAAATAATGTGTTTATATCCACAGACTAACGGGGGAGGGGAGCACATTGCCAAGGTCAACACCCACACAACTCATTGAACATAGAAAAGTCCAATGGGTGCCTTCTCATCTATATTCTAATGTCTTTGGTATGGGAAGGTGCTTTGTAACCTGTCAAAAGAGAAATGTAACCATCAAACCAACCACAAAACTTCTTTCCTACAATATGTCCTGTCTGCAAGATATGGTAAGACAGTGGTGTGAGAGTAACCAAGCAATGTGCGATTTGACTTAAGGACCATTCCATGAGACAGAGCTCATACCTGACACTGCTTTGTTGGCCAAGAACAAAAGAAATGATAGGCCTGGAACCCGGTGTAAAAAAATACTGCTTGCATTTAGAAAAAAATTATAAATAAAATAAATCCCAATGATATTCTGGTATATTCATAAATCAGTGCCTCATTTAGTCATCCACAGCAGATGGGAACCAGTACAGAAATCCACCAATAGACATTACTCAGAAAACAAGAGAGAGCTAAAGAGAGAGAGAGAGAGAGAGAGAGAGAGAGAGAGAGAGAGAGAGAGAGAGAGAGATATCTTGGAATACACAACTCTAAATAGGAAGTCTCCATAAAATCCAGAAACCCTAAGGAAGGGGACACCAAGACCAGAAAGGTACTGTGTATCATGTATCAACTGAAAAAGGTCTCATGAATTCATAGGGGCCTACATGGGTCTCCACCAGGTCCTCCACCAGGTGCTTATATTGTATCTTTCATCTTAATATTTTTATAAGATTTAGAGTGTGTGAAAAAGTAGGTCTCTCATTCTTGTGCCTGTTCATTTTCCTTCGCTTGGTTTGCCTTGTCCAACATCAATGCAATGGATATTTCTTTTATCTTACTGTGCTTTATTTTGACATGTTTGCTTGTTATCTGCTAGAAGCCTGATCTTCTCTAAGGAGAGGCAGGAAGGGGAAGCATCTGGAGGCGAGGAGATACAGGGAAGTTGTGAAAGATAGAGAAAATGAAAAATAATCAGGATATATTTCTGAGAAAAAGAAAAATATCTACAACATGAAGTATTAACAAAACTGTATTTTCATCATATCTTCAGCAATATTAAAATAAAATTTTATCATCTTAATAAAAATTGTATGATAGCCTGTGGGGAAGAGAGGTGACCACCCAGGAGTGCAAACATCCTGAGACCACAAGACACACTGCCACCTCTGCACACCTCTGCCCACATCCCTGGTCCAAGAGGAATACAGGGATATAGGAACAGACAGCTGCTGGTACCTGCAGGTCTGGTCTATGCCCAGGAATGAACTAAACCAGCCAAACCGCTCCCTGCACCCAAATCCTGTGGGGGAGAGAGCTGAAACCTCAGAAGTGTGAATACTCCTGAGAAGTCAGAGGAGAATACCCTCTGCACACAGTCCAGACCCAAGAGGGAATAGCATAGAGCCAACTGTGTCCGCTGGGTGCAAGGACCTACTAGCAATCAGGGGCAGGACCCTTTGATTCATGCCCATGCCTAGAGCTCAAAGACAGTCTCCAGGTGTGCCAACATATCTGAAATCAGAGCACCTGTTGTCAGGAAAGACTGAAAGGAAAGAACTGAAAGAAACAGTTCTACATGAGTGCTGACACAGAGACCTATAGCAGGGTCAAGTCACTCTCATAAACAGCAAGACAAGCAAATACCAGAGACAACCCACTGTCTAGAGGCAAGTGCAGGAACCTAAGCAACAGAAACCAAGTCTACTTGGCACCATCAGAGCCCAGTTCTCCCACCAAAGAAAATACTGGATATCCAAACACACCAGAAAAGCAAGACTTAGATTTATAATCACGTTTGTTTGATAATAATGGAGGATTTTAAGAAAGACATAAAGAACTCACTTAAAGAAATGCAGGAAAACACAAGTAAACAAACAGAAGCCCTTAGAGAGGAAACACAAAAATCCCTGAAAGAATGACAGGAAAACACAACCAAACAGGAGGGCGAATTGAAAATGGGAGTAGAAACAATAAAGAAAACTCATTGGGAGACAATCCTGAATATAGAAAACCTAAGGAAGAGACAAGGAGCTGTAGATATAAGCATCACCAACAGAATCTCAGGGGCAGAATATACCATAGAAAACATCGACACAATTGTCAAAGATCATGTAAAACACAAAAAGCTCCTGGCCCAAAACATACAAGAAATCCAGGACACAATGATAATATCAAACCTAAGGATAATAGTTATAAAAGTAAGTGAAGACTTCCAACTTAAAGGGCCAGTAAATATATTCAACAAAATTATAGAAGAAAACATCCCTAACTTAAAGAAAGAGATGCCCATGAACATGCAAGAAGCCTACAGAACTCCACATAGTTTGGAAGAGAAGAGAAATTCCTCCTGTCACATAATAGTTAAAATACCAAATGCAAAAAACAAAGAAAGAATATTAAAACCAGTAAGGGAAAAAGGTCAAGTGACATATAAAGTCAGACCTATAAGAATTACACCAGATTTCTCACCAGAGACTATGAAGGCCAGAAGATCCTGGATAGATGTCATACAGACCTTAAGAGAACACAAATTCCAGCCCAAGTTACTGTATACAGCAAAACTCTCAATTGACTTAGATGGAGAAACCAAGATATTCCATGTCCAAACCAAATTTACACAATATCTTTCTACAAATTCAGCCTACAAAGAATAATATATGGAAAACTCCAACACAAGGAGAGAAACTTTATCATACAGAAAGCAAGAATATAATTTCCTTGCAATGAAACCTAAAGAGAGACAAACAAACATAATTCCACCTCCAACAATGAAAATAACAGGAAGCAACAATCACTATTCTTTAATATCTCTCAACATCAACATATTCAATTTCCCAATAAAAAGACATAGATTAACAGACTGGATACTTAGAGGACCCAGCATTTTGCTGCATGCAGGAAACACACCTCAGAGACAAAGACAGAAACTACCTCAGAGTAAATGGCATGAAAAAAACTTTCCAAGCAAATGGCTTGAAGAAACAAGCTGGAGTTGCATTCTAATATCAAATAAAATTGACTTTCAACCAAAAGTCATTAAAAATGATAAGGAAGGACACTTCATATTCATCAAAAGAAAAATCCACCAAGATGAACTCTCAATCCTATATATCTATGCTCCAAATGCAAGGGCACCTACATTCATAAAAGAAACTTACAAAAGCTCAAAGCACACATTGCACCTCACATGATAATAGTAGGAGATTTCAACACCCCACAATAGACAGATTAAAGAAACAAAAATTAAACGGAGACATAGAGAAACTAACAGAAGTTATGAACCAAATGGATCTAACAGATATTTATAGAACATCCTAAATCAAAAGGATATACCTTCTTCTCAGCATCTCATGGAACCTTCTCCAAAACTAACCATATAATCTGTCACAAAACAGGCCTCAAAAGATACAGGAAGATAGAAATAATCACATTCATCCTATCAGATCACCACACACTAAGACTGGTCTTCAATAACAACAATAATGACAGAAAGCCCACATATACATGGAAGATGAAAATGCTCTACTCAATGACAACTTGGTCAAGGAAGAAATAAAGAAATTAAAGACTTCTTAGAATCTAATGAAAATGAAGATACAACATTCCCAAACTTATGGGACACAATGAAAGCAGTACCAAGAGGAAAATTCATAGCTGAGTGACTGCAAAAAGAAACAGGAGAGAGCATATGTCAGCAGCTTGACAGCACACCTAAAAGCTCAAGAACAAAAAGAAATAAATAAACCCAAGAGGAGGAGAAGGCAGGAAATAATCAAACTCAGGGCTGAAAGCAATGAAGTAGAAACAAAAAGGATTATATAAAGAATCAACAAAACCAGGAGTTGGTTCTTTGAGAAAATCAACAAGATAAACCCTTAGCCAGACTAACCAGAGGTCACAGAGAGTGTATTCAAATTAACAAAATCAGAAATGAAAAGGGAGAATCTGAAGAAATTAAAAAAACCATCAGATCCTACTACAAAAGTTTATATTCAACATAATTGGAAAACCTGGAAGAAATGGACAATTTTCTAGACAGATACCAGGTACCAAAATTAAATCAGGAACAAATAGACTACCTAAAGAACCCCATAATTCCTAAAGAAATAGAAACAGTTATTAAAAGTCTGTCAAACAAAAAGAGCTCAAGATCATATGGGTTTAGAGAATTCTATCAGACCTTCCTAGAAGACCACATACCATTACTGTCCAAACTGTTCCACGAAATAGAAACAGACAGAGCACTACCAGATTCCTTCTATGAAGCCACAATTACTCTTCTACTGAAACCACACAAAGAACCAACCAAAACAAAGAACTTTAGACCAATTTCCCTTATGAATATCAATGCAAAAACACTCAATAAAATTCTTGCAAACTGAATCCAAAACCACATCAAAAAGATCATCCATCATGATCAAGTAGGCATCCCAGGGATGCAGGCATGGTTTAATATATGAAAATCCACCAATGTAATCCACTATGTAAACAAACTAAAAAATAAGACCCAGATGATTATTTCATTAGATGCTGCGATAATAATAAAAGTCATGGAAAAATCAGGAATTCAAGGCCCATATCTAAACTTAGTAAAAGCAATATACAGCAAACCAGTAGCTAGCTGTTAACTAAATGGAGAGAAACTTGAAGCAATCCCACTAAAATCAGGGACTACACAAGGCTGCCCACTCTCTCCCTACTGATTCAGTAAAGTTATTGAAGTCCTAGCCAGAGCAATCAGACAATGAAAGGAGGTCAAAAGGATACATTTGGAAGAGAAGCCATCAAAATATCACTATTTGCACATATTATGATAGTGTACTTAAGTGACCCCAAAAGTTCCACCAGAGAACTACTTAACCTGATAAACAACTTCAGCAAAGTGTTGGGGTATAAAATTAACTCAAACAAATCAGTAGCCTTCCTCTACTCAACGGAAAACAGACTGAGAAAGAAATTAGGGAAATGACACCCTTCACAATAGTCCCAAATAATATAAAATAGCTGGGTGTGATTTTAACCAAGCAATTGGAAGATCTGTACAACAAGAACTTCAAGTCTCTGAAGAAAGAAATTGAGGAAGATTTCAGAAGATGGAAAGAACTCCCATGCTCATGGATTGGCTGGATTAATATAGTAAAGATGGCCATTTTGCCAAAAACAATATACAGATTCATTGTAATCCCCATCAAATTCCAACTAAATTCTTTATAGAGATAGAAAGATCAATTTGCAAATTCATTTGGAATAACAAAAAACCAAGGATAGTGAAAACTATACTCAACAATAAAAGAACTTCTTGGGGAATCACCATCCCTGACTTCAAGCAGAATTACAGAGCAATAGTGATAAAAACTGCATGGTATTGGTACAGAGACAGACAGATAGACCAATGGAATAGAATTGAAGACCCAGAAATGAACCCACACACCTATGGTCACTTAATTTTTGACAAAGGAGCCAAAACCATCCAATGGAAAAAAGATAGCATTTTCAGCAAATGGTGCTGGTTCAACTGGTTGTTAGTATGTAGAAGAATGCAAATTGATTCATTCTTAACACCATGTACAAACCTTAAGTCCAAGTGGATCAAGGACCTCCACATCAAACCAGATACACTCAAACTAATAGAAGGAAAAGTGGAGAAGAGTCATGGGCACTAGGGAAAATTTGCTGAACAAAACACCCATGGCTTATGCTCTGAGATCAAGACTGGACAAATGGGACCTCATAAAACTTCAAAGCTTCTGCAAGGCAAAAGACACTGACATTAGGACAAAACAGCAACCAACAGATTGGGAAAAGATTTTTACCAATCTTACATCTGATAGAGGGCTAATATCCAAAATATACAAAGAACTCAAGAAGTTAGACTCCAGAGAGCCAAATAACCCTATTAAGAAATGGGGTACAGAGTTAAACAAAATATTCTCAGCTGAGAATTATCGAATGGTCAAAAAACACCTGAAGAAATATTCAACATCCTTAGTCATCAGGGAAATGCAAATCAAAACAACCCTGAGATTCCATCTCACAGGAGTCAGAATGGCTAAGATAAAAACTCAGGTGACTGCAGATGCTGGCGAGGATGTAGAGAAAGAGGAACACTCCTCCATTGGTGGTGGGATTGCAAACTGGGACAGCCACTCTGGAAATCAGTCTGAAGGTTCCTCAGAAAATTGGACATTTCAATACCTGAGGACCCAGCTTGGGCCTGGATAGCTCAAAGTGGCTACATGACTCTTGGCCACACATACTCCACGAGAGCCTCTCCCATGTATTTAAGGCACAGGAAGAAAAGACCAAGTAGTAAACACCCGGTGTCTCCACTGCATGACCTCTGCTGAGCCCAGCTGATGCATGTGGAACCGACACACCTTGACCACACCTGGGTGGTGGTCAATTTACTTCTGCCTTTTGCTTCCTCAGCCTTTATCCTTGTGATTTAGGCTGGTCTTCTCGGATTTCTCCCTAATTAATTCAGGTCTCCTAGTTGGTCTTTTGTTACCGAAGTCACAAAGTCACAGCCAGGGTTTCCCTCTGTGCTTCCCAGATATTTTCTACCTGGGGAACTTGGGTATATAAGTGGTGAATAAAGCTACAGGGAGTTTCTCTCACTTCCTCTCCTGGCTTGACACGAATAACCTGCGTGTGTGTGCTTCTTTCATCCCGAAGGCTTTCGCTCAATTCTCCGTACGAGGTCGGTGCTGGTGCCAACACTGTCATATACCCAAAAGATGCTCCAACATACAACAAAGTCACATGCTCCATTATGTTCATAGCAGCCTTATTTATAATAAATGGAAGCTAGAAAGAACCCAGATGCCCTTCATCAGAGTACTGGATTCAAAAAATATGGTACATCTACACAATGGAGGACTACTCAGCTATCAAAAACAATGAAATGAAATTCATGGGCAAATGGAATGAACTAGAAAATATCATGCTCAGTGTGGTAACCCAATCACAAAAAAACACACTTGGTATGTACTCGTTGATAATTGGATATTAGCCCAAAATTTCAAATTACCCAAGATGCAATCCACAGACCACAGGAAACTCAAAAAGAAGGATGACCAAAATGTGGATGCTCCCACCCTTCTTAAAAGGGGAAAAATTATCCAAATGAGGGGATATGGAGGCAAAGTTTAGAGCAGCGACTGACGGAATGGCCATTCAGAGCCCGCCTCACATATGGCCCATATATACACAGCCACCAAAACGAGATAAGATTGATGAAGCTAAAAAATGCACGCTGAAAGGGACTGAATATAGATCTCTCCTGAGAGACACATCCAGAGCATGTCCAATGCAGAGGTCAATGCTAACACAAACCAATGAACTGAGAATAGGACCCCCTTGGGTGGAATTAGAAGGAGTATTGAAAGAGCTGAAGGAGCTCACAACCCCATAAAAACAACAATGCCAACCAACCAGAGTTTCCAGGGACTAAACCACTACTCAAAGACTGTACACAGACTGACCCAGGGCTCCAACTGCATGTGTAGCAGAGAATAGCCTTATGGGGGCACCAGGGGAAGGGAAAGCCCTTGGTCCTGCCAAGGTTGGACCCCCAGTGCAGGGGAATATGGGGGGGGGACAATAAGGAGGATGTATAGGGAGATAACCTGTATAGGGGAGGGGGAGGGGAGGGAATGGTGCTTATTGACAGGAAACCGAGAAGGGGAATAAAATTTGAAATGTAAGTGAAGAAATATATCTAATACAAATTTTAAAATTTTTTATGATAATATGAAGCATATTTTAATGTAACTGTTCACTATTACTGCTTTAAAATTATCAGTATGATATTCCAGTGACAAAGAGAAAGCAAACCAGCCTTACCCAATGGAGAAATCAGTTAGAAATCAAGCTTTTTTTTTTCTTTTTCTTTTTCATCCTTTACATGTATAGGCAAACTTTTATTCTTTTCCTTTACCACATAATCATGTCGATAAATCCCATAAAGACAAAGCAGGCCTGTTGATATTTGCATGCTAATCCCTGAAGTTAAAAAAAATAGGAGTGTAACTATATCATATTTAACACTATTTTAATGAAAAATGCCTCTTTCCTAAATAAAACATATTGTTTACTTCCGGAGGTGTTAATTTCCCATTTACATGATTTTATAATCTTATGTCAAATTATGTATTTTAAAATGCTTACAAAATTTCCCATACTTATCAGATAAGTTCCAAAAAGTAATCTTCTATTAATTCACAAACTATGTTAATTTGAAAGTACACAAATTATATTTTCAAAATATACATAACATTAAGAACAGAAACAAGCTTTAAGTTTTATTTAGCTTAATTGTTCAAAATATTGATTGCTTTCCACACATATATACTAATATAGTTGTTTTATACTTTTAATTTTTTCTCATTTCTGAAAATTACAAATATTATATAAAATTAATTAAACTTCACAAATGCAATACCTTGTTAGAATCCAAATGTTGTAGAAAAATGAGTGGAGTTAACTGTGATAGTTAATAGTTTAGCTCCTGGGAGCTGTTGGGGAGGCAGGGGATGGTTGGTTGATATTGTAGTTCTTCCTATGGGGTGGCAAAACCTTTCAGCTCCTTCAGTGCTTATCTAACTCTTCCACTGGTGTCCCGTCCTCAGTCTTATGGAAAGCTGCAAGCATCTTATTCTGTATCATTAAGGTCCTCTAGGACACATCCATATCAGGTTCCTGTCAGCAAGCACTTCTTGGCATCAGCAATAGTGACTGAGTTCAGGGACTGCATTTGGGATGGTTGTCCAGGTGGGGCAGTATCTGGATAGCCTTTCCATTGGTGTCTGCTCCACTCATTGTCCCTGTATTAACTCTCATGATTATTTTGTTTCCCCTTCTAAGTAGGACTGAAGCATCCACATTTTGGTCTTCCTTCTTCTTGAATTTCATATAGTCTATGAATAATATCTTGGATATTCCAACTTTGGGGCTAATATCCATTTATCAGTGAGTGCATACCATGTATGCTCTTTGTGACTGGGTTACCTCACTCAGGATGATATTTTCAAGTTCCATCCATTTGTCTAAGAATTTCATGAAGTCATTGTTTTTAATAGTCATTGTTCCCAACAACATGTGGGTTTTTTTACAGCTTCTAGTTATTATAAAGCTGCTATGAACTGGTGTGAGGAGGAATCTCAGGGTTCTTTTGATTTGCATTTCCCTGATGACTAATGTTGTTGAACATTTCTCTAGGTGCTTCATGGCCATTTGATATTCTTCAGTTGAGAATTCTTTGTTTACCTCTGTAGCCCATTTTTAAAAGGGTTATTTGATTCTCTGGAGTCTAATTTATTGAGTTCTTTGTATATTTTGGATGTTAGCCTTCTATCAGATGAAGCATTGGTAAAAATGTTTTCCAAATCTGTTGGTTGACACTTTGTCCTACTGACAGTATTATTTGCCTCACAGATTTGCAATTTTAAGAGGTGTTCTTGATTCTTAATCTTAGACCATAAGCCATTGTTCAGGAAATTTTCCCTGTGCCTATGTGTTCAAGGTTCTTCCCTACTTTCTCTTCCATTATTTTCAGTATATCTGGTTTTATGTGGAGGTCTTTGGACTTGACTTTGTACAAGGAGATAAAAATTGGTCAATTTCATTCTTCTACATGCCTACCTCCAGCTGAACCAGCACCAGTTGTTGAAAATGCTGTCTTTTCCCCATTGGATGCATTTAGCTACTTTGTCAAATGTTAAGTGACCATAGGTGTGTAGGTTTATTTCTGGATCTTCAATTCTATTCCTTTGATCTGCCTGCCTGTTTCTTTATCAGTAATGCAGTTTTTATGACATTTGTAATATAGCTTGAGCCCAAGGATGGTGCTTCCCCCAGAAGTTCATTTATTGTTGACAATAGTTTTGCTATATTGTGTTTTTTGTTGTACCAAATAAAACACTGACCTGGAATGATTGCAAAGAACAAAGAGAGCAAAGAAATACCAAGAAATGGGCTTAATATTGAGAGGGCAATATTCAAACAACGAAACAGTAATGACACACTGTGATCAACCCTGGCTGGTTTTATTCAGAATTCTACACTAGTAATGACTAGAAAAATTTAAACTCTGGTCAGGAAAGAGCAAAACCATGTATGGAAGAACAACACATTAGTGTGGTCCAGTAAGCACTTGCTAATGATGTTAGTGTAACTCTGTAGGACTGTCCAGTTCTGGATCAGAATAATGAAATACAGGCTACAGAATAATCTTTACAGGGATATTTTAGAATCCTTGGAACTACAACTTTAGGATTATTATATTTTATATTTGGAGAATGCCATAGATCTTGGAGGACAGGGATGGGTTGCTGCAGATTGGATATTTATGTAATGGAAACATAAGTGTATTGTATTAATAATGCACTGTTGAAGAGTCTTATAAGATGTATGGCATAGAAGGAGACTCATAGGGAACCCTACAGATATGGATTTTTCCAAGTCATTAACCTTGATTACTTCCCATCACAGAGATAAGCCTAAGCTCTAGATTTCTAGCTTCCTATCTCACAGTGTGGTAATTCTCTGAAAGACAGGTATTATGTTGAGGACTATGATCTGATGTGGCAAAAACATCCAATAGAATTTGTAATCCTAGTTGAGATTTTAAACTTCAAGACTATAGACTATATAAATTTCATTATAAAATAACAAGACTCAACTATATTTAGAGCATTGAAAATGGAATATTAATATACACAATATCTATTAGATTTATCCGTATTTTCAAAAGAGGTATTTTTCCTACTTTTGGGATCAGAATAGATTCTCACATTTAATGACATATGGCCACTATCTATTCATCACTTTGTGAGATTACTGTGCATTCTTTGTGACATTTCTGGATGGTGACCAAAAACTCCTATCTTTTCTTCACTACCTCATATTCTCCTTGCTTTGAGTTTCCTTGACTGGATAATTTGAAATGATGTGCCTTCTGACTTATCAGAATTTTTTTGTGCTTATGTGAGCCAGCCACTGAAATTATAATTTATTACCTCAGCCCCTGTGTTTTTTTCTGATTTTTTTCTTTCTGTTGAAAGAAAAGTTCTTTTTCATATTCTCTTTTCTGATTGTGTTCTCTTGTTTATGTCTATATAGTAGACATATCCCAGTGGAGTATATTCCAAATTATACATAGCACTAACTCTATGCATTAACATAAACATACACACATACAACATTACTTTCTGTTTCAATGTGCTGACACCAATTAAACTAAAACACATTAACAGTGTCTTTTATGCACAAATATTTTATCAAATTTAAGCATTCATTTGAGTGAAGTCCATCATTCTTAAAATCGTAGATAAAATATCTGAATTAACATGAATCTCTTTTTCCTTCTTCATTGTTTCTTAGCAGACTTGTTGTCAGTCTTGATCCAATATTTTTTCATGAAGCTATTATGTTTATTTGTATTTTGTTTAAAAGAAGCATTCAGGGAAACCTCTTTACCTTGTCTGGACATCATGTCTCTCATATATTTGAGAGATTTTCAATAAATAAAAATAGCAAAATTTATGTCTTGTCTTATCAAAAATGAGAACATTCTTGTTTAGACTTCAAAGGGATAAAAGTGTTTTAATTATATGATTTACAACTTGCCTACATTGTGTTTTATTTTTGTAGAAAGACACCATGACCATGGCAACTCATAAAGAAAAACATTTAATTTGGCCTGCTTACATTTTCACAATATTAATCCATGGTTATCATGGTGGGAAGCATGGCAGCATGGATATATAGATGGTGATTGACATAGAAAAAGTACTGGACCAAAGCAAGGCAGACAAAACAAAACAAAAAAACAAAAATAAACAAACACAAGCACCCAGCTTCACAAACTCTGAACTCTTCTTCTCAGTGTCTGATGTCAAAGTGCTACTCAAATCTTCAACTCCTTCCAATGTTGTTGATTCCAACACACATCACTCTGTTGGGCTGATTTCATTCCCTGTGTTTAGCCTCTGGTAGGTATCCAATGGACCTGACAGCTCCAACATTTTGGGGTCTCCAAGACAATCTAATCTTCTCCTTCTTTGTCTCCATGGAGGGACACCCTTGACACATTCCTTGTGTTTGCAAGATTTCTTAGTTACAAAAGCAAATTCTATAACCTCTTTCTTTTTTTTTTTAAGAGGTGTCACTTGCTATTTTCTTTTTCTTTTCATTATATATATTTCTTTATTTACATTTCAAATGTTATTCCCTTTCCTGGTTCCCTGTCCATAAGCCCCCTATCACGTACACCTCCCCCATAAGGGTGTTCCCCCCACTCAACCTCCCTTACTGCCCCCCACCCCAATTCACCTGCACTGGCAGTCCAACCATGACAGGACCAAGGGCTTCCCCTTCCACTGATGCCCAATAAGCCTTTCTTCGGCTGTATATGCTAACCATAACTTTGGTTAGTGGTTTGGTAATTTGAAGCTCTGGTTGGTTGGCATTGCTGTTCCTATGGTATTGCAAGCCCCTTTGGCTCTTTCAATTCTTCCTCTAATTACCCCAAGCGGGTCCTTTTCTCAGTTCATTGGTTTGCTGCTAGCATTCACCTCTGTACTTGGTATGCTCTGGTTATGTCTCTCAGGAGAGATCTATATCCAGTCCCCTTCAACATGCACTTTTTAGCTTCATCAATATTATCTAGTTTTGGTGGCTGTATAAACATGGGCCACATGTGGTGCAGGCTCTGAATTCCTTCAGTCTCTGCTCTAAACTTTGCCTCCATATCCCCCCATGGATATTTCTGTTCCCCCTTTTAAGGATTGGAAGCATCTACATTTTGGTCATACTTCTTCTTGAGCTTCCTGTGGTGTGTGGATTACATCTTGGTTAATTCGAGATTTTGAGCTAATATTCACTTATCTATGAGTGTATACCATGTGTGTTTTTCTGTGGTTAGTTTACCTCACTCAGGATATTTTCTAGTTCATTCCATTTGCCTATGAATTTTATGAAGTCACTGTGTTTGATTGCTGAGTAGAACTCCACTGTGTAGACGTACCACATTTTCTGTATCCATTCCTCTGTTGAAGGGCATCTGTGTTCTTTCCAGCTTCTGGCTATTATAAGTAAGATTGCTATGAACATAGTGGAGCACGTGTCTTTGTTGTATGTTGGAGCATCTTTGGGGTATATGCCCTGGAGAGGTATAGCTGGGTCCTCAGATAGTGGAATATCCAATTTTCTGAGGAACCTCCAGACTGATTTCCAGAATGGTTGTACCAGTCTGCAGTCTCACCAACAATGGAGGAGTGTTCCTCTTTCTCCGCATCCTCACCAGCGTCTGCTGTCACCTGAGGTTTTGATCTTAGCCATTCTGACTGGTGTGAGGTGGAATCTCAGGGTTGTTTTGATTTGCATTTCCCTGATAACTAAGGATGTTGAACACTTCTATAGGTGCTTTTTGGCTATTCGATAATCTGCAGCTGAGAATGCTTTATTTACCTTTGTACCCCATTTTTAATAGGGTTATTTGGCTCTCTGGAGTCTAACTTCTTGAGTTCTTTGTATATTTTGGATATATTTGCCATTTTGCCCTAATGACACTGTCCTTTGCCTTACAGAAGCTTTGAGATTGTAGGACATCCCATTTGTCCATTCTTGATCTTAGAGAATAAGCCATTGGTATTTTGTTCAGGAAATTTTCCTCAGTGCCTATGTATTTTAGACTCTTACCTACATTTTTTTCTATTAGTTTGAGGGTATCTGGTTTTATATGGAAGTCCTTGATCCACTTGGAATGAAGCTTTGTAGAGGGTGATAAGAATGCTTTGATTTGTATTATTCTACATGCTGACCTCCAGTTGAACCATCATCATTTGTTGAAAATGCTATTTTTTTCCACTGAACGGTTTTAACTCCTTTGTCAAAGACCAAGTGACCATAGGAATGTGGTTCATTTCTGGGTCTTCAGTTCTGTTCCACTGATCTATCTGCTTGTCTCTCTATCATTATCACAGAGTCTTTATCACTATTTCTCTGTAATACTGCTTGAAGTCAGGGATGGTGATTCCCCCAGAAGATTTTATAGTTGCGTATATTTTTGATATCCAGGGTTTTATGTTATTCCAAATAAATTTGCAAATTTCTCTTTCTATCTCTATGAAGAATTGAGTAGGAATTTTGATGGAGATCTCAATGAATCTTTGAATTGCTTTTGGCAAAATGGCCATTTTTACTTTATTAATCCTGCCAATCCATGAGCATGGAAGATCTTACCATCTTCTGAGATCTTCCTCAATTTCTTTCTTCAGAGACTTGAAGTTCTTGTCAAACAGATCTTTCACTTGCTTGGTTAAATCACACCAAGATATTTTATAGTATTTAGGACTACTGTGAAGGGTGTCATTTCCCTAACTTCTTTCTCAGCCTGTTTATCCTTTGAGTAGAGGAAGGTTACTGATGTGGTTGAGTTAATTTCATATCCAGAATTTTGCTGAAGTTGTTTATCATGTTAAGTAAACAGTTCTCTGGTGGAACTGTAAGGGTCACTTAAGTAAACCATCATATCATCTGCAAATAGTAATATTTTGACTTCTTCCCTTCCAATTTGTATGCCTTTGACCTCCATTCATTTTCTGATTGCTCTGGCTAAGTCTTCAAGTACTATATTGACTAAGTAGGGAGAGAGTTACCAGCCTTGTCTAGCCCCTGATTTTAGTGGGATTGCTTCAAATTTCTCTCCATTTAATTGGATGATAGCTACTGGTTTACTGTATATTGATTTTACTACATTTAGCTAGGGGCCTTGAATTTCTGATCTTTCTAGGACTTTTATCATGATGGAGTGTTGAATTTTTTCAAATGCTTTCTCCGCATCTAATGAAATGATTATGTGGTTCTTATTTTTGAGTTTGTTTATATAGTGGATTACATTGATGGATTTTTGAATATTAAACCATCTCTGCATCCCTGAGATGAAGCCTATTTGATCATGATGATCTTTTTGATGTATTCTTGGATTTGGTTTGCAAGAATTTTATTGAGTATTTTTGCATCAATATTCATAAGGGAAATTCGTCTGACCTATCTTTCTTTGTTGAGTCTTTGTGTGGTTTGTGTATAAGAGTAAATGTGGCATCATAGAAGGAATATGGTAGTGTTCTGTCAGTTTCTATTTAGTGAAGCAGTTTGAACATTATTGGTATGAGGTCTTCTATGAAGGTCTGATAGAATTCTGCACTAAACCCATTTAGTCCTGGGATCTTTTTTGGTTGGGAGACTTTTAATAGCTGATTCTATTTCTTTAGGAGTTATGGGGGTGTTCAGATGGTTTATTTGTTCCTGATTTAACTTTGGTACCTGGTATCTGTCTAGAAAATTGTCCATTTCCTCCAGATTCACCAGTTTTGTTGAATATAAGCTTTTATAGTAGGAGCTGGTGATATTTTGAACTTTCCAAGATTCTGTTATTATGTCTCCCTTTTCATTTCTGATTTTATTAATTTGGATAAAGTCTCTGTGATCTCTGATTAGTCTGGCTAAGGGTTTATCTATCTTATTGATTTTCTCAAAGCAGCTCCTGTTTTTGTTGATTCTTTGAATAATTCTTTTTGTTTCTAATTGGTTGATTTAAGACCTGAGTTTGATTATTTCCTGCCTTCTACTCCTCTTGGTTATATTTGTTTCTTTTTGTTCTAGAGCTCTTAGGTTTCTTGTCAAGCTGTTTTCTCCTGTTTCTTTTTGCAGGCATTCAGAGCCATGAGTTTTTCTCTTAGTACTGCTTTCATTGTGTTCCGTAAGTTTGGGTATATTGAATCTTCATTATCCTTAAATTCTAAGAAGTCTTTATTTCATCCTTGACCAAGTTTCGTTGACTAAAACGTTGCTCAACTTCCATGTATATGTGGGCTTTCTGTCATTATTTTTGTTATTGAATATCAGACTTAACCTTTGGTTATCTGATAGGTTGCATGGAATTATTTCTATCTTCCTGTTTTGTGACCGATTATATGGTCAGTTTTGGAGAACGTACCATGAGTTGCTGAGAAGAAAGTATATCCTTTTGTTTTAGGATCAAATGTTCCATAAATAACTGTTAAGTCCATTTGGTTCATAACTTCTGTTAGTTTCTCAATGTCTCTGTTCAATTTCTGTTTTCATGATCTGTCCATTGATGAGAGTAGGGTGTTGAAATCTCTTACTATTATTGTGTGAGTTGCAATGTGTGATTTGAGCTTTGGTAAGGTTTCTTTGAAGAATGTAGGTACCCTTGCATCTGGAGCATAGGTATTTAGGATTGAGAGTTCATCTTGGTGGATTTTTCTTGGATGAATATTAAGTATCCTTCCTTATCTTTTTTGATGACTTTGTTTGAACATCAATTCTATTTGATATTAGAATGGCAACTCCATCTTGTTTCCTCAGACCATTTGCTTGGAAAGTTGTTTTCCAGCCTTTTACTCTGAGGTAGTGTTTGTCTTTGACTCTAAAGTATGTTTCCGACTCTGAAGTATGTTTCTTGTACACATAAAAATGCTGGGTCCTCTTTATGTAGCCACTCTGTTACTGTATGTTTTTATTGGGGAATTGAGTCCATTGATATCAAGAGATATTAAGGTACAGTGATTGTCGCTTCCTGTTATTTTCATTGTTAGGGGTAGAATTATGTTTGTGTATCTCTCTTTTGGTTTCATTGCAAGAAGATTACATTTTTCCTTTTTGTACTGCGTAGGGAGCTTTTGACTGGTTCACTTCAGTTCAGTTCTGGACGCAGACCAGTACTGCAGGTATGGGCAGCTGACTGTTCCTGCATTCCTGTGTCCAGAGGCACTACTCACTTTCCTCTCATACCAAGGATGTGGGCAGAGGTGGGCAGAAATGGCAGTCTTTCCTGTGATCTCAGGATGTCTGGACTTCTGAGTGTTCAGCTCTCTTCCACACGGGATTTGGGTGCAGGGAACTGTGGGATGGTATCAGTCCAATTCTTGGCACAACCAAAATAAGGAAGTGCCCTGTCCCAGAGGAATTCTGCCTCTGTGTTTCCTGAGTCTACCAGGCAGGTCACTTGGAGCAGAAAAGTGGGTCTTGCCTCTGCTCTAATGTGTGTATGTGCTCCTGGTGACTGTTTTTAAGCACTAAGGTCATGTAGGAATCAGAAGCATTCTGCTCCTGATTGCTCCTAGGTCCTTGCACCCAGGGGGCACAGTTGGCACTAGGCAATTCCCTCTTGGGTCAGGAATGTGGGCAGAAGGTAGTCTCCTCAGATTTCTCAGGAAAGTCTGCAGCACTTCTGATGGTCCAGCTCTCTCCCCAATGGAATTTGGGTACAGGGAGCTGTTTGACCAGTTCAGTTCAGTTCAGTTCTGGGCACAGACAAGTACCACAGGTACCAGCAGATGACTGTTCCTATATTTCTATGTCCAGAGGCACTATGCAGTATCCTCTTGGACCAGGGATGTGGGCAGAAGTGGGCAGAAGTGGCAGTCTGTCCTGCAGTCTTAGGATGTCTGCACTTCTGGGTGTTCAGCTGTCTTCCCCACAGGATTTGGATACAGGGATAACCTCTTTCTTTTATCCTAGCTTATAAAGCCAAAACCACATGTGCAAAGATGCCAAGTTCCACTGTTTGCTGGGATGTGAAACATAGCACACTTACTCAATTATATCTTCAGCAGCTTTCTGTTTTTGATGGTTTCATTATTTGGAAAAACTCAACTGTTCTGGAACTCCATCTACTCTAGGCTGACCATGAACTGAGAGCTGCAAACCTTTGTCTCCTGAATGCTACAATTAAGGGCATATTCCTCCATGCCTAGACCTAAACTGGTCTTTAATTCCTCTTCACAAGATGGTAACTTACCTTGTTGCGATCTTGCACTGATGTCACAAATCCCTTTATTCAGTTTGATGTCTTCAATATGTTTATCTGCTTCAACATAAGATTTAGCTCCATTTTACTTCCATGTGCCCATTTTCTCCATGAACCATATGTTTTGTCTTTTTCCTTGCCTCTTTTCATAAGAGTGAACCACAATACAGTATACCCTAGGCTGTTTTGATACTTCATTTTCCAATGAAATTAATTTAAATCTCTTCACTTCACTCTCAGGGAAGACTTTCAGAGGTAGGTAAGAGTAGCCACACTATTCACCCTAATATAACAAGAATGATACCTAGGAAACATACTAAAATACTTCTCCTCTGAAACTTCTTGAGTCAAGCACCCACAGTTCAAAACAACCTCAGAACCACTGTCTTCTATTTTCTTATTAGTATGGCCCATTATTCCAACTTAAAATGCATTAAATTGCTTTTCTAAGCCATAGGCCCAAAGACATATTCCTCCAAATCAAATCATGGTCATGTCTATCACAGCAATATTCCATTCACTGGTACAAATTTCTCTCTTAGGATGTTATTGGTGGGAAAAATACCACAGTAACTCGTACAAAAGAAAACATTTAACTGGGACTAGGTTATGCTATTACAGGCTTATAAGTCCATTACTGTGAGGGTAGAAAGCATGCTGGCATGCAGATAGACATGGTGATGGAAAAGAAATTAAGAGTTTTACATTTTGATCTACAGGCATCAGGTGACAGTTTGCTACACCGAGAATACATAGATTGAGCATAGGAGTACTTATGCTTACCTCCACACTAACATTTTTTTCTAAAAAGTGTCCACACCTACTTCAGAAGGGCAAAACATATCTCACTCCCTATGTGCCAAGAATTCAAACAGATGAGTGTGTGTCTGCCTCTCTCTCTCTCTCTCTCTCTCTGTATGTGTGTGTGTGTGTGTGTGTACGTGGGGGAGGGAGTGATACCTAGTCAAACCACCACACAGATATAATAGTTTTTATTAAAACAACTAATATTTAACACTGTCATGCTCAAAAGTACTCATAAGAAAATTTTAATTTGGCTGTATAAATAAATAAAATTGTTTATACACTGAAATACTAATTATTATCCCTTTCTTAATATATAATGCTGAAATCTAGAGTGTGCTTACCAGAAAAATATAAGCATTTACGTAAATTATGTAGTACAAGTATATAAATTAATTTCTATATAATTATATAAGCCTTTACTTATCGAAGTAATTAGTCATAATTATTTCCTTGGCATAAACAATGGAAAATTCTAAAATCAACTTTATTTATTTAAACTTATACTATTCACAAAACTTACATGTTGACTGAAATGTGAAGAGCAAATTTTTCTTATTATAGATCCAACACCGTCCTTTTTCCCCACATGAATTAATGTCCCAGAAATTACAAGTATAATCTGATGTTGATTCAAAAAGTAGATGGTCAGGAACAGAGCCTATAAAATAGTCAGTGAATAGAAGTACTTCATAAACTGACAGGATAAGAATTATTGCTTCTCAAAACACACACACACAAACACACACACACACACACACACACACACACACACACACACACACACGAACCTCTAAAACAATTTTAAAAATACTGTAACGGCCATCTTTTATTGGATAAAAGACCTGATACTGCCTGATCCTTGTATGTACACAAATATTAGTAGTTTGAAATCATTTTGAATTCTGTCTATGCTGTTCTTTACAAATAATCGTGAATACATTTTTTTTTATAAAGGGAATGTTTTGCAGACATATTTACAACAAAAATTATACTGCATGATTTTTTGACTCACAAAATCTTTACAGATAGATAACTATGAGATTTTTTAATGACTAAAAGTGACTTCATACCATTTTCTAATTGCATTTTTTTGTCTGTGTCTCTGGAAAATGCTTCTCTTATCCCCTAGAAATATATTTCAAGATTTCCCCAGTGAATGTTTGAAACTGTATGTGGCACCAACCTGTTTACACACATACACACACAAAAAAATAAAAAAATAAAAAACAAAACACACATGTGCAATGTGCTGCTATAAATTACATTTTCTATTTATATTTAATTTAGCTTAAAACCTAGTGAGATTTCATAAATCTTCTATCATTATTAATTATAATTGACTCATCCTCTTTTTCTCCTCCTTTTACTACATTCCCATACTTTTAAAATCTTAGGACTCAGTACTTCTCTCTATGGTTTCATATCACATGAGTTTATCATTCCCTTTTATATACTTTGATTCACACAGCAAGATCATGTTGCCCGTAACTTCTTCATGAAGACTTAATGTTTTTCTGAGACTTCCCCTGGTCATTCTTCTTGCTGCTCTATTATTGTACTCCCTGCCCAAACCATTCTGCTCCCTCTGTTCGCCTTCTCTATTTTCATCTCACCTACATTATGTTATTCCTTCTCCCCAGTGCATCCTATCTAGCAAAGGGCCATTTCTAGTTTCAACATGTACTTCAGATCAAACAAAAATGATCAGAAGTTAGTATCTGCATATGGAAAGAACATGTAGAATTATATCATTGAACATTGTTGCCCTCACTCAATATAATTCATTTTGCTTATATCCACTTTCCTGCAATTTTCTCAATGTCACTTTTTCTTTACTGGTAAGTAATGTTATATATACTGTGTACATGGATGCATTCTCATGGCCCACTCATCAGCTGATAAACATCTATGTTGCCTCCATTCCTAGATGTAATGCAACATAAAATCAAAAGGTGTGAACATGCTAGTACCTATGTAATAAGATACAAAATACTTTGGTTATTTGCCTAGAAATGGTATTACAGGGTCATGTGGAAAGAATTATTTCAGAGTTTGAACAGAGGTACTCTACATTTGTAAATAATATTCTCCTTGAAGACATGTAGTACTAAGTAAAAATCAGAACATCAAACACAATTTTTCTTTCTTCTGGTTACTGGTAAGGATGCCTTTAGAGACACTTGAAACAGTACATTCTAAGACCATTGATATTAGTACCATCACATCTAGATGATAAGACATCTGAAGACAACCCACACTTTGGTTACAGGATACAGAGAAAACTACACTGAACTCTCTCTCCTGACTAGCATTCACAGAGCTGGGTGAGCTATGGAGGCTGATTGAGAAAAGTAGGGTATTTTCCATGGCCAGACCCTACTACAATACAAACCTTACAAGCAGGCAGTGCCCGTGGTGCAATAGTGGCAAGATTGTATATAGGGACATCCAAACTATTTCTTATTGAACTGAAAACTATGTATCAGAAGAAAATGAATGATCACTACTACAAATATACTCAAAAAGTATAATTAAGGAAAATATTTCACAGAATACAATTTTTTGTGGGGAATCTGTAAGTGTACAGCAAGAAGTATGCAATTTCTTTGAACATGTGTAACTTGTATGCAATGGTGAAGTTACTCCAGCTCCAAATGTAAGGCTACAGCTAATATATTATTATTGATGCTTATTTCATTTAATTGGGTGGCTTTTATTTTACCTAATTTCTCTCTGTACTTACTTAGCTCCTAAATTTTTCAGAGTGATCTCATATTCACTTTTTATCAGTTTACATTATTATGTACCTCCTAAGTTTAAATATCCATGCAAATTTACATAACAAAGATGAACAATTTTGTACATTGAATATAGCTGAATTCACATACCAAGGAATCTCCAAATTGTATATGTCACACCCAGACTCATTGAATTCCAACTGGCAGGTACACTTCTGAAAGCAAATAGCAATGATATTACCTGTGAGTGACAGATGATAGGTCCATGATTTTAAATGTATATGTTATACTTAATTTATACCACAAATATTTAGCTGGCTGATAAATTTCAATATGGCCTATGAACAGAGTGCGTACCTATTCATTTACCCAATATTTAACAGGATAACTAAACACTCAAACCCTGTAGTTCTTTTCATGGGAAAGAACCTTATGGGTCAGATCTGCCTGAGCCACCTTTTTCTGAAAGAGCAGAGATCTGTCCAGCTCTCATGTTTATCTTGTTCTCTATAACACGTAATCCTTAAGTACATTTCAGCTTTATTAAGTCCACTCTCCCCTTTCCTAGTTTGCTCTTTGTGGTAGATTCTATACTCCATAAATTATATCAGTAAGTTTTCACTTCACATTCTGACTTTTGATTGGGTTCTAATTAAATGTCACTCTAAATGAAGGAGAAAGCTTAAATCCATTCTTTACCTTCAGGCTTCCCCCCATGGTTAATTGGGCTGAGTGAGTTCCACAAAAGGTTGACTTTCTTACAAAGGCCTCCCTCTCACTCTCATTCCCTGCAAAGCATGGTAGCTACATCCCACACTATGCCATGGCATGCATTACACCCATCCTCCATTTGGTTGCAACTTTATTGAATTTCATTTACTTGAATGATCTTAATTTCTGAGTTCCCCCTCTTTCATGTGGAACCCTTATTATATTCACAAGTCCAAATTAAAATAAATGAAAAGTAACTTTACAGCAATTAATAGAGGAGACCCTTATCCCCACTGATTCAAACAAGTCTAATTTAGCAAGCCACACACAGAAAATGATCATTAAATGTAGAAAAGACTTATTGGGAAGAATAAAATTTCAACAGGAAGAGAAGAAATGGTAAATATAAAAATGTAAAATTATATAAATTTATGAACAATTTTTATTTGTTTTACAATATAATGCTATACAGATTTTTATAAATGTATTCAGAGTCCCAATTACAGAGTCCTCCCGTTCCCTCCTCTCTTTGCAGACCTGCACTTAAAAATCCTTCCCCTCATTACAACTCCTCTTCTCCTCAAAGACAGAGAAGCTGTCTTGTGTACCACTCCACTCTGGGATATCCATCCAGTCACAATAGAAATAAGCACATCATCTCTCACTGAGGTGCAGCTAGGCTGTCCAGTTAGGAGAAGTTGATCAAATGGCAGGCACCCTAGTCAGAGACTGACCTGCCTCAATTGTTAGTGGAAAATCATAAAGGCCAAGCTTCACATCTGCTACAAATGCTATAAAGGGCCTAGGTCCAGCCCCTACATGATCTTTAGTTAGTGGTTCCGTCACTGAAGCCCCCATGGGCCCAGGTTAGTTGACTCTAGGTCTTCTTTTGGTATTCATGGCCCTTCCAGCTTTCTAACTTCCACTCTTGCACTATATTTCCTATTGATTTACTTGAATTGATTTCCTATTGAATTACTTGTTTAAGCAGAAAAAATAATTTAGATTTGTATTTTAAATCAGCACCTTGTACTTTGTACAAGGTGACCAGTAGGGATCAATTTGCATTTTTTCTAGTAAAGACTATCAGACCACCACAATTTTTTGAAGATGCTTCCATTTGTCTTTGTATATTTTTGGCCTCTTTGTCAAAGAACAATTTATTTTAAGAGTGTGGGTTTATTTCAGGGTTTTCAATTCTATTCTATTTGATCGACCTGTCTCTGTACTAATTCCACACAATTTTTTATCACTATTGCTTTGTAGTACAGCTTGAGGTCAGGGATATTGATTCTCCTAGAAGTTAATATATTATTAATAATTGTGTTCCCTATCCATATGAAATTGAGAATGCTTTTTCCATTTCTGTGAAGAATTGTGTTGGAATTTTGATAAGAATAATGTTGAATCTGTAGATTGCAATGGAGAGAATAGGTATCCTACAAATACATGATTATGTTGGATTTCTCCATACATTTCTGAGGTCATCTTTGATTTCTTTCTTGAGAGACTTGAAGTTCTTGTCATACGGATATTTCACTTCTTTGGTTAGAGTTACACAAAGATATTTTATGTTATTTTTGACTAATATGAAGGGTGTTGCCTCCCTATTTTCTTTCTCAGCTAATTTATCATTTGTATAAAGGAATGCTATTGATTTGTTTGAGTTAATTTTATATCTAGTTACCTTGCTAAATTTGTTTATCAGCTATAAAAGTTCTCTGGTAGAATTTTGGGGTTCAGTTATTTATACTACAATATCATTTTCAAATATACTTACTTTGACTTTGCGAATTTGTATCCCCTAAATCTTCTAACGTTGACCTGTTGCTCTAGCTAGAACTTAAAGTACTATGTTGAATAGGTATAGGTAGTGTCGAAGAAGTAGAGCAAGGACCTCAACATAAAACAAGATAAACCTAATAGAAGAGAAAGTGGGAAAGAGGTTCCACCTTTTTGTCACGGGGGAAAATTCCCAAAACAGTATGCCAATAACTCAGGCTCTAAATCCTGAATAGAGAAATAGGACTCAGGAAACTGAAAAGCTTCTCTAAGTTGAAAGACACAGTCAATAGTGCAAATGCACAACATACAAATGAGGAAAAATCCTCACTAAACCCACATGCAAGAGAGGGCTAATATCCAAATTATATAAAGAACTCAAAAAGCTAAAAGCTTTCAAGAGACCAAACAGCCCAATCCAAAAATGGGTTATAGAGTTAAATAGATAGTGCACAACTGAGGAATCTTTAATTGCTGAGAAGCACTTAAAGCAATGAACAAGATCCTTAGTCATTAGGGAAATACAAATCAAAATGACTCTGAGATCCCACTTTACACCATTCAGAATGGCTAAGATAAAAAACTCTGGTGACAACACATGTTGAAAAGGTTGTGGAGAAATAGAATACTTTTCCATTTCTCATGGTATTGTAAACTGGTACAGTCACTCTGAAAATCAATCTGGAAGTTCTTCAGAATTTTTAAATAGAACTACCTGAAAACCAAGCAATCTCATTCTTGGGAATATATCTAGAAGATGTCCCACCATATCACTGAGGCACGTGCTCCATTATGTTAATGGAAACCCTATCTGTTATAGCTTGAAGATAGAAACAACCTGAATGGCCCACAACTGAAGAAAGGATACAGAAAATGTGGTTCATTTACACAATGAAATGCTACTCAGCTATTATGAATGAGGACATAATGCGTTTTGCAGGCAAATGTATGGAACAAGACTAGAAAATATCAACCTGAGTGACGTAACTCAGACCCAAAATGACATCGGTGCTATATATACATTAATAAATGTACATCAGTCAAAAATGTAGAATTCCTAGGATGCAATACACAGAATTCAAGAAAGTTAACAAACAGTGGAACCCAAGTGAGGATGCTTCAATCTCACTTGGGAGGGAGAAGAAATCCATCACAGGAGGCAGAGAAAGGAAGGGATGTGAGTAGGAGAGGAGAGGAAGCGGGGGTTAAATGGGAACATGACCAGGTATGTTGGGGAGGGGGGGTATTAAGAAGGCCTGAGGGATAGCAGAATGTACAGAAATAGACAAAATCAGGAATGGGAGGTGGGGGTACCTTCTAGAATGTATTAGAGACTTCAGATATGAGAGACTCTCAGGAATTAAAGGGAGGGATATTAGATGAAATGCCAACAGTGTGGAGACACCTCCAGTAGAAAGACATCCATCAAGTGGAGGGATGTGTTTGCCATCCTACAGTCAAGAATTCTGATTGAGAATTGGTGCTGTATCAAAGAACTGAAGGGACAAATCTGGAGAAGAAACTGAGAGAAAAGTCCAGTTACTAGCACAACTTGTGATCCATCTCAGGTGGAGGCACCAAGGTCTACCTGATGCTATCATTTGCTTATACACAGGAGTTAGCATGACTGTCCTCAGAGAGGTCCAACAAAGAGCTGTGACATACCCCCAAGTCCATATTAGAATAAACAAGTAGAAGCCTATAGAGAAGAATCACAAAAATCCCTGAAAGAATTACAGGAAAACACAATCAAACAGGTCAAGGAATTAAAAATGGAAAAAGAAGCAATAAAGAAAGCACAAAGGGAGACAACCCTGGATGTAGAAAACAAAAGGAAGAGACAAGAGGCCATAGATACAAGCATCACTAACAGAATACAAGAGATAGAAGAGAGAATCTCAGGAGCAGAAGATTCCATAGAAATCATCAACACAACTATCAAAGATAATGTAAAACGGAAAAAGCTACTGGCCCAAAATATACAGGAAATCCAGGACTCAATGAAAAGATCAAACCTAAGAATAATAGGTATAGAAGAGAGTGAAGACTCCCAGCTCAAAGGACCAGTAAATATCTTCAACAATATCATAGAAGAAAACTTCCCTAACCTAAAGAAAGAGATGCCCATAAACATACAAGAAGCCTACAGAACTCCAAGTACATTGGACCAGAAAAGAAACTGCTCCCGTCACATAAAAGTCAAAATACCAAATGCACAAAACAAAGAAAGAATATTAAAAGCAGTAAGGGAAAAAGGTCAAGTAACATATAAAGGCAGACCTATCAGAATCACACCAGATTTCTCACCAGAGACTATGAAAGCCAGAAGATCCTGGACAGATGTCATACAGACCCTAAGAGAACACAAATGCCAGCCCAGGTTACTGTGTCCAGCAAAACTCTCAATTAACATAGATGGAGAAACCAAGATATTCCATGACAAAACCAAATTTACACAATATCTTTCTACAAATCCAGCCCTACAAAGGATAATAAATGGTAAAGCCCAACATAAGGAGGCAAGCTACATCATAGGAAAAGCAAGAAACTAATCGTCTTGGCAACAAAACAAAGAGAAGAAAAGCACACAAATATAATCTCACATCCAAATATGAATATAACAGGAAGCAACGATCACTATTCCTTAATATCTCTCAACATCAATGGACTCAACTCCCCAATAAAAAAATAGATTAACAAACTGGATACACAATGAGGACCCTGCATTCTGCTGCCTACAGGAAAAACACCTCAGAGACAAAGACAGGCACTACCTCAGAGTTAAAGGCTGGAAAACAATTTCCAAGCAACTGGTCTGAAGAAGCAAGCTGGAGTAGCCATTCTAATATCGAATAAAGTCGATTTCCAACCAAAAGACATCAAAAAAGATAAGGAAGGACACTTCATATTCATCAAAGGAAAAATTCACCAAGATGGACTCTCAATTTTAAATATCTATGCTCCAAATACAAGGGCACCTACATACATAAAAGAAACCTTATTAAAGCTCAAAGCACAAGGTGCATTTCACACGATAATAGTAGGAGATTTCAACACCCCACTCTCATCAAGGGACAGATCATGGAAACAGAAATTAAACAGAGACATAGACAGACTAAGAGAAGTCATGAACCAAATGGACTTAACAGATATTTATAGAAAACTCTATCCAAAAACAAAAGTATATACCTTCTTCTCACCATTTCATGGTACTTTCTCCAAAAAATGACCACATAATTGGTCATAAAAAATAGATACAGAAAGATAGAAATAATCCCCTGTGTCCTATCAGACCACCACGGGCTAAAGCTGGTCTTCCACAACAATAAGGGAAGAACGTGCACATATACATGGAAATTGAACAATGCTCTACTCAATGATAACCTGGTCAAGGAAGAAATAAGGAATGAAATTAAAAATTTCTTAAAATTTAATTAAAATTAATGTACAACATACCCAACCTTGTGGGACACTTATGGGGCACAGCTTTCACAGAGGAAAACTCATAGCTATGAGTGCCTGCAGAAAGAAACAGGAGAGAACATATGTCAGCAGCTTGATGGCACACCTAAAAGCTCTAGAACAGAAAGAAACAAGTACACCCAGGAGAGTAGAGGGCAGGAAATAATCAAACTTAGAGCTGAAATCAAACAAGTAGAATCAAAAAGGACTATACAAAGAAACAAAAGTTGGTTCTTTGAGAAAATCAACAAGATAGATAAACCCTTAGCCAGACTACCCAGAGGACACAGCGAGTGTGTCCAAATTAACAAAAGAAGAAATGAAAAAGGAGACATAACTACAGAATCAGAAGGAATTCAAATAATCATCAGATCCTACTACAAAAGCCTATATTCAAAAAAACTTGAAAATCTGCAGGAAATGGCAATTTCCTAGACAGATACCAGGTGCCAAAGTTAAATCATGAACAGATAAACCATTTAAACAACCCCATAACTCCTAAAGAAATAGAAGTCATTAAAGGTCTCCCAATCAAAAAGAGCCCAGGTCCAGATGGGTTCAGTGCAGAATTTTATCAGACCTTCATAGAAGACCTTATACCAATACTATCCAAACTTCCATAACATTGAAATAGATGGAACGCTACCGAATTCCTTCTATGAAGCAACAATTACTCTTATACCTAAACCACACCTAGACCCAACAAAGAAAGAGAACTTCAGACAAATTTCCCTTACAAATATCGATGCAAAAATACTCAAAAAAATTTGGGCAAACCGAATCCCAGAGCACATCAAAACAATCATCCATCATGATCAAATAGGCTTCATCCCAGGCATACAGGGATGGTTTAATATATGGAAAACTATCAACGTAATCCACTAAATAAACAAACTGAAAGATAAAAACCACATGACCATTTCATTTGATGCTGAGAAAGCATTTGACAAAATTCAACACCCATGCATGATAAAAATCCTGGAAAGAATAGGAATTCAAGGCCCATACCTAAACATAGTAAAAGCCATATACAGCAAACCAGTAACTAACATTAAATTAAAGGGAGAGAAAATTGAATAAATCCCACTAAAATCAGGGACTAGTCAAGGCTTCCCACTCTCTCCCTACTTATTCAATATAGTTCTTGAAGTTCTAACCAGAGCAATCAGACAACAAAAGGCGACCAAAGGGATACAGATTGGAAAAGAAAAAGTCAAAATATCACTATTTGCAGATAATATGATAGTATATTTAAGTGATCCCAAAAGTTCCACGAGAGAACTACTAAACCTGATAAAAACCTTCAGCAAAGTGGTTGTGTATAAAAATAATTCAAATAAATCAGTTGCCTTCCTCTACACAAAAGAGAAACTAGTCGAGAAAGAAATTAGGGAAACGACACCCTTCATAATAGTCCCAAATAAAATAAAATACCTCAGTGTGACTTTAACCAAGCAAGTAAAAGATCTGTATGATAAGAACTTCAAGCCTCTGAAGAAAGAAATTGAAGAAGACCTCAGAAAATGGATCCTCCCATGCTCATGGATTGGCAAGATTAATATAGTAAAAATGGCCTTTTTACCAAAAGCAATCTACAGATTCAATTTAATCCCCATCAAAATACCAATCCAATTCTTCAGAGAGTTAGACTGAACAATTTGCAAATTCATCTGGAATAACAAAAAACCCAGGATAGCTAAAACTATCCTCAACAATAAAAGGACTTCTGGGGGAATCACTATCCCTGAACTCAAGAAGTATTGCAGAGCAATAGTGATAAAAACTGCATGGTATTGGTACAGAGACAGACAGATAGACCAGTGGAATAGAATTGAAGACCCAGAAATGAATCCACACACCTATGGGCACTTGATTTTTGACAAAGGAGCCAAAACCATCCAACGGAAAAAAGATAGCATTTTCAGCAAATGGTGCTGGTTCAACTGGAGGTCAGCATGTAGAAGAATCAGATCGATCTATGCTTATCACCCTGTACAAAGCTTAAGTCCAAATGGATCTATGACCTCCACATCAAACCAGATACACTCAAACTAATAGAAGAAAAAGTGGGGAAGAATCTCGAACACATGGGTATTGGAAAAATTTCCTGAACAAAACACCAATGGCTTATGCTCTAAGATCAAGAATCGACAAATAGGATCTCATAAAACTGCAAAGCTTCTGTAAGGCAAAGGACACTATTGTTAGGACAAAACGGGAACCAACAGATTGGGAAAGATCTTTACCAATCCTACAACTGATAGAGGCCTTATATCCAAAATATACAAAGAACTCAAGAAGTTAGACTCCAGAAAGACAAATAACCCTGTTAAAAATGGGGTTCAGAGCTAAACAAAGAATTCACAGCTGAGGAATGCCGAATGGCTGAGAAAACCTAAAGAAATGTTCAACATCTTTAGTCATAAGGGAAATGCAAATCAAATCAACCCTGAGATTACACCTCACACCAATGAGAATTGTTAAGATCAAAAACTCAGGTGACAGCAAATGCTGGCGAGGATGTGGAGAAAGAGGAACACTCCTCCATTGTTGGTAGGATCGCAGAGTGGCACAACCATTCTGGAAATCAGTCTGGAGGTTCCTCAGAAATTGGACATTAAACTACCTGAGGATCCAGCTATACCACCCTTGGGCATATACCCAAAAGATGCCCCAACATATAACAAAGACACATGCTCCACTATGTTCATAGCAGCCTTATTTATAATAGCCAGAAGCTGGAAAGAACCCAGATGCCCTTCAACAGAGAAATGGATACAGAAAATTTGGTACATCTACACAATGGAATATTACTCTGCTATCAGAAACAACGACTTCATGAAATTCATAGGCAAATGGATGGAACTGGAAAATATCATCCTTAGTGAGGTAACCCAATCACAGAAAAACACACATGGTATGCACTCATTGATAAGTGGATATTAGCCCAAATGCTCGAAGTACCCTAGATGCACAGAATACATGAAACTCAAGAAGGATGACCAAAATGCGAATGCTTCACTCCTTCTTTAAGAATATCCTTGGGAGGGAATAGGGTGTAAAGTTTAGAACAGAGGCAGAAGTGGCATTCAGAGCCTGCCCCACATGTGGCCCATACATGTACAGCCACCAAACTAGATAAGATGGATAAAGCAAAGAAGTGCAGGCTGACAGGAGCCGGATGTAGATCGCTCCTGAGAGACACAGCCAGAATACAGCAAACACAGAGGCGAATGCCAGCAGCAAACCACTGAACTGAGAATAGGACCCCCGTTGAAGGAATCAGAGAAAGAACTGGAAGAGCTTGAAGGGTCTCGAGACCCCAAAAGTACAACAATGCCAAGCAACCAGAGCTTCCAGGGACTAAGCCACTACCTAAAGACTATACATCGACTGACCCTGGACTCTGACCTAATGGGTAGCAATGAATATCCTAGTAAGAGCACCAGTGGAAGGGGAAGCCCTGGGTCCTGCTAAGACTGAACCCCCAGTGAACGTGATTGTTGTGGGGGAGGGCGGCAATGGGGGGAGGATGGGGAGGGGAACACGGATAGAGAAGGAGAGGGGGAGGGGAAGGGGGGTTGTTGGCCCGGAAACTGGGAAAGGGAATAACAATCGAAATGTAAATAAGAAATACTCAATTAATAAAGATGGAAAAAAAAGATGGAAGTTTGTGCCTCTAGTGGTTGAATTAGGGATAGGTCGGTAGAAGCTGAAGTAGAGGGTGACTCCATAGGGTGACTAGCTGTCTCAACTTATCAGGATCCCTAAAATCTGTCAGACTTTGAGCCAACAACTAGGCAGCATTCATGAGCTGGTTTAAGTGCCCTGGTTCATATAGAGCAAAGGACTGCCTGGTCGGTCCTCACTGGGCGAAGAGCCTAACCCTCAAGAGACTTGAGGCTCCAGGGCAAGAGGAGGGCTCGGGTGGGGCGGGGGAATATCCTTTAAAGACAAGATCGATGAAGAGATGAATGAGGAACTGTTTGAGGTAGGACTTGGAGAGATGTAACTTCTCGACTTTAAAAATTAAGATTCATATAATGCTGGAGATCCAACCCAAGGCTTTGTGAATATTCATAGTGCTCTCCAAACAGCACTATGTTTTCAGCTTCCTTTCTTTCTCCTTGTTTTGCGTTACTCTTGTTTACCTAGGACCTGAAGATACATCTTTAATATATTTACTGAGAGCTCTGTAATCCATGCCTTTTGTTATATTTGAAGTATATATGAACAGGTAATATACTAATAAATCTTTGAGAAAATAATCTATCTTCTACCCTCTTCTAGTTTTATGTTTTTGAAGACAGTTCTTCAGGAGTCTTTCAAACATCCTTGTCTCTTTTGTAATGCTCAAGAATAACCAGAGTATGCAACAGTAGATGAATCACCATGGGATGAAGAGAAAAACCTGGGATTGGCTGCAGTCTCTACAGAGACAGGGACCTTCACAGTTTTAGTTGTCATTTTGCCTCTGGGCAAACTGCTAACTGATTTCTGACTATGCTCATCCAGAAGTAAGGCACATGCACATGAGATGCTGTGCCAAAGGCAGTTGTCTGAGTCTCTGGGAACCATATACATGTTGAAGTTGATATCTTTCTGTCTTTTGCTGCATTTTATTTCTAAGCCTCCTACATGTAACTGACTTTTGATTTGGATCTAAAATTTGTATGTACAATCTTTTATATGTCATTTGAGTCACTTTCAAACTTCAAAACCAAAAGATATATGGAAAACCAGTTAATTCTGTATGTGATAATAGACCTACTTCAGAAGTTCTTGACCTTTAAATGAACTCCTGTGCTATCCATAGGATTCTGGGATTTCATGAAATGCCATGCTTTCAAAGATTACATGTTCATTTACTCAAAACTAATTTTCTATAAGATTGTGAAGGTTCTTTTACCAGGGACACCCTAGGCATTTTCCTTGTCTTCTGTAACATCCATTCCAGAAAGACTCAGACTTGTCTACTGATATTTAGCCCAGATATTAAAACATTCATATCAAACTAGGAACAGTGTAGGTCAGTATATTCTGACCAGAATTATATGCAGGCATTTGATGACATCTGTAAACTCCGAGGCGCTCTTCACATTTCTCCTTGTTTTCTTTTGGACAAAGAGTCACTGAGTCACCCAGACTGGCTTCAAACTCACGATGCTCTACTTACAGCACTCAGTGCTGAGGTCAGCAGTCATGGCCGCGTTCGTTTGTCGTTCTGTAGGAACTTCACTGTGAACACCATAGCTCAAATTCCTGTGGAGCTTCATTTTTACAAATGCAATTCCAAATTTGTCTGTCTTAACACATAACTTACAAAATGCATGTGTGGGAAGGCATACTATGTTTTATTCAATTTAGTAATCAATAAAAATGTAAGACTCAAATCACATTTTAGAAATATAATTCTCTTTTGGAAATCAATCTAGAGATGAATGGAAATGGTTCTACGCAAAGAACCAGCTATTCTACTCCTGGGTATATACCCAAATGGTGCTCCAACATATAACAAGGACACATGCTCCACTATATTCATAGGAACATTATTTATAGTAGGCAGAAGCAGGAAAAAGCCCAGATGCCCTTCAACAGAGGAATGGATACAGAAAATGTGGTACTAATGTACACTGTACTACTAATCCACTATCAAAAACAGTGGCATCATGAAATTCATAGGTAAATGGATGGAACTAGAAAATATCATCCTGAGTGAGGTAACCCAATCACAGAAAAACACACATGGTATGCACTCACTGGTAAATAAGTATTAGCCCTAAAGCTCAGATTACCCAATGATACAATCTACAGATCACATGAAGATCAAGAAGGATGACCAAAGTGCAGATTCCTCAGTCCTTCTTAGAAAAGTGAATTAAAATATCAAGAGGAAGAAATACAGAGACAAAGTTTGGAGCAGAGGCTGAAGGAAAGTCCATCCAGAGACTGCCCCACCTGGAGATCCAGCCCATATACAATCACCAAGCCCAGATAATATTGCTGATGCCAAGAAGTGCATGCTGACAAGAGCCTGATATAGCTGACTCCTGAGAGACTCTGCCAGAGCATCATAAATAGAGAGGTGAATGTGGGCAGCCAGCAATTGAACCGACAATGTGGTTCCTATTGGAGGAGTTAGAGAAAGGGTTGAAAGAGCTGAAGGGGTTTCACCCCCATAAGAACAGCAATGCCAACCAACAACTGCAATCCAAAGAGCATAGATGGAAAGACTCATGGTTCCAGCTGAATGTGTAGCAGAGGATGGACTTGTTGGGCTTCAATAGGAGGAGAAGCCCTTGATCCTACCTGCAGGGACGTAGAAAGGGATCAGTGGATGGGTGGGGAACGCCCTTATGGAAGAAGGGGGATGGGACAGGGGGGTTATGGATGGGAAATTGTGAAAGTGAATAACATTCAAAATGTAAATTTATAAAATCCAACAAAAAAGAAAATGAAACAAAAAGGTAATATGATTCCATTTACTGAAAACACTTATTGGGTACTTTACATGAAGTCATGTTGTTCTTCAAATCATACTAATAATTTATACTGTGTGTTTGTGTGAGGAAGAGGGAGAAGGAGGGGGGAAGGGAGAGGGAGAGGGAGAGGGAGAGGGAGAGGAGAGAGAGAGATGCTAATGTCAGAGGAAACCTTTCAAAACATAGTATTTTCCAAGCACCATCTGTGTTCTAAGGGATTAGGAACTCAGGTTCTCAGATTTGATAGCAAGTGTCTTTATTCAGTGAAACATTTTCTCAACTCAAGTGTAGTTTTTTTTCCATTTCTTGTCTTTGAATTTTATATTTTCATTAATAGAACTATTCTTTTAGTTTCCCAAATAGGAAACCTAAACATGATTCTAGATGTCTCCATATCCCAACAAGGTTGGATCTCTCACACTTTTTTTCAAACCACCAAATACCAAACTATTTCTAAATGTCACTACTTCACCCTAACTTTGTTTTCTCCACTTTCCCTTTTTAACTCCATTTTCCACACTATTTTCAAACTACCCTATCAAGATGCACATCTGACTACAACCCAAGCCCTGGACAGGCTGGGGCAGAAGTGTTACATGTTTGAGGTCAGGTTGGGTTATACAGAAAGACGCTACCCACCAAAAAGAGAGAAAAAAAAACCCCAAATACTTCAAATTCAACATAGAATTGTAAACAAAGCATGTATCTCACTAAATTCCCTACTCTTTTGTTAAGAAATAATTTATGTACAGAATGTGTTATAACTAAACCCTCCCCTATTTTCCAACCCTACCAGGTCCATCTTATTTTCCTTCATTTTTCCATCAAACTATATATTTGCTAGGATAATCCACAATTGCCCTCTCTACTTCACTCCATAACTGAGAAAATGCCAGAAGTAAGCTATTGTTTTTCTTTTCGTTGGTCATGTTTACTGGATGGTTAGTCCACAGACATACTTGCTATCCACATGACAGATTTAGTTAAGAATAATGCTCTTTTATTATGTATCTAGAATAAAAATGAGTGTAATGTGGGCTCAATATATTCTGGACCACAGATGAATGGCAAATGTTGGGTCATTTAATAAATTGAAACTGTAAAAGTTACTCTGGTTCTTTGTGGTAGATACTTAGGCTTTCACGGATCAGCCATTAAGGTAGAATTATAATTAAATACCTATGCTAATACATCAAATTTACACTCATATCAATGTGACAATAAAAAATTTTCTTGATTATGCATGGATTTATCATGTATATTATACAAGGTAAATATAAGGTTTCTTTTAAAGTTATGTTGTTTCTGGCACATATATACCCACATTTGCTATTTAAGGAGCAACATATACAATTCAAGAGCTGGTTGCACTTTTGAAGTTAAAGTGAGAATAAGTTTTTCATCCATACATGTTTCACAAAAAAGAAAAGAAAAATAAAGACAAGGAAAAATTATTCATATATAAATTTTAACAATGTAAATATTTTCTACTTATATTTACTACAATAAAACATTGGAATCATGTGCTATAATAATTTGACATATTTCTAAGTATATCATTTTAATGTACTAACTTTTCCATATTCATGACAATTATATACTTACTTCAACACAATCATGAAGGATGGTACACTACAAAAATTAGAAAAAACTGTGGCAGCAAAGTAAAAGGCAAAAAGCAAAGGTAATGTAAGGCATTTGGTATTACATGTTCCAGAAACAGCATCAAAAAATTGACCATCGTCATCAGGAGCTGTCAATCCTTCTTTAATGCAAGAACAATTGTAGTATGCCTATTAATATTGAAAATAAAAATAGTATTTCAGAAAAAGCCAGCATATGATACTTTCATGATTATAAGAGTAAATATTAAATTAATATTCAAAAGATATTTCCCAGGGTTTTTTTCCTACTGCATTTATACTTTTTTATTTAGTGATATTAAAGTACAATCATCTCATTTTCCCCTTTATTTCCTCTTCTCAAACTTTTTTTGTCCCTAATTGAAATTAGTAGCCTCTTTCTCTTTGTTTTATATATTTGTACTGATACATATTCATATACATATATATGTATAAATAAATGTATGTATATAAAATATATGTGTATGTAAATTCAACTTGCTTAGTCAGTATAATATTAATTGTATGTACAGTTTTGAGGCTGACCATGGGGTATTAGACATCCAGTTGGTGTGCTCGTCATGAAGAAGTCTATCTTACTTGTTCTCAGCACTCATTTAAGAAGATTATACTACATAGCCTGGAACTCAGAGAGGTCTGTCTGTCTCAGCATACAGAAAACAGGAATTAAGGCATATGCCATCACACTGACCTTAGATTGCTTACTTTTAATGGCATTCTAATACTAAACCTAATATTCATTATTTACAAGAACAAGTTTAGTTGAAAAAATCTGAGATATTTTGCTTGCCAGTGAATCACAAGTAGGTGTTTGTGAGTATATGAGAGTAAGAAGACAGTTTTACAAATTTTAGAAATACTAGTCACTTTATGTAAGTCATTAAGACAAAACAGCAACGAACAGATTAGTAAAAGATCTTTTATCAATCCTACATCTGATCGAGGCTGATATTCAATATATACAAAGAACTCAAGAAGTTAGATTCCAGAAAGACAAATAACCCTATTAGAAAATGTGGTACAGAGCTAAACAAAGAATTCTCAGCTGAGGAATACTGAATGGATGAGAAACACCTAAAGGAATGTTCAACATTCTTAGTTATCAGGGAAATGCAAATCAAAACAACCCTGAGATTCCACCTCATACCAGTCAGAATGGCTAAGATCAAAACTCAGGTGACATAGATGCTGACAAAGATGTGGAGAAAGAGGAACACTCCTCCATTGTTGGTGGGATTGTAAACTGGTACAACCACTCTGGAAATCAGTCTGGAGGTTCTGGATGAATATCATCCTAAGTGAGTTAACCCAATTACAAAAAAAGACACATGGTATGCACCCCCTGATAAGTGGATATTAGGGATATTAGGCCAAACGCTCGAATTACCCAAGGTACAATCCACAGATCACATGAAGCTCAAGAAGAAGGACAACCAAATTGTGCATGCTTTAGTCTTTCTTAAAAGGGGGAACAAAAGTATTCATAGGAGGGTATGGGAAGACAAAGTTTGGAGCAGAAACTAAAGAAATGGCCATTCAGAGCCTGCCCCACCTGAGGACCCAGGCCATATATACATAGCCACCAAACCTAGACAGTATAGATGAAGCCAAGAAGTTCATGCTAACAGGAGCCTTATATAGCTCTCTCCTGACAGGCTCAGCCAGAGTGTGACAAATATAGACAGGAATGCTAGCAGCAAACTATTGAAACCATTGGAGGAATTAGAGCAAGGACTGAAGTAGCTGAAGGGGCTTACAACCCCATAAGAACAATACTAAGCAATCAGAATTCCCAGGTACTAAACCACTACCCAAAGGGTACACATGCACCAACCACGGGCTCCAGCTGAATATGTAGCAGAGGATGGCCTTGTTGGGCACCAATGGGAGAAGAATCCCTTGTTCCTGTCAAGGCTGAGCCCCCCCAGTGTATGGGAATGTTAGAGTAGGGAAGCAGGAAGGGGAGTGTTTAGGGAGTGGGAATACCCATAAAGAAGGAGAGTTGGATGGAATAAGGGGCTTACGGACAGGAAACCAGAAACAGAAATAACATTTGAAATGTAAATAAAAAATATTCAATTGAAAAATGTAAGTCATTAATATTGGATGTCAACATAAATTAAAGACAATTAAAGGTAATAAAATTATTCATCTTATAAATTAATTACATGTTATCTAAGATTTGAAATGTGGACAATAATGTGACTATGAAAATTGTATAATAATGTTAAAACTATGTTTTGTATATAATCATGAACAGAACTGATTTTTACTAAGCAGAGTAAAAACATTATTTCAGAGATATAACATTGAGAATCAATTGTAATCCAAGTATTGGGGAGGAATACACACACACACACACACACACACACACACACACACACACACACACGGCCCATAACCCCTATAATCACCAGTGAAATAGAGAAGTCATTGGGATTCTCCAAATCAAGAAGAAAAAAAGAAAACACAAAGTACAGAGACACATATATTTAGTGAAGAATTCTACAAGATTTCCAGAGTTTATACCCATATTCCTTGAATACAAAATGGAACCAAAAGAAATATAGACCAATTCGTTTCTTGAGGCCAGTGTTACCCTGATAATAAAACAAAACAAGGACTCATGGAAGAAAGAAAATTACAGATCAATTTTCCACATGAGGATAGATATAAAAGTACTCAATAAAATACTTGCAAACCAAATCCAAGAACACATTAAAATGATTAACTATCATGATAACTAGCCTTAACTCTAGAGATGTGTATGGTTGGACATAGGAAAATTAGCAAATGTAATCAGTCATATACAGAAAATGAAGAAAAACTCACAAGATAACCTCATTAGATGCCTAAAATACTTGACAACATACAACACCCTTTAAAGCAAGAGGTTCAGAGAATTTGTGGATAAAAGGGACATACTCAAACATAACAAATGCAGTTTACAGCAAACCCATTGCCAACATCACATTGAATGGAGAGAAATCCAAAGCAATTGCACTAAAATTAGGAACAACACTAGACTCCCCTCTCTCTTCTTAATTAAGCAATAGAATATTTTAAGTTTTACCTAGAGCAAAAATACATGGAAGGAGAGGGAGGGATTACAAATCTGGAAAGAAGTCAAAGTATATTATAGTTACAGATGATATGATAGTACATGTCAGCAATCTGAATATTTTGCTTTCTATGGCTGATTAAAAAAATGTCAGGATAATATCTGGGCACAAAATTAATTTAAACAAATGAAGAGCCCTTCTATGTCCAAATGGACAAATTGATTGAGAGGGAAACAAGGACACAAAACATTACTAGCCAAAAATAACCTAAAATATCTTGGTGTAACTCTAAAGAAGCCAGTTAGAGACTTCAAATCTTTAAGAAAGAAAATGATGAAAATATCAGAGGATGGAAATTATTTCCATGATCATGAATCAATACACTTAACATGGTAAAAAAATTTTAATCCAAACAAAATAAATCCATATAATCATGCAATCCTCATCAAATGTCCAACATAAGCATTTACAGAGCCTGACAAAGCAATTCTTAACTTCAAATGGAAATACAACAATGGAGTATAGCCATAATAATCCTGAGAAATAAAAGAACTGTTGGAGATATCACGACCCTTTTATAAAATTGTACTGTAGAGATGTGTTTTCTTTAAAAGTACATGATTTCATACAAGAAAACACATTGATCAATGAAGTAAAATTGTAGAACCACACATTAATCCATACAGACATTTGATTTTTAGATAAAGAAGGCAGAAATACACACTGGAAAACATAAAGTATCATCAAGTGATACTGTTCAAACTGGATATCTGCATTTAGAAGAATACCAATAGACCCGTATTTATCACTCGGCATGAAATTCAGGTTCAAATGGATCAAATCCCTCAACGTGAAGCAATACACACTACGTCTGATAGAAGAGAAAAATGGAACATCCTTGAATGCAATGACACAAGGAGTCAACTTTCTGAACAAAACATAGTGTAATCACTAAACTCATCAGTCAATAACTAGCACTTCATGTAACTAAAATATTTCCGTAAGAAAAAGAAAACCATCGGTATGAAAAAAAGCAAACTAAACAATTGGAAGAAATGTGTATGAACTCCACATCCGCTAAAGTTCTCCTATTCAGATACTTAAGCAACTCAAAAAATTACATATTATACCAAAAATAATCCAATTAAAATGGTGCATAATTCAACACAGAATTTTCAAAAAGGAATTTCAAACGGCCAAGATTTACATAAAGAAAGGTTCAACACCCTTAGCCATCAGGTAAATGTTAATCAAAACATCTCTGAAATTTCATCTGTCGGAACCACCAAGATGAATAATACTGAAGGGACGCTCCATCCTCCCACAGGGAGAATTGCTCAGCTATGTTCACTATGGCTTTATATGTAATAGCCAGAAACAGCAATCAACCTACATGTTACTCAACAGAATAAAGGATTGTACATTTACACAGGGAATATTACTCAGCTGTTCAAAAGGTGACACCATGAAATTTGTTGGCAAATGAATGGTACTAAGAAAACATCCTGTTTGAGGTAGCCCATACCAGATGTCAGTCATGATATATACTAATTATAAGTGAATATTAGCATTTTGTAAATGATAATCAAGCTACAATTCAGAGACCCTGAAAGTTAAGAAGAATAAGAAAATCTACCTTTTCCTTCCTTAGCGGTTTTGAAGCTCTGCAGCCTGCAAAGCAGGCAGAAAAATATTGTTTCTCATCTCTTCCACATATAGTACTATAGTCAGTCATCGTGCAACCACAGTACTCATTGCACGGAGCTGTGAAGTTTCCAAGTTTGCCAAGGCTATGAAGTTGAGATTTAACACAATTATGATACCATCATTTAAGTTGTTAATGTATACACTAAGGTATCCACAAGATCCACAAATATGCCCTTTAAAATATTTTTACAGGTTTACTAAGATACAAAAACATAATAAATGCACATTCAAGAATGTACCCCTTTATAAAAAGCAAAGGCTTAGTTCTTAAGGATACATTCTGCTCTTTCAGAAGATCAAAATTCCATTCCCAACATCCACATGGCAGTTCACAACCATTTCTAACTCCAATTCCAAGGAGTCTGATGTCCTCTTATGGTCTCTCTTGACACCAGACAGGCATATAATACATATAAACAAACATTCAGGTGAATACTCAAACACAAAAACTAAACATAAATAAATCTTAAAATGTGTACCATTTTTATTTTTATGCTATAATAAAATTTTCACCAGAGACTTAACAAACAAAATCATAACTGCTTAAAATCAGCTGACTTCCCCACTACAAAAATTTACTTTATGACTTTCCTACTTACTTACTTATACATTATTACTTATTAGAACACTCTTACTGTTTATCTATTGGGATTTTATAAAGACAAAGCATACAATACTCATATTTTCTTTGCTTTTTGCATTTATTATGTTTATCTTGTCTCTAAGGACATGTGATTTCATGTGTAGTAAAAGTAGAAATTTTAAGTAGTTTGAATGTTGCTAATGTACTTGTGTTAGAATTTATTTGTGTATGTATGTGTGTCTCATGCATGCATACATGCATGCAAGCATGTGTTTGTGTGTGTGTGTGTGTGTGTGTGTGTGTGTGTGTGTGTTTTGCTAGAATATATGTATGTGAACCCTGTGAATGCAGAATCCATGGAAGCAGCAAACAAATAGCATTAAATCTATTTGGACTACAGATAATACAGTTACCAACTTCCATGTATTAGAAACCAAACCTGGGTCTGTAGCAGAAGAAAAAGTGTTCTTAAATTATTGGAAAAATTTTCCAAAGTGGTTTATTGTTAGGAGCCCAAAGTTCTTGAGATCACCTAGTCTCACAGAGACTTGAAGTGCAAAGTTGGAGGTTGGAAGGATACAAAGGGAGGACCTGATCTGCTCAAGGGAGAAGGGAATGAGAGATGTGGGAAGGATTATGGATTTAGTGATGGTGTGGGGGTGGTCTGTGAGCAGGATATAAAATGAAAGGGTAAAACAAAACAAAACAAAACAAAACAAAATTAAATTTAAAAAAAAAGAAGTGAAGTTGACATCATGTTTTATAGCCTCGTGGTCAGCTCCAGTAGCATTAATTGAATAGAGGTTTGTCATATGCTGTCCCACTGCAGTTGAAAGTGCTATTATTCTCTTCTATCATTTCACTTGCTCAGTCCTTTGGTTTTCAGTTACATTTATGTTGTCCAATATTTAATATTAACTCATTGCAAGTACTTTGAACTTTAGGTATTTAACCTAAACTGTCTATGTGCATGATCAAATATACTTCAAGTTTATTATGTGATGTCTAGAAGATACACACATTAGTTCAAGAACACAAGGTGAAACCATGTTACACATATAAGAGTAAAATCTGTTACTTTCTACATACCCTAACACAAAGCTCTAGTTTTGATTGTAAATCACTAATAAATGCATGGTAAACAAATGTATCTATATGAGATATGTAGCCTTAATATAAAAAGTAAAAACATGTTTGATATTTCATTTACACGATTAATATTTCTAAAAGTTATTTAAATAATTACTGAAATATTAGTATAGAAAATATGCTTTTAGTTACTAATAAAGTATAAAGACTACAAATGTATATTTACCCATCATAATCATCATTGATTCCAGCAAAGCCTGCTGTTTCACACGACCAAAAAAAGGTTAATAGGAAAAGTACAACTGATATAAATGATGACACCATCATAAATTTCAACACAACTTTAGTAGACATTTGCAATCTGTCAACAATATAGCCTCCAAGAAAACGGCCAATTAAAGCTCCTGGAAGGACAAACATTCCTGAGAAAGGAAAATAAAACACCGTTAAATATAATCTATTGAGAGTTACCAATATGTACACATAGATAACCTTCCCTCTAGTATAGAAGAGATTTTAAAACAAACCAAGGGACAGAAAACTCTAGAAGATATCTTATTTGAATAAATCTGGACTTATGAAATATACAAACTGTGGACAGTTATGGAGCTATTTATTATAGGTCTGCAGGTTCTGGCAGAGATGGTGATGATTTACTTCTGAACACCAAGTACCTCAGACAAGCAAAGAAACAGTTCATTCCACATAGAGATTAGGAGCTGCCTTACTGAGAGATAATACATCCACTTGGATGTATGGTCTATTTCTAAAGACTCAATTGAAATAATAGGGTTTTTCAAGCATCCTGTGAACAAGAATTGGATGACCTGATTCACTGGGACTTCCCACACAGGGTCAACATGAACATTTTTATAACAACCTTTGACTCTCAAGTGTCCTAATAATCTTGTTTATTTTCTACTTAAACATAAGTATTCAGAAAGAGGAAGTCACAAGAATATGAACTGGAGAAGAGCAAAAGAAGAGAAATAGAAAGGTAAGTATAAATAGTGAACTCACACACTAATACAATCCAATCAGCTCCCAATGTAGGTCACTGTGTATAAATGTAATAGATAGAGAACAAAATACCAATAGCAACACAAATAAAAGAATAATAAATACATAGAAATGAAAGGTTTCTTAAAAATAGAAAAAATTAAGAAAAGGGAAAAATAAAGGTTATGTTTGAGAAAAACAAACAAATAATATGAGGTTAATGTACTGAAACACACAACTGATAAAAATAGAAGTTCATGTCCAAGGTGGTGGTATAGGGACACTCGAAAATAACTTTCTTTTTTGTGGACTGGAAACAAAATAATAGGCATGGAATTTTTCATGGTACGAAGAATGAGTGAGAACTGGAAACTGTCTGCACAGAAAATAAAACCTAACACATTCCACAGACTGAAAAATCAATGTGGGACAAAGCAAGGTGAGCAAATATTCTTGCTCCCCAAACACAAAAGTTTAAAAGAAACATCAACTTCCTGTTCCTCAGCAGGAAAGTGGAACTAGGAAGGCAAGGCCTGGAGCTGAAGGCAGCATCCTACAGACAAGATGTCTGAATGCTTACCATGCCTGGAAGAAGAAAGCAAGCTAGCTTCAGGAAAGAATTAACAAGAAGCTCAGGGAAAACTCAGTTACAGAGCTGCCTGGAGGGAGGGTCCATTGTCAGGGACTCAGCCATTCCCAGACTGTAAGCCCTGGCATGGTCTCAGATTTCTCATGAACACCTCATTGCATTAGCTGGGTAAGCAGCCATCTAAGACAATGAGAAAATTGTAGGTTGGGCAAGGGATTCGGGCTCAACATACCTACAGGTATAGGCTCACACACACTGTGGGCGGTGTTCCAGTCTTGCCTCCTGTCTTGGGTGTTTCCTGTGCCTCAGGTTGCAAAAAATTAAAAGCCTTCAGAGCAAGTGTGTACTGATTCATCGTCGCCCATGTGCTATTCAGCATGGCACAAACACTGTCTACATATTCCTTGTACAGAGTGACACTTCCTAAGAGAGAATAAACTTAGAGTAGCATATATCCTCCCTATGCGCATGCGGCCAGACAGGCTCACTGCTCGAGCATCAGTATCGACATGCAGGGCATTGCGTATTTAACAAATCAGGAGAGCATACACCCCCAGTACAAGCAATGGGCTTCTTATATGTTAGACACAGCCTGGTTCGGCTCCCATTAGTTTGTTGACAATTGGGAAGAATGAGAAAAATCTGAAAATTCATCCTCCTATTCTCAATATATTTGTTGTGAATTTTTACTCTACAGATCCAGAGGGATCTTAGCAAGGAAAATGTTCTCAATACTTTTCCCTCCGTCTATTTACATTTTTTCTTCTATTGGGTATTTTTTTTAAATTTTCATTTCAAATGCTACTCACTTTCCCAGTTTCCAGGACATAAGCTCCCTATTCCATATCCCTACCCTTCTTCTATAAGAGTGCTACCCTGGCCATTCACCCCTCCTTCTTTCCCACCCCTGATATTCCTCTACACTGGGGGTACAATCTTGGCATGACCAAGGACTACTTCTTCCATTGGTCCCCAACAAGGCCTTCCTCTGCTACATATGCAGCTGCGGCCATAGGTCAGTCCATGTATAGACTTTGGGTAGTGGTTTTTATCCCTGGGTGCTCTGGTTGGTTGGGATTGTTGCTCTTATGGAGTTGCAAGCCCCTTCAGCTCTTTCAGTCCTTTCTCTAAGCTCTCCAACAGAAATCCTATTCTCATTTCAATGGTTTGCTGCTAACATTCACCTCTGTAATTGACATACTCTGACTATGTCTCTCAGAAGAGATCTATATCCAGTCCCTGTCAGCATGCACTTCTTACCTAGTTTTGGGGGCTGTACATATACAGGCCACATGTGGGGTGCCCCTGAATTGCTGTTCCTTCAGTCACTGCTCCAAACTTTGCCTCCATATCCCCTCCTACTAATATTTTTGCTCCCCATTTTAAGAAGGAGTGAAGAATCTGAACTTCAATCATCCCCATTCTTGAGCTTCATGTGATCTGTGGATTGCATCTTGGGTAATTTGAGGTTTTGGGATAATAACCACTTGTCAGTGAGTGTATACCATATGTGTTTTTCTGTACTTGTTTTACCTCATTCAGGATAATATTTTCTAGTTCTGTCCATTTGTCTATGAATTTCAAGATGTCATTGCCTTTGATAGCTGAGTAGTACTCCACTGTGTAGATGTACCACATTTTCTGTATCCATTCCTCTGTTGAAGGGCATCTGTTTTCAGCTTCTGGCTAACATAAATACGGCTGCTATGTCATAGTGGAGCATGTGTCTTTGTTATATGTCGGAGCATCTTTTGGGTATATGCCTAGGAATGATATAGCAGTTTCCTTGGGTAATGTAATGTCCAATTCTCTGAGGAACCTCCATACTGATTTCCAGAGTGATTGTAACAGCTTATATTTTTTCTTAGCCATTCTGACTGGTGTGAGGTGGAATCTCAGGGTTGTTTTGATTTGCATTTCCCTGATGGCTAAGGATACTAAACATTTCTCTAGGTATTTCTCAGCCATTCGGTATTCCTCCGCTGAGAATTCTTTGTTTTATTCTGCATCCCATTTTCTAATAGGGGTTTTTGGTTCTCTGGAGTCTAACTTCTTCCATTATTTGTATATTTTGGATATTAGCCCTCTATCAGATGTAGGATTGGTAAAGATCTTTTCCTAATCTATTGGTTACCATTTAGTCCTTAATGACAGTGCCCTTTGCCTTACAGAAGATTTGAAGTTTTAGGAGGCCACATTTGTCGATTCTTGATCTTAGAGCATAAGCCATTGGTGTTTTGTTCAGGAAATTTTTCCAGTGCCCATGTGTTCAAGACTCTTCCCCACTTTTTCTGTTATTAGTTTGAGTGTATGTGGTTTGATGTGGAGGTCCTTGATCTACTTGGACTTAAGCTTTGTGCAGGGCAATAAAAATTGATTTGCATTCTTCTACATGTTGACCTCCAGTTGAACGATCACCATTTGTTGAAAATCCTCTTTTTTTCTATTGGGTGGTTTTAAGTCTTTGTCAAAGATCAAGAGGTGATAGGTGTATGGGTTCATTTCTGGGTCTTCAATTCTATTCCACTAATATACCTCCTTGTACCAATACCATAAATTTCTTATCACTATTGCTCTGTAATACTGCTTGAGGTCAGAGATGGTGATTCCCCCAGAAGTTCTTTTAATGTTGAGTATACTTTTCGCTATCTTGTGTCTTTTGTTATTCCAAATGAACTTGCAAATTGCACTTTCTAACACTATTAAGAATTATGTTGCAATTTTGATGAAGCCTGCATTGAATTGAATCTATAGATTGATTGTTTTTGGCAAAATGTCTATTTTTACTATATTAATCCTGCCAATCCATGAGTATAGGAGGTCTTCCCATCTTCTGAGTTGTTCTTCAATTTCTTTCTTCAGAGACTTGAAGTTCTTGTCATACAGATAATTCACTTGCTTAGTTAGAGTCACACCAACATATTTTATATTATTTGGGACTATTGTGAAAGGTGTCATTTACCTAATTTCTTTCTCAGCCTGTTTATTCTTTGAGTAGAGGAAGGCTACTGATTTGTTTGAGTTTTATACCCAGCCATTTTCTGAAGTTGTATATGAGGCTTCATAATTCTCTGGTGGAACTTTTGGGGTCACTTAACTATACCATCATATCATCTGCATATAGTGATATTTTGAATGCCTCAGTTCTAATTTGTATCTCATTAGCCTCCTATTGTTGTCTGATTGTTCTGTGTAGGAATTCAAGTACTATATTGAATAATTGGGGAGAGAATGGGCAGCCTTTTCTAGTCCCTGATTTTAGTGGGATTTCTTCAAGTTTCTCTCTCATTTTATGTTAGCTACTGGTTTGTTATATTTTACTTTTACTATATTTAGGTATGGACCTTGAATTTCTAATCTTTCCACAACTTTTAGCAGATGTAGTGTTGAATTTTGTTAATGCTTTCTCAGCATCTAGTGAAATGGTCATTTTTTTCCTTTGAGTTTGTTTAGATAGTGGATGATAGGATGTTATAGAAATGGAAGGCAGGTACAAGATAGGAAGAGGCCTGTCATTGGATAAGGAAGGAAGGATGGGCAAGAGAAAAGTTGGAGAGGAGACGAGACTAGAACAGAAGGTGGCGGCAGAGGAAGTCTCAGAGAACATGGAGTCTGTTGTCAAGATTCCACTTTGTGTATTTACAGGTTGTTATGAAGATTCTTCAGGGATGAATGTGTACAGGGCTTTCTATGTTATGTAGGAAATTATGTCTTATAAATTGGATCAGAGTTTATCATGTTGTGTTTTCTTTCTTGTGGAGAATTAAGTTTAGGAGGCTATGTGGAGACTGGGGCAGTAAGCCACCACAGAATTGAGATGTATATTTCTGGCATGGCAGCAGCCTGCCTTGGGAACTAGATAGGTAAAGAGATTATTGCCAGGCTCAGAGAGAGGCCATCAGCAGCATTATACGTGATGGAGAAAAGGGTGTGAGAAGCTTTCCTGACTGAGATGAAGATGTCTACCAGACACCTTGGGACACTGCAGTGCCAGAACTAGTGGGGGATAATGTTAGCCAATTTTTTACAATTTTACAACAGTGCATTCTGTTGATGGATTTTCAGATATTGAAGCATCCCGGCATCGCTGGGATGAAGCCTACTTGATCATGATGGATGGTTGTTTTGATGTGTTCTTAGATTCAGTTTGTGAGAAATTTATTTAGTATTTTTGCATAAATAAAAGAAAAATTGGTCTGAAGTTCTCTTTCTTTGTTGGGTCTTTGTGTGGTTTAGGTATAAGCATAAGTTTGGCTTCATACAAGTAATTTGGTAGTGATCCATCTGTTTCTATTTTGTGGAATAGTTTGGACAGTATTTGTATAAGGTCTTTATGAAGGTCTGATAGAATTCTGCACTAAACCCATCTTGTCCTGGGCTCTTTTTGGTTGGGAGACTTTTAATAATTGTTTCTATTTCCTTAGGAGTTATGGGGTTGTTTAAATGGTTTATCTGATCCTGATTTAATTTTGGTACCTGATATTTGTCTAGAAAATGGACCATTTACTCCATATTTTCAAGTTTTGTTGAATATAGGCTTTTGTAGTAGAATCTGAAGATTTTTTGAATTTCCGTAAATTGTGTTGTTATATCCTCTTTTCATTTCTGATTTTGTTAATTTGGATATAATCTCTGAACCCTCTTGTTAGTCTGGCTAAGGGTTTATCTATCTTCTTGATTTTCTCAAAGAACCAGCTTCTGATGTTGATTCCTTGTATAGTCCTTTTTATTTTTACTTTGTTGATTTCAGCCCTGAGTTTAATTGTTTCCTGCATTTTATTCCTCTGGGATGTATTTGCTTCTTTTTGTTTTAGAGCATTAAGTGTGCTTTCAAGCTCCTGATATACGCTGTCTCTTATGTCTTTTTGCAGGCACTCAGAGGTATGAGATTTCCTCTTAGCACTGCTCATTGTGTCCCATAAGTGTGGGTATGTTGTGACTTCATTTTCATTATATTCTAAGAAGTCTTTAATTTCTTTATTACTTCCTTGACAGAGTTATCATTCAGTAGAGCATTGTTCAATTTCCATGTATATGTGGGCTTTCTGTCATTTTCATTGTTATTGAAGACCAGCCTTAGTCCAGGGTGATCCGAGAGGATACATGGGATTATTTCTATCTTCCTGTATCTGTTGAGGCCTGTTTTGTGACTGATTAAACGGCCATTCTTGCAGAGCGTACCATGAGGTCCTGAGAGGAAGGTACAGCCTTTTGTTTTAGGATAAAATGTTCTATAAATATCTGTTAAGTCCATTTGGTTCATAACTGCCATTAGTTCTCAATGTCTCTGTTTAATTTCTGTTTCCATGACCGACAGTCCATTGATGAGAGTGGGGTGTTGAAATCTCCTACTATTATTGTGTGAGGTGCGATGTGTGATTTGAGCTTTAGTATGGTTTCTTTTATGCATTTAGAGAATAGATATTTAGGATTGAAAGTTCATCTTGGTGGATTTTTCCTTTGATGAATATGAAGTGTCCTTCTTTAACATTTTTGATGACTTTTGGTTGAAAGTTCATTTCATTCGATATTAGAATGGCTACTCCAGCTAGTTTCTTCAGATCATTTGCTTCAAAAATTATTTTCCAGACTTTTTCACTCTGAGAGTGTTTCTGTCTTTGCCTCTGAAATGTGTTTCCTGTATGCAGCAAAATGCTAGGTCCTCTTTGCATATCCAGTCTGTTAGTCTATGTCTTTTATTGGGGAACTGAGTCCATTGATATTAAGAGATATTAAGGAATAGTGATTGTTACTCTCTGTTATTTTCATTGTTAGAGGTGGAGCTCTGTTTATATGTCTGTTTATGTGTCTCTTTTCTTTTGGTTTCATTGCAAGGAGATTACTTACACTTTTAGTAGGGTGTCGTTTCCCTCCTTGTGTTAGAGTTTTCCATGTACTATGCTTTGTAAGGCTGGATTTGTAGAAAGATATTATGTAAATTTGGTTTTCATGGAATATCTTGGTTTCTCCATCTTTGTTAAATTGAGGGTTTTGCTGGATTTAATAGACTGGGCTGGCATTTTGACATCTGTCCAGAATCTTCTGGATTTCATAGTCTCTGAGAGAAATCCGGAGTAATTTTTATAGGTCTGGCTTTACATGTTACTTGATCTTTTTCGCTTAGCGCTTTTAATATTTTTCTTTGTTTTGTGCATTTGGTGTTTTGACTATTATGTGACAGGAGGAATTTCTTTTCTGCCCCAATCCAATTGGAGTTCTGTAGGCTTCTTGTATGTTTATGGGCATCTCTTTCCTTAGGTTAGGGAATGAATTTTTTTCTTTTATAATTTTGTTGAAGATACTTACTGGACTTTTGTTTTGGGTGTCTTCACTCTCTTCTATACCTATTATACTTATGTTTGATCTTCTCATTGTGCCCTGGATTTCCTGGATGTTTTGGGCTAGGAGGGGTTTTTTGCATTTTATATTATCTTTCACATTTGTATGGATATTTTCTATGCTATCTTATGCCCCTGAGATCGTCTCTTCTATCTCTTGTATTCTGTTGTTGATGCTTGCATCTATGACTCCTGATCTCTTCCCTAGGTTTTCTATCTCCAGTGTCGTCTCCCTTTATTGTGCTTTCTTTATTGTTTCTATTTCCATTTTTAAATCCTGGATGGTTTTGTTCAATTCCTTCACTAGTTTGATTGTATTTTCCTGTAATTCTTTAAGGGATTTTTGTGTTTCCTCTTTAAGAGCTTCTACTTGTTTCCTTGTGTTGTCCTGTATTTCTTTAAGGGAGTTATTTATGTTCTCCTAAAAGCCCTTTATCATCATCATAAAATATGATTTTAAATCTAAATCTTGCTTTTCCTGTGTGTTTGGATATCCAGTATTGGCTTTGGTGGGAGAACTGGGCTCTGATGATGCCAAGTAGTCTTGGTTTCTGTTGCTTAGGTTCCCGTGCTTGCCTCTCGCCATCAGGTTGTCTCTGGTATTAGCTTGTATTCCTGTCTCTGCCAGTGGCTTAACACTCCTAGGCCTGTGTGTCAGCAGTCCTGTGTCAGCAGCTCTGCCCTCAGGTGCGTAGGCACTCCTGGCAACTTGGTTTCAGTTCTCAGTGCAAGCAGAAACAGGAAGGGTCCTGCCCCTGATTGATCCTAGGTCCCTGTACCCAGGTGGAACAGATGACACAGGCTATTTCCTCTTGGGTCAGGAATGTGCGCAGAAAATAGTTGTCTCCTCTGAGTGTCCATAATTCTGAGAGTCTAGATCTGTACCTCAAAGGATTTGGGTGCAGGGAGCTGTGTGACAATTTCAGTTCATTTCCAGGCACAGCAGGTTTCTGCAGCTGACTGATTCTATATTTCCATATCTAGAGGCACTGTGCAGTTTCCTATTTGTCCAGGGATGTGGGCAGAAGTGGTCTGTCCTGTGATCCTAGGATTGTCCACACTTCTGGGAATTCAGCTCTCTCTCTCTCTCTCTCTCTCATGGGATTTGTGTACAGGGAGCTGTGATATATTTACTTTTTAATATTGCATTTACATTTCTTTTTTCTTACATTTATCCTCATTTAGATTAAGTTTTCTCTCTTCTCTTTATTCTTCTCATTCTTTTCTTCTTCATTCTTATTACTTCACCATTGAGCATGTGTATCATAACTTATGATGCCTACACATCTGCCTGAAATGGCAGAGTTTGTCTATGTTTTCAATATTACAGAAATGCTGATATACTTCTATCTCGACATGGTAACCTCTGTTGAAAAACTGTGGTCACAAACAAAAGACCTATAAAGATATTCTGTTAAAGAGTTCATACAACCTTATGTGAGACACTCATTATCCAAGTCCACTGCAAGAAGAATCCATCATATCATGAAGACTGCCATATAAGGTAAAGAGTTGTCCATTAAAAATCATGTGGAAACCTCAATATGAAAAAAAATTGAAAAGCAGCAACATATAACACATGAACAGTATGAGTGTGTCTTAGGGTTTCTAATGCTGTGCAGAGACACCATGACCATGGCAACCTCTTTTAAAAGAAAACATTTAACTGGAAATGGTTTATAGTTTCTGAGTCCGTTATCATCATGGAAGGAAGCCTGGCAGCACATAGGCAGACAAGATGATAACAAAGGAGCTGAGAGTATTACATCTGGATCAGAAGGCAGCAGAATTGAAAGTGACTATAGGCCTAGCTTGTGTTTCTGAGACCTCAAACACAGCCCTCTAGTGACAGCTTCATCCAACAAGGCTCCACCTACCAACAAGGCCACACCTCCTAAAAGTCCCACTGCCTATGAGCCAAGCATTCAAACACTTGCCCCATGGGTGCTATTCCTATTCAAACCACCACAGAATGAGTTAATGGGTTTAATTTAAAATGAGAGAAAACTCAATAGAGACAGACTGAAAAAATAATACAAAGAATAGAAATTAAAAGCTTGATAAAGTGAGCCAAAACTGATTAAACTGGGTAGGGCAGAGCACACCTAAATATCAGAGGAGGAAGACTGAAAATTAGACTCATCTCCAGACCAAGTTCAAGTTAAGAAACAGTCTCTACTGCATCCTACGCCATTCCAACAAACAAATTAGTTAAAATCTTCACCAAATCAAGGTAAAGAGAAGAATATAACTTTAGGGCTAGTAAAATAGTTCAACAAGTAAAGATGCATGCCACTAATTTCTGGGAGCCAGATGGTAGTGCAAAAAATGTTGACTAATGTAAGAATGTTTTCCTTTGAAATAAAGGACAAGCAGAGCTCATGACCATTATACAAAGTTTGGATTCTCAAAGTCCAGGGTTTAGATTTGTTTTTGTTTGTTTTGTTTTGTTTCTGTTTTATTTGCTGTGATTCACTACCTGTACAAATATCACCTGATCCCTTTAACATCTCATTGTGGGGAACTGTTTCTGAGGAAAATGTGCTATGTTCTCTTGAATAGTTGACAATGTGGCTTCAAACCACCAATACAAGAAACATCAGATTATTGTCATTTTTCTTGGTCACTCACCAGTCTTGACAATAAATCCACATTGTAGAAGACATCAGAGACTTGACCAATCGAACATAGAGAAATCAACTGCTACTGACTATATATCTTTTGCAATATGGAAGGTGCTATACATGCTACTGAAGGAAAAAAGGAATCATTCGGTACACCCAGATGTTAACCCTGAGAACTAGATAATGATTGGCCAGGTATGCCATGTAAATCATGTGCCTGAACAGATCACGGTCCATACTGAAGAAGCTACTACTATTATTTGTCTGACTGGATATACCATTAATTCATGTTCTAATGATTTATTATTATACCAAAGATTAACGTATCTCTAAACAGTCACTCAATTATTTTCTATCTATAGTAGATTGTGACTAACACAGAGGCCCACAATGGCCAAGATCCAGAGAAAGAAACTGAAGAATGTTCAGCTCTGAATGGAACATATGCATAGCAGACCCTCTGCCTAAGTTTCAGGGATCATTGTGAAGGAGGAATCAGAAAGAGTATAAGAAGCCAGAACAGTGATTAACCACAAAGAGAAAATGTCTAAACATGTAAATAGGAGTTGGCCACCATATTCATGTGATAGCTATTTGCAATTCATAGCTGCTTGGAATAGAAGGGGGCATTTTCTGCTAAAAGTCTACATTAAGGTATCACTGGTTTCCTTTAAGAGTCTATCGTGAGGCCACCACTCAGATAACTTTCTTGAGTGACAGACCTCTGAATAATGGAGAAAGTTTCTTCCAGGGACTTCCTCAGAAAACTACAGCCCAATGACAAAATGCAATACTAACTTACTATTGGATGCTTGACAAAACTAAAGCTTTGGCATAAAAGCCTGAAAACACTGCAGACACGCCAACCAACCAGAGCTTCCAGGACTAAGCCACTACCCAAAGACTATACATGGACTGACCCTGGACTCCAACCTCATAGGTAGCAATGAATAGCCTAGTAAGAGCACCAGTGGAAGGGAAGACTTTGGTCCTGCCAAGACTGAACGCCCAGTGAACGAGATTGTTGGGGGAAGGGCAGTAATGGGGGAGGATGGGGAGGGGAACACTCATAGAGAAGGGAAGGGGAAGGGGTTAGGGGGATGTTGGCCTGGAAACCGGGAAATGGAATAACAATCGAAATGTAAATAAGAAATACTCAAGTTAATAAAGATGAAAAAAAAGAGTCTATGTCACTGCTGTTGATAACAAAACTGGCTTAGAGTTCATCCTTATAAGCCAGAGTAGAGCATGTAATTGTTAATAAATCCCTTCTTTTGAAGCTTATTTAATAGAGAATATGAAGAGATGAAGATATTAATGGGAAATTGATGGTGAAAAAGGAAAAGAATACTCAATAATGATCAAGGCTTCTGCACTTGTTAATAACTGGCTTTAGATTTGCTTTATTTTTTATGGCTTTGTTTTTCTCACATACTTTATATTCACTTTTTCTTATCTCTTGGTTCTGTGTTTATTTAAAGATCAATATAAATACTTTTATTCTTTCACTCTTTACACTAACCACTGTAATATGCCTGCTTGACTTTGTAGCCTAAAATGAACTATTATGTTAATCAAATTTTGATTAATTCTAAAACATTTAAATACTTCACTTACCGTGTCTTTCAGAGAGTCAAACTCTCAATACACTTTTAAGATTGACAGTGTATACAATAGCAACTGCTCTTCAGTGACAAACATAGAACACCTTTTACAAATAGGCATGAAGTAATATTAGTGGGCTTAGAGATTATGACATTGTTTAGAAAATTAATATTAAATATACTATTATATCTCTTAGTATAATAATATGTAAACAACTGTATTACAAAAGAGTGGGCTTTTTCTGGTATAGTGGGCTTGTCTGATGTTTCTGATATTTTTTATCTTCTAATTCTAAATACTTTTTCCTCAAGATGTGATTGCCCCTGATCAGCAGATCCTAATGTACTCAAATAATGCCATATGAGCTGTGTCCCACATTTAATAAAAGGCTAGAGGCTGTTATTGGGTAATGGATTAAAATGGGGGGAACTACATGATAGAAAGAGGGGGTTGCACGGAGAAAGGGGAAAGGAGAGAAGGAGCCCTAGAACAGAACTGCATAGCCAGGAGAAACAACAAGGACCAAGGATTTTTATACCTGGGGAAATGTTACTATAGCCCTAGATTTGCTCAACCTAGGTGTATGGCTAGTAAATAAAATGCGTGGATTGCATGTCTTTTCATATGGGCTTATTAGGATTACAAATTCCTCCTCCACTTTGGCAGATAAGAAGAAATATTACAATGAATAAGTGCCCAGAATAATTACAATGGATTAAGTTCAAACAAATCTGAATCATACAGTTTCTGGTCAAAGAATTAGAAAGATCAGTAGTCAATATGCATATTTTAGAAAAACATCGACTATAGACTGAGTACTTAAAAATACAAGAAGAACACTTGTACTTTGACTACAAGGAAAAAGGTATAGAAGAAGTTAAAAGAAGGATATACTGTGGCTTGCAAAGAGTTGTTTCTTAAACAAGAGGGGAAAGGAAATGGGCAGGTATGTATAAAGGGAGGCAGGAAAAAGGAACTATACATAAATCACTGTGAAATTTTATGTATTAAAAATATTTATGTGGTGTTGGGAATGTTCTTGTTTTGATAGTTTTAGCAAATGGCACTCAAGTATGTTTTATTTTCTGTCTTCTCCTTACAGGACATTGTTTGTTTACATATTTTTTAATATATGTCGCACTAAAACATGCACAATGTGATAATCTTGAAATAAGCACAGTAAGAAGTAGTATCTACCTGTGAGGATAGAGGCATTTGTTGGTACTATTAAAAAGTGACTTTGTAAAAATTTGGGTAGAAAATATCCAGATGACTTAAGAGTCAGAGACTTTGTGACTTGGCAGAATGTCTGGGTCAGCACCAGTGGGTTCCTCAGTAGACACTGAAACAGAAAAGATCATTTCACAATGATTTTACCCCATCACATGCGGCACTGTCTTTCTATAGTCTAAATGTAATGTTTATAATTATGAAAAACTATATAATTCACTATTGGGCACATTTCATAAAAGACATGTAATTTCATTTTCCTTTATAGCAAATATAGCTTTTACCTATGGATCAGGTAGCTTGGAGAAAGTATTTCTCAGAATCTTATTAGATATGTTCCCATTTAAGCATTTTCCTATCTCAACTGGTAAGTAGTCTCTAATTTGGCATGATGTGATTTCACTGTATTTATTGGATCTAATAGGATTAAATATTTATGTCATTTTTAACTCACAAATGTCACAAATATGGTTACATAACAAAACTTGTATGTGTATGATCCTGATTTACCTTGCCAGAATAGCTTTAGAATTCTGTATCTTCGTGAGTACATTTGGATAAAATGTTTATGAGTAATTCATTTCTAAATTGGGTCCAGAATTTGATTCAGGTTGTCTTTTTGTACTAATAACTCGGTTTTAGAGAACTCAGTTTCCTAATGAAGAAATGTTTACACCAAGTTCCATCGGAACATTATAGATTTGCAGGCCCTTGCAGAGGTGTACAATTCTAGCATTAAGTCACTGAGTCTGAGAAGGCCTTACAGTTGCCCACAGATGACATCTGAGTATTCATTAATAAAGCTAACACGAGAGTTAAGAAGCCTCTAGACAACTCTGTCCTTCACACTGTGAGAGCACATTAGTCTCCCCATATGAAGCTCACCAGGATAAGCTTCATTTATATTTTTCACTTATAAGAAAGACAATTTTAGGAAATAGACTCAAAAGATGCCCCAAGGCACGTGTTCCACTATTTTCATAGTGGCCTTATTTCGAATAGCCAGACACTGGAAACAACCCAGACGTCCTATGAGAGAAGAATGATACAGAAAACGTGGTCCATTTGTACCACAAGTGCAATACTATCCAACTACTAAGAATGAGGACATGCTGATTTTGGAGGCAAATGGATGGAACTAGAAAATATTTTCCCGAGGGAGTTAACTCAGATACAAAAGGTACTCACTAATAAGTGGATACTAGTCCCCCCAAATTACAGAATACCCAAGATACAGTCCACAGAACTCAAAAAACAACAAGCTGAAGGGCCCAATAAAGGACACCTCTGTCTCACTTGGGAGGGAGAAAAAAGCAACCACAATGTGGAAAGGAAGGAGGAACCTGTGAGGGAAAGGGGACAGAGCATATAGGAGAGGGGAAGGTGGTCTAGTATTGGGTGGGGCAAAAGAACTGAAGCCATGAGGACAAGCAGAAAGTATGAAAACAGGCAACCTTGGGAGGTAGGATTTCGGGAGGACCCTTCAGAATGTACCAGAGACGTGAGAAGTTAGATACTCTTAAGACTCAAAGGAAGGGACCCTAGATGAAATGCCTTACAGTGCAGAGAAGGAACTTGTAAAGCCCACCTCCAGCAGAAAGACAGGGCATCAAATGAGGGATGGGGTTGCTATCCCAAAGTCAAAACTCTGACCCATAATTATTCCTGTCTGAAAGAACTTCAGTGATGGAATTGGATAAGAGCCTGAGGAAAAGAAGGTCTAGCTACAGGCCCAAAGTCACATCAGGTTTAAGGGGAAGCCTGACACTATTACTGAGACTATGGAGCACCCACACAAAGGGACCTATCATGACTGTCCTTAGTGAGTCCCAATGTGCAGCTGAAAGAGTCAAATGAAGACATTTGCACCCAACCAATGAACAGAAACTACTGAACCCTGTGGTTGTATTAAGGAAAAGCTGGAAGAAGCTGAAGAGAAGGGCAACTTATAGGAGGCCTAGCAGTCTCAATATAATCTGGACACATGAGATCTCTCAGACACTGGATCACCAACCAGGCAGCATACACCAGCTGAATGAGCCCACCTCCCAACACATATACAGCAGAGGACTGCCTGGTCTTGGTTCAGTCTAAGAAGATGCACCTAACCCTCAAGAGATTGGAGGACCCAGGGTTTTTAAAGGTCTGATGGGGAGGCAGATTGGGACATCCTTGTGTAGTCATGGGTGGTCAGGGATAAGGTATGAGATGTGAAACAGTTGGAGGGTGGAAGAGGTGAGGAATAAAATTTGGAATGTAAAATGTTAAATTTTTAAAAGTAAAAAAAAACCAAAATTATTCTCTATTCATTATCAAACTATTTTACTTTTAAAACCTAATTAAAATTACTCTCACATATGACTTGTACTTTGTGCATTGTAAAAAAATGATTTATAAAATGAAATGTACATGATAGTGCTCTCAATAAAATTTTGTATCATTGTAAAAATGTAAAAATAAAAGAAAGACAGTTTTATGCTATGGTACTATTTTTTGTCACACAGTCATAGCATAGACCATATATTTAGAAATATTTGATAGTCATGGCTAATATTTGTAGGCTTCTAAATTTTGTGACAAAGACATATACAAGATAGTATTTGTTTTGTGTTTCTGTGGTTTCAAAATATCAGCAGTTTGGAGGCTGGAGAGATTCCTCAGTTGAGGATTCCTCAGATCCTTGCATTTCTCAAGGATCTGAACTCATTCCCCATAAGACATATTTTTAAAATGACAAAGAGAGGAACATACTCACAATATCAGTACTGAGAGATGGTTATAAGGGATGGTTCTGAGGACTATTAGCAAGCTAATTTAGTTTACATAGCAAGTTACGGGTTGTCATGTTTCAACAAAGGAAATAAAGGCGGATAACTCCTGAGGAAGCATACCTGAAGTCACCTGGATAGACCATGTAGGTGATGTTTCCATGTGAAACTGAACATACATTAACATCTACATACATGTCAGTAAGCACAAACATGTATATTTCTTATAATTTAGATGTTCAGTGTGTGTTTATATATGCTATTCAATTAAACTTCCTTTGTGTTTATTACCTAAAATTTTTCTATATATTCTAAGTATTAACTTCTTGCATTTAGGTAACCATTACTAGTTTACTGTACTGCCTACAAATTAATTAAAAAGAGAAATATATTTCCTTTTTATTATCTAACATAATTTTATGTTTTATATTAGTTAAAACTTTCTAAAATTCATTTGTTCTTCAATGCACTACAAATATTCTAGGGTCAGTATTCTGATATTTATTATTGCATACACTGAACTATGTATTCTTCCCACTGCTTATATCATGTATCAAGTAATTCTTATAATGTGCATATGTATACACATAGACAACAAATTATTAAGTTGTCTACACTATAACTGTGGTTTACTTAAATTCAAATGGGGAATTTGTCATTCTTTAAAATATAAATTCCTCATTGCACTGAATTTATAGATTATTGGGCTATGTATATTATGTATAGACATAGCCATTTATGAATTATAATTTTAACATAGTTAATTTACCAAAGTAGTTATTGAAAGTAGTAGTTTGGATTCAATTTGCTTCATGAAATTTTTTAGGTATCATTGCTAAATAAGTTTCTGCGTTATTTACAATTCTGTAGTTATATTTTAATCCACAATGCAATGTTTGGTTTAGATTAATAGTAAATTATAACAAGGTACAGGGTCAATGTCACAGTTAAAAGATTACATGCTTTTATGAGCAGAGAAACCTAAAAAATAAATTATTAAAATTGATGTCTTAATTCAGAAAATTTGTTGTGTACAAAATTAAACTATATAGGATAGTCACATTTGCATAGACAGATGAACTTGCTGAGAAAGAAATCACGAAAGTAATCACAATCAAAACAGCTAACAATCAAGAAAATACCCAGAAATAAGTTTAACCTTGGAAATGAATCGCCTCTATAGTAAAACACCATTAAAGATATTGAGGTAGACACACAGAGAAAAGAAAATAACTTACAGGAAAATGATATAAAGAATTAACCCTGAAAACAAAAATTGATTTATATATTCAATGTAACTTTAATAAAACACCAGTGGTATTATTTGAGAACTATTAAAAACAATATTGAAATTCCAAAGGTAAAAACATGATGCCAATAAGCTGAATTAATCTGGAACGCAAAACACGTGGACATGTCAGAATACCTGATATCAAGAATAATGTAAACCAGAGTAGACAAAGAAGCATGACCATGGACCAAAGACAGAACTCTGTAGGGACAATCATCAATAGCCTGTTGATTTTTTGATGAATGATCAAAAAATGTGCACTGAAGAAGAGACAGATTCTTCAATAAATAAATGTCTACTTGCAGAAAACTATGAACTCACACTTGTCTTTCAATCTGTAGAGAACATCAACTTAGGTGAAAAAAAGGTGAACATAATAACATAAACTCTGTCTGGTAGGACGGAAGATTGAGGCTACACTATATCAACAATGATAACATTTTATGTCTATGACCTCTACAGACCAGAAGAGAGAGAGGATGCAAACAAATGAGATGATTTAAAAAAATAACTGTCTGTGTAGGAAAGAAAGCAACCACTGGAATGAAGAGACTAACTCTGTTCAGGATAAAATGCTTGCCACATATAGTTTGCTTCAAGAATTAATAGACAATTTAATTAACATATAAATTAACATACAAATGCAGACCTTTCATAATTATACCAAACTTCCCACCAAAGACTATGAAAGCCAGAAGATCCTGGACAGATGTCATACAGACCCTAAGAGAACACAATTGTCAGCCCAGGATACTGAATCCAGCAAGACTCACAATTAATATAGATAAAGAAATCAATATATTCTAGGACAAAACCAAATTTATACAAATCTTTCCACAAATCCAGCCCTACAAAGGATAATAGATAGAAAACACAAGGGTGGAAACTCCACCCTTGAAAAAGCAAGAATGTAATCTTCTTGCAACAAACCCAAAAGAAGAGAGACACACAAATATAATTCCACTTATAACAACAAAAATAACAGGATGCAATAAGTATTATTCCTTAATATCTCTTAATGTCAATGGATTCAATTTCTCGATAAAGAGACATAGACTTACAGACTGGCGACTTACAGAGGACCCAGCATTTTCCTTCATATAAGAAACACACGTGAGTGACAAAGACAGACACAACCTCAGAATAAAAGGCTAGAAAAAAAATTGCCAAGCAAATGGTCCCCAAAACAAGCTGGATTAATTCTAATATCATTCTAATATCAAAAAAAATCAACTTTCAACCGAAAGTCATCAAAAAAATAAGGAAGGACACTTTATACTCATCAAAGATAAAAATCCACCAAGATGTATTCTTAATCCTGAATACCTCTGGTCCAAATGCAAGGGTACCTTCATTTATAAAAGAAACATTACTAAAGGTCAAAGCACATACTATATGTCATACTAATAGTGGGAGGCTTCAACACCCCATTCCAGGCAATGGACAGATCATGGAAACGGAAACTGAACAGAGACACAGAGAAACAAATGGAAGTTATGAACCAAATGGATTTAATATATATCTATAGAACATTTCTTCCTAAATCAGAAGAATATAACTTCTTGTTAGTATCTCATAATACCATCTCCAAATTTGACCATATAAACAAGCCTCCACAGATACAAGAAATTTGAAATAATCCCATGCATCCTATCAAATCACCATGGACTAAGGATGGTCTTCAATAACAAGAAAAACTACAGGAAGCCCAAACTGTGCTCTACTCAATGATAACTTGATCAAAGAAGAAATAAAGGAAGAAATTAAAGACTTTAGAACTTGATGAAAATGAAGGCACAATGTACCCAAACTTATGGGACACAATGAAAACATTGCTACAAGGAAAACTCATAGCTCTCAGTGCCTCCAAAAAGAAACTGGAGAGAGCATATACTAGGAGATTGACAGCACACCTAAAAGCTCTAGAACAAAATGAAGCAAATAGACGCAAGAGGAATAGACAGCAGGAAATAATATAAGACTGGAATGAACCAAGTAGAAACAAAAAGTAATAAACAAAGAATCAACAAAACATTGAGGTGGATCTTTGAGATTACTAACAAGCTGGATAAACCCTTAGAGAGATAACCAGAGGGCACAGAGAGAGTATCCAAATAAAAAGAATCAGAAATGAAAAGAGTAACATAACAGATTCTGAGGAAATTAAAAAAAATCATCATATAAACTACAAATGTCTATACTCAACAAAACTGGAAAATCTGAATGAAATGAACAATTTTCTAAACAAATACCAGGTACCAAAGTTAAATCAAGATCAGATAAACCAGCTAAACAGTCCCATAACTCCTAAAGAAATAGAAGCCTTAGCAGGACCCAGGGCTTCCCCTTCCACTGGTGCTCTTACTAGGATATTCATTGCTACCTATGAGGTCAGAGTCCAGGGTCAGTCCATGTATAGTCTTTAGGTAGTGGCTTAGTCCCTGGAAGCTCTGGTTGCTTGACATTGTTGTACATATGGGGTCTCGAGCCCCTTCAAGCTCTTCCAGTTCTTTCTCTGATTCCTTCAACGGGGGACCTATTCTCAGTTCAGTGGTTTGCTGCTGGCATTCGCCTCTGTATTTGCTGTATTCTGGCTGTGTCTCTGTGTCTCTCAAGATAATAATAAAAAAAATTTTTAAAAAAAAGAAAGAAAAGGAATGCATGGAGATTCTGACCCCATATGACCGTTGCTCCTTCAAAATCAGAACTCAAATAAAATACACACTAAGTTTAAAAAAAAAAGAAATAGAAGCAGTTATTTTAAGTCTCCCACCAAAACAAAGCCAAGGACCAGATGTATTTAGTGCAGAATTCTATCAGAACTTCCTAGAAAACCTAATACCAATACTCTCCAAACTCTTAAACAAAATAGAAACAGAAGGAACCCCACCCAATTCCTTTTATGAAGTCAGAATTATGCTCTCATCAAAACCTCAAAAGACCCAACAAAGAAAGAAAATTTTAGACCAATTTCCTTTATAAATATTGATGTGAAATTACTCAATACAATTCTTGCAAACTGAATCTAGGAACCTATCAATACAATCATCAATCATGATCAAGTAGGTTTCATCCCCAGGATGCACTGATAGTTCAATATTCAGAAATCTATAAAAGAATCCACTATATAAGAAAACTCAAAGAAAAAACTGCATGATCATCACATTAGATGTCAAGAAAGCTTTTGACAAAATTCAACACCCCTTCGTGATAAAAGTCTTGGAAAAATCAGGAAATCAAGGTCCAGATTACTCTGCTAAACAGAGTAAAAGCAATATACAGCAAACCAGTAGCCACCATTAAACTAAATGGAGAGGAACTTGCAGCAATCCCACTAAAATCAGGGACTAGACAAGGCTGCCCACTCTCCATACCTTTTCAACATAGTACTCAAAGTCCTAGCCTGAGGAATCAGACAACAAAAGAAGACAAGGGGATACAAATTGGAAAGAAAGAATTCAAAATATCACTAACTGCAGATGATATGATAGTATGTTTTGTGACCCTAAAAGTTCCGCCAGAGAACTTCTCAGACTAATAAACAACTTAAGCAAAGTGGCTGGATATAAAATTAGTTCAAACAAATCAGTGGCTCTTCTCTACTCAAAAGGTACACAGGCTGAGCAAGAAATTACAGGTACTACACCTTTCACGATAGTCACAAATAATATAAAATACTTTAGTGTGACTCTAACCAAGCAAGTGAAAGAATTGTATAACAAGAACTTTGAGTCTCTGAAGAAAGAAATTAAAGAATATCTCAGAATATAGAGAGATTCTCATGCTCGTGGATTGGCCAGATCAGTATTGTAAAAGTGGCCATCTTGCTTAAAACAATCTGCAGATTCAGTACAATACCCATAAAAATTCCAGCTCAATTTTTCCTAGACTTAGAGCAATTTGAAAATCCATAAGGAATAACATTAATCCATGTTATCGATAAATATCCTCAATAATAAAAGTACTTCTGGGAAAATCACCATTCCTGATCTCAAGCTGTATTACACTTCAATTGTGATATTAAACTGCATGGTATTGGTACAGAGACAGGATTAGAATTGAAAACCCATAAATAAATGCACACATCTATGATCACTTGATCCTTGTCACTTTAAAAAAGAAGCTAAAACAATCCAGTGGAAAAAAGATAGCATTTTCAGGAAATAGTGCTCATTCAACTGGTGGTCAGAATGTAGAATAATGCAAATTGATCCATTCTTCTTGCCCAGTACAAATCTCAAGTCCAAGTAGCACAAGGATATCCACATACAACCAGATACACTCAAACCAACAGAAGTAAAAGTGGGGAAGAGCCTCAAACACATGGACTCTGGGGAAAATTTCCTGATCAGAACACCAATGGATTGTTCTATAAGATCAAGAATCAATAATTCATAAAATTGCAAAGATTCTGTAAGGCAAAAGACATTGTCATAAGGCAAATGACAACCAGTAGTTTGGGAAAAGATCTTTTAGTAATCATACATTTAATAGAGAGCTAATATCCAACATAAGCAAAAACTCAAGAATTTAAACTCTAGACAGTCAAATAACCCTATCTTTAAAAATGGAGTACAGAGCTAAACAAAGAATTCTCAGCTGAAGAATATTGAATGGTTGAAAAGTACCTAAAGAAATGTTCAACATCCTTAGTCATAGGAAAATGCAAATCCAAACAGCCCTAAGATTCCACCTCAAACCAGTCAGAATAGCTAAGATCAAAAACTCAGGTGAAAGCAGATGTGGATGACAATGCACAGAAAGAGGAACTCTTCCCCATTATTGGTGGGATTGCTATCTGGTACAGCCACTCTGAAAATCAGTCTGGAGGTTACTCAAAAAATTGGACATAATACTGCCTAAGGACCCAGCTACACCATTCCATGGTATATACTCAAAAGAAGCTCCAACATATAGCAAGGACACATGTTCCACTTTGTTCATAGCAGCCTTATTTATAATAATCAGAATCTGGAATAGAACCCAGATGTCCTTCAACAGAGGAATGGATACAGAAAATGTTGTGCCTCTAAAAACGGAGTACTATTCAGCTATTCAAAACAATGTAATCATGAAATTCATAGGCATCTGGATGGAACTAGAAAATATCATCCTGAGTGAGGTAACCCAATCTCACACACACACACACACACACACACACACACACACACACACACACACACACACACACACAAAGAAACCCACACATAATATGCACTCACCCATAAGTGGATATTAGTCTGAAAGCTGGGATTACCCAAGACACAATCCATAGACCACATGAAGCTCAGGAAGGAAGATGAACAAAGCGTGGATGCTTCAGTCCTTCTTAAAAGGGGCAACAAAAATACTCATAGGAGGAGATCTGGAAACAAAGTTTGGAGCAGAGACTTAAGGAATGGCCATTCAGAGCCTTCTCCACCTGTGGATCCAGACCATAAACATACAGCCACCAATCCAGCCAATATTGGTGATGCTAGGAAGTATATGCTGAAAGGAGCCTGATATACCTGTCTCCTGAGAGGCTGTACCAGAGCAAGACAAATACAGAGGCGGATGCTCAAAGACAACCATTGAACTGAGATGTGTTCTCCATTGGAGGAGTTAGAGAAAAGTTTGAAGGAGATGAAGGGGTATGCACTCACATAAGAACAATTCCAACCAAACAGAGCTCCCAGGGAATAAACCACCATCAAAAAGTGCACACAGACAAACCCATGGCTATACCTGCATATGTAGCAGAGGATGACCTTGTTGGAGCACCAGTGGTAGAGAAGCCCTTGGTTCTGCCTAGGCTGGATGTGCCAGTATAGGGGAAGTCATAGCAGGGAGGCGGGAAGTGGTTGGTAGTTGGGTGGGGGAACATACTTACAGAAGAAGGGGGAGGGGGCATATGATAAAGGGTTTATGGACTGGAAACTGGAAAAGGAGATAACATTTGAAATGTAAATAAAAAATCCAATAATATAAATAAAACACACAAGATTTCAAAAAAAAGCAAGGAAGAAATAAACAAAGAAAAGAAAAGAGTGCTCTGACCTGGCGAGTAAGCAAGAGGATAGGAGTTTCTTGCAGGAGAAAATAAAAGAAGAAAAAATAAAATAAAGAAGCTTTCCCACTGATCAGGACAAAGGAAAGCTGAAATGGTGGGAAGACAATTTGATGAAACAACCTCTTTTGAGAGAAAGAATTAATTTCAAACCTACCACACCACCAGAGTCAGGGTCAGTTGGTTCTGGATTATGAGATCACCATCAACACCTCTCCCAATAGTTGCATACCATATGTCACCTAATGAGGTCTAACAAGTTTAGGACAAGATAGGATGATGTTGTGTGTGATAATCTAAGATGTTTAAAGAGGCCACAATTTCCTATGAGGGACATTTCCCTTATGTGAATCAAATTCTAAACAAATGGCCTACTCAAAATATAATTATTCCCTAAGACTGGACAGGATTTGTGAAAGCTCTACTAGATGCCAGTCTGTAATGGCAATGGTTAAGAATAAAACAGAGCGATGGGAAAAATATAGTCAAAGATCAGTTGCCCAGAGAATGCTAATATTCTGATACACAAGAAGAATTTTAATTTGATGCTATAGAACAATGTCATTTAGTGGATTCAAGAGCTTGGAACAAATTGAGGAGCCCAGGAAAAAGTTTGCTACATTTACAAACATTGTACAAGGCTCTGGAAAAGACTTCACTGATTTTTTTTTTACAAAGATTTGTTTGAGCTGTGAATAAAACTATAACAGACCCTGATACCAGACAAGTATTTTTTCAAGTAATTTAAGAGTTTCTTTTTATTGCTAAAAATCACTAAAGAAGTATAATAAAATATTTGCAATATACTGAATAAAATCATTTTATGGATATAAAGGATTTATAGATTATGACCCATTGTATGAAAAAATACAATAAAGAAATGATATACTATAGTTGTATGCCTAAAAATGAAATTAGAAGTCAGATGATCTGTTTGTTATTTTGGAATTTGATAGAAATCTTGGCATATGAAAATGCAAGTACTAAATGTAAAAACAATATTAGGCCATTAATGCTGTGGTCAGAAATCAAGGATGAGTGAATAAGGGATTCAACTGATATTGGTTCACCAAGATGAACTCTCAATCCTAAATATCTATGGTCCAAGTGCAAGGGCAACTACATTCTTCAAAGAAACCTTACTAAAGCTCAAATCACACATTGCACCTCACACAATAATAGTAGGAGATTTCAATACCCGACTCTCATCAATGGACAGATCATGGAAACAGAAATTGAACAGAGACATAGAGAAACTAACAGAAGTTTTAAACCTATTGTGGTTTGCCCTGAAGTTATCTGTATTTTGATGCTAATTCCACTGCCCCAAGGACAGATGCCTAGTCATGTACTCAGGACTCAGGTGACTTTACCAGAACCTTCTCCACATTTACTTTGTAAAATACAGGTGAGGGCAGGTACAGGATAGAAGGAGGCCTGTCATTTGATGAGAAGGAAGAATGGGCAGGAGAAAAGTTTGGAGGGGGAGGGGGAGGGGGAGGAGGAGGAGACTGGAACAGAAAGAGGAGAAATAGGAGGGACATAGAGACTAGCCGTGGCAGAGAGAAAATGGAAGCTGACGTAAAATTCCACTCTGTGTATTTACAGGTTGTTATTAATGTTCTTAAGGGATGGATGTGTATTGGGCATTGTATGTTTAGGTGGGCAATTATATCTTATCAATTGGGTCAGAGGTTGTGTTGTGTGTTCTTTTATGTGACGGTTTGAGTGTAGGAAAGTGTGAGGCAGCTGGAGACACTGGGCCACGGCAGAATTGGGATGTGTGTTTCTGGCATGGAAACCTGCCTTGGGAACTAGATAAGGAGAGAGATCGCTGCCAGGCTGAGAGAGAGGCCTTCAGCAGTGTGATGTGGGATGAAGCAGAGCATTTGAGAGGCTTTGCTGACTGAGTTTTAAGATAACTATCAGATATCATGGGGCACCGCAGTGCTGGCCCTAGAGCAGATAAAAGACAAAAGACAGCACTTTATTTTTTATATTTTTACAACAATAACATAAACCAAATGGACATAACAGATATTCATAGAACATTTTATCCTAAAATGAAAGGATACATCTTCTTTCAGCACCTCATGGTACCTTCTCCAAAACTGACCATATAATCGGACACAAAATAGGCCTCAACAGATACAGGAAGATAGGAATAATCCCAAGCATCCTGTCAGATGACAATGGACTAAGGCTGGTCTTCAATAACAACAAAGAAACGACAAAAGGCCCACATATACATGGATGTTGAACAATGCTCTATTCATTGATAACTTGGTCAAGGATGAAATAAAGAAATAAATTAAAGACTTCTTAGAATTTAATAAAAATGAAGGCACAACATACCCAAACTTATGGGATGCACTGAAAGGAATGCTAAGTGGAAAACCCATATTTCTGAGTGCCTGCAAAAAGAAACAGGAGAGAGCATACATCAGCAGCTTGATAGCACACCTAAAAGCTCTAAAACAAAAGTTAAGCAAATATACCCAAGAGTAGTAGAAGGCAGGAAATGATCAAACTCAGAGTTGAAATCAACAAAGTAGAAACAAAAAGGACTATAGGAAGAATCAACAAAACCAAAAGCTGTTTCTCTGAGAAAACCAAAAAGATAAATTAACCCTAGCCAGAATAAACAGAGGGCACAGAAAGTGTATCCAAATTAAGAAAATCAGAAATGAAAAGGGAGACATAACAACAGAATCTGAGGAAACTTCAAAAGTAAAGTGATCCTACTAAAAATGCCTATACTCAACAAAACTGGAATATTTGGAGGAAATGGACAATTTTCTAGACAAATACCAGGTACCAAAAATCAGAAAAATATTAACCATCTAAGAAACCCCATAACTCCTAAAGAAATAGAATCTGATAATCAAAGTCTCCCAACCAAAAACAGCCCAGGACCAGATGGATTTATAAAGTGCAGAATTCTATCAGACCTTCATAGAAGATCTCATACCAATACTGTATAAACTATTCCACAAAATAGAAACAGACAAACCACTACCAAATTCCTTCTATGAATCCAGAATTATACTTATACCTAAACCACACAAAGACCCAACAAAGAAATAGAACTTCAGACAAATTTCCTTTTTTACTATCAACGTAAAAATACTCAATAACATTTTTACAAACCAAATCCAACAACACATCAAAACAATCATCCATCATGATCAAGTAGGGTTTATCCCAGGGATGCAGGGATCATTCAATATGTGGAAATCCATCAACTTAGCCCACTATATAAACAAACTCAAAGATAAAAACCACATGATAATTTTCTTAGAGGCTGAAAAAGCACTTGAGAAAATTCAACACCCCTTCATTATAACGTCCTGGAAAGATCAGCAATTCAAGGCCCAACCTAATCATAGTAAAAGCAATATACAGCAAACTAGTAGCTAACATTAAACTAAAAGGAGAGAAACTTGAAGCAATCCCACTAAAATCAGGGACTAGACAAGGCTTCCTACTTTCTCCCTACTTATTCAATATAGTATTTGAAGTTCTAGCCAGAACAATCAGACCACAAAAGGAGGCCAAAGGGATGAACATTGGAAAGGAAGAAGTCAAAATATAACAATTTGCAGAAGATATGATAGTATAGTTAAGTACTCCAAAAGTTCCACCAGAGAACTACTAAGCCTGATAAACAACTTCAGAGAAGTGGCTGGCTATAAAATTAACCCAAACAAATCAGTTGCCTTACTCTACTCAAAGGATAAAATGGCTGAGAAAGAAATTAGGGAAAGGATTCCCTTCACAATAGTCATACATCTGTGACTCTAACCAAGCAAGTGGTTTATATCTCTGAAGAAAGAAATTGAAGAACATCTCAGGAGATGGAAAGACCTCCTATGCTCATGGATTTGCAGGATTAATATAGTAAAAAGACATTTTGCCAAAAGCAATCTACAGATTCAACTCAATGTAATCTTCATCAAAATTCCAAGACAATTCTTCACAGGTTAGAAAGAGTAATTTTCAAATCGATTTGGAATAAAACAAAACACAGAATTACAAAAACTATACTCAACAATAAGAGAACTTCTGGGGAATCACCATCCCTCACCTTGAGCAATATTACAGAGCAATAGTGATAAAAAAACTTTATGGTATTGGTACAGGCAAGTATTTCAGTAGAATAGAATTGAAGGCCCAGAAATGAACCCACACATCTATGGTCATTTGACCTTTGACAAAGGAGCTAAAACCATCCAATGGAAAAAAGATAGCATTTTCAACAAGTGGTGCTGGTTCAAATGGAGGTCAGCATGTAGAAGAATGCAAATTGAACCATTTTTATCGCCCTGTAAAAAGCTTAAGTCCAATTAGATCAAGGACCTCCACATCAAAACAGATACACTCGAACTAATAGAATAAAAGTGGGGAAGAGTCTCAGACATATGGGCTTTATGGAAAATTTCCTGAACAAAACACCAATGGCTAATGCTCTAAGATCCAGAATCGACAAATGGGAACTCATAAAATTGCAAAGCTTCTGTAAGGCAAAGGACACTGTCATTAGAAAAACATGGCAACCTACACATTGGGAAAAGATCTTTACCAATCCAACATCTGATACAGGACTAATATCCAAAATATACAAAGAATTCAAGAAGATAGAATCCAGAGAGCCAAATAACCCTATTAAAAATGGAGTACAGAGCAAAAGAAGAATTCTTAGCTGAGGAATATTGAATGGCTAAGAAGTACCTAAAGAAATGCTCAACATTCTTAGTCATCACGGAAATGCAAATCAAAACAACCCTGAGATTCCACCTCATGCCAGTCAGAATGGCTAAGATCAAAAATTCAGATGACAACCGATGCTGGCAAGGATGTGAAGAAAGAGTAACACTCCTCCATTGTTTTTGGGATTGCAAACTGATACAACCACTTCTGGAATTCATTCTGGAGGTTCCTCAGTAAATTAGACTTTGCACTACCTGAGGACCCAGCTATACCTCTCCTGGGCATATACCCAAAAGATGTTCCAACATATAACAAAGAAACATGCTCCATTTTGTTCATAGCAGCCTTATTTATAATAGCCAGAAGCAGGAAAAAACCCAGATACCCTTCAACAGAGGAATGGATACAGAAAATATGGTACATCTACACAATGGAATACTACTCAGCTATCAAAAACAATGACCTCATGAAATTCATAGGCAAATGGATTGAACAAGAAAATCTCATCTTGAGTGAAGTAACCCAATCACAGAAAATCACATATGATATGTACTCACTGATAAGTGAATATTAGCCCAAAAGCTCGAATTACCCAAGATACAACACACAGACCTCATAAAGTTTAAGAAAAAGGATGACCAAAATGCCAATGCTTCACTCCTTCTTAAAAGGGGGAACAAACATATTCATAAGAGGAGATATGAAGGCAGAGTTTAGAGCAGTGACTGAAGGAATGGCCATTCATAGTCTGCCCCACATGTGCCCATTAAATACATATACAGCCACTAAGACTAGATAAGATTGATGAAGCTAAGAAGGGCATGTTGACAGGAACCGGATATAGATCTCTCCTGAGAGACACAGCCAGAGCATGTCAAATACAGATGCAAATGCTAGCAGTAAACAACTTAACTGAGAATGGGACCCCTGTTGGAGGAATTAGAGGAAAGACTGAAGAACTGAAGGGGCTTGCAACCCATAAGAAAATCAATGTCTACTAACCAGAGCTCCCAGTGTCTAAACCACTACCCAAAGATATGGTTCCAACTGTATATGTAGCAGAGGAAGGCCTTCTTGGGCACCAATGGAAGGAGAAGCACTTGGTTCTGACAAGGTTGGACACCCAGTATAGGGATATGTTGGCAGAATTGTGGGGAAACCCTTATAGAAGAAGGGGAGAAAAATTGAATTAAAAGCTTATGTCCGGGAAACCAAGAAAAGGAATAACAGTTGAAATGTAAATAAAAATAAAATCTCCAATTAAAAAAAATTGTGTCTCATCCTGCACAAAAGTCAGTTACAAATGGATCAATGGCCTACCCAAGTATTATACCTGAAACTGAAACTACTTGAGGATAAATTAGGTACATTTAAAGATAAAGAAAGGGATTTCTACGAGGGTTGGAGATTTAGCTCAGCGGTAGAGTGCTTGCCTAGCAAGCGCGAGGCCCTGGGTTCAGTCCCCAGCTCCAAAAAAAAGGGGGGGATTTCTAAATATGACTTCACTAGCTTAAGAAATAATGTCAAAAATGGAGATTTGGAATCTCATGAGATCAAAAGCTTCTTTTCTGCAGTAGAAACCCTTAACAGAATAGGATAAAGGGTTTATGAGGGGAACCCAAAAAGGGATAACATTTGAAATATAAATAAAGAAAATAACCAATAAAAGATAAGAACAAAGAAACCTTTACTAGAATTAACTGATATCATCCATATGGGAAAAAAACTTCCCAAATATATATGTGACAGATGGTGATAATATACAATGAGCAAAATCATTCTACTCAGGAAGGCAAAATCATTCTATTTAACAAATGGTCTAGGGAAGTGTACCGACAATTACCTAAAACAAACAAAAAACAAAAACAAAAACAAAAAACAAAAAACAAAAAAAGCAAAACAAAACAAAACAAAACAAAACGAAAAAAACAGACCCAATGACCATCCTCATCTCAAGTACCATACCAAAGAAGTGAGTGACCTTTTTCACTCTCTATATCGATTCCTATTTGCCATGTCCATCTGAAGAATGGATGAAAGATATGTGGGGTATGTGGTACATTTGCACAACTTAGTGTTCCTCGACTGTTAAAAATGACATCATGGAACTTGCAAGCAAATGGAAGGAACTAGAAAACCATCTATCTGAGTGAGGTAACCAAGACCCAGAGAGATAAATACAGTATGTATTTACTTATAATGCAGATATTTACTCTTAAGTAAATGAGAAACCAACTACACTTCTTACATCCTGAGATGTTGTGCTTCAAAGAAGGGACTAAGAGCAATAGAAGTAGCTAGTTAAAACTGAAAAGGTCCTCTTCACTAGTAAAGGTTATTACCTTTCCCTCAGTGATCCTATTTGCCTGTAGTTCTTTCTCTTCAGTTAAGAAAAAGGATTGGTAAGGATCTTTTACCAAACTGTTGGTTGCTGTTTATCCTAATGACAGTGTCCTTTGCCTTACAGAAGTTTTGCAGTTTTATGAGGTCCCATTTATTGATTCCTGATCTTAGAACATAAGCCATTGGTGTTTTGTTCAGGAAATTTTCCCCAAAGCCCATGTGTTCGAGACTTTTCCCCATTCTTTTTTCTATTAATTTGAGTGTATCTGGTTTGATGTGGAAGTCCTTGATCCACTTGAACTTAAGCTTTGTACAGGGTGATAAGACTGGTTCAATTTGCATTCTTCTCCATTATGACCTCCAGTTGAACCAGGACCATTTATTGAAAATGCTATCTTTTTTTCTACTAGATGGTTTTAGCTCCTTTGACAAAGATCAACTGACCATAGGTGTGTGGGTTTAATTCTGGGTCTTCAATTCTATTCCACATATCTAGCTTCCTGTCGCTGTACCAATACTATACAGTTTTTATGACTATTGCTCTGTAATACTACTTGAGGTCAGTGATGTTGATTCCCCCAGAAGTTCTTTTATTGTTGAGTATAGATTTCAATATCCTGTGTTTTTGTTATTCCAAATAAATTTGCAAATTACTCTTTTTATCTCTATAAAGAATTGACTTGGACTTTTGATGGGGAAGAATTGAATCTGTAGATCGCTTTTGGAAAAATGGCCATTTTTACTATATTAATCCTGCCAATCATGAGCATGGGAGAACTTTCCATCTTATGAGATCAATTTCTTTCTTCAGAGACTTTACCAATCCTACATCTGATAGAAGGCTTTTATCCAAAATATAGAAAGAACTCAAGGAAATAGGCTCCAGAGAGCCAAATAACCCTATTAAAAATGGGGAACAGAACTAAACAAAATATTCTCAGCTTAGGAATATCGAGTGGCCTAGAAGCACCTGAAGAAATTTTCAACATCATTAGTCGTCAGGGAAATGCAAATCAAAACAACCCTGAGATTCCACCTCATGCCAGTCAGAATGTCTAAGAAAAAAAAAAACAAATTCAGGTGATAGCAGATGCTGGTAAAAATGTAGAGAAAGAGGAATACTCTTCCATTGTTGGTGGGACTGCAAACTAGTACAACCACTCTGGAAATCAGTCTGGATTTTCCTCAGAAAATTGGACATTCTGCTACCTGAGGACCCATCTGTACCTCTCCTAGGCATATACCCAAAAGATGCTCCAACAAAAAACAAAGAAACATACTCCACTATGTTCATAGCAGCCTTATTTATAATAGCCAGAAGCTGGAAAGAAGTCAGATGTCCTTCAACAGAGGAATGGATTAAAAAATGTGGTACATCTACACAATGGAATACTACTCAGCAATGAAAAACAATGACTTCATGAAATTCATAGGCAAATGGAAAAAACTAGAAAATATCATGCTCAGTGTGATAACCCAATCACAGAAAAACATACTTGGAATGCACTCATTGATAAGTGGATATTAGCCCAATAGCTCGAACTACCCAAGATGCAATCCATAGACCACAGGAAGCTCAAGAAGAAGGATGACCAAAATGCGGATACTCCCACTCCTTCCTGTAAGGGCAAAAAATATCCATAGGAGGGGATATGGAGGCAAAGTTTAGAGCAGCGACTGAAGGAACGGCCATTCAGAGCCTGCCCCACATGTGGCCCATATATATACAGCCACCAAAACTACATAAGATTGATGAAGCTAAAAGGTGCATGCTGAAAGGGACCGGATATAGATCTCTCCTGAGAGACACATCCAGAGCATGTCCAATACAGAGGTCAATGCTAGCAACAAATCACTGAACTAACAACAGGAACCCATTTAGGGGAATTAGAGATAGGATTGTAAGAGCTGAAAGGGCTTGCAAACAAATAAGAACAACAATGTCAACCAACCAGAGTTTCCAGGGATTAAACCACTACCCAAAGACTATATATGGACTGACCCAGTGCTCCATCTGCATATGTAGTAGAATAGCCTTGTTGGGGCACCGGAGGAAGTGCAAGTCCTCTGTCCTGCCAAGGTTGGACCCCCAAGGCAGGGGAATGTCCAGAGGGGTGGTAAGGGAGAATGGATCGGGGGGAACACATTTATGGGGTAGGGGTAGGGGTAGGGGTAGGGGGCTAATGGGTAGGAAACCAGGAAAGAGAATAACATTTGAAATGTAAATAAAGGAATATATCCAATAAAAAAGAAAGAAAAAGAAGTCTGGAACTAATTATTCCAATTAACATTGCTTTGATAAATAAAATTATGAAAAATTAAAAAAGAAATATATCCAATAAAAAAAACAGGGGCTTGGTATAAATGGGAACGGAAAGAGGGAAGAAAGGGGGAAAGGAAGAGCTGTATTGTATTTTAATTGTAAAACAAAATATTTTCTAAAAAGGAATGAGATAATTTTGAGAAGAAAAATGAAAAATAAAAATATCTCTAGAAAGCAGAAAATAACTGAAAATTAGGTAGGCACGCAATTTTATTATGAGTTAGGAAAATTTGGTTGATGTTATTGTGAAGACTCTTGGAAGTGTTATTCACAGTGTAATATTAACTAAGTACGAATGAAAAATCAATGTGAAAATCACAACCATGCAAACTCTATGCCAAAAAGAATGGTATAAATGGTGACAGAAATATTCAGTACAGGACTATAGCATTGGAATGGGCTCCCTATGTATCCCTATGTCTGTTTCTACTCTGATAGACCTGTTTGTCATACAGAGAAACAACGGAGTTTGGTTTAAATATTGAGGTTTTATTTGTAGTGGTGCTATGTGTTGAAACAGAGTTCTTCCAGTTCATGTAATTTTGTTAAATGCCATACTTATTTCTTCAGAGATAATAAACACAAAATTGTACCAAATCAATTAAAAATAAATCAAAATAATTAGTCGTGCATTATTATTCTCTAACAGTAGAGCAGTCTTTAGTAATATCAAATAAGGGTGGTGTTTCTTTCTATTATATGGAAAATGTGTAATTTAGTAATTTACACAAAATTACTGAAAATTTAAATGAAACACCCTGCCTTATTCTTAACTCTATAAGAAAATTAAACAGGTCAATTTAACTGGCTTGTTAACAAAAATATTTTACTTTACCCAAATAGCATGAAGAACACCCTTCAAACCAGGCTGAATTTCCTTATCTTTAAGTCTCCTGTCAATGGTGGGAGGTTCCTTACTTTTCTCAAGTCTTATCTGCTGTGCACCTATAGGTCACAAGAAAAATAATCTTTTCTTAACTCCAAGTTTATAGGAAAATATACATCATGTACACATTACAATAATTGCATTTGTCATGGAATGGCAAGTTAGTTATGTTAAACACACTAAATCAATGTGTATTTTAGAATGCAAATTCTTCAACCAAAATAGTGCTTTGTAAAACACAATTCTTTGCTAACAAGCATTTTAAATTTGCATTTAACTGTATGCATATCTCTTAACTGTTGAAAGTGTGGAATCTATGGCTGAATTAATTCGTAATTTAATGTGGAGTCAAATAGTCATATTAAATAAATAATGTTTGCCATAAATAAATAACAGCGCAAAAATGGCTCCTCCAAATACCATTTTTTGTATTACAAAGTATTTGATGGGAGCAAGGTAGAACTTTGTACATAAATATATAGTAGTAATGTAATAGTAATAATATTAATAAACTCAATTATAATATTTTCATTCTGGAATGCATATCATTACCCCTTCTTACTTGGCATGATTTTACTCACTGTCTTCTCCTACCCCCTTTACCTTTTCTTCTCATAAAGTCCCTTTTGTCCCTTCATTTCCTACATGTACATGCCATCACAGCCTTTTTCCTGCAAGTGTTATGATTTTTCCTTACATCGGATTGAAGTGCCCTGGGTAACACATTTTCCTTATCCAGTAGTTTGTTGTTGGATTTCTACGCAGGTTTTAAGCCATGGTTGTTGCGACTAGTGCAGTAATTGTAATGAAGGCCTCACTTTTCTTGGACGATGTCTCATTGGGACTTCTTTAATCTATTCTGGGTTGTGTTAGATGGAATCTACTAAAACTGTTTTAATTAGCAATTCTTTGATTGCTAGAGCTGTTAAACACTTATTTTAAACATTTTAGGCTAGCATATCAAGTGGTTGATTTAATAACTGTATTTCCATGTGTATATGTTGTCATACTCTCTTCTTATTTGTTCCCTTTCCCTATTGCTCTCCCACATGTCATGGCCACCCAACCCTGTTGATTCCTCTCCCTATATGTCTCAAGTTCTGATCTTGTATTTTCTGTATTTCATTGTTATATAGCCAACTTGTCTTGAGCTCACTTCAGATCCTCACTTCATCACTTCTCTAGTTGTTACACCCAGAATACTCCAGCACACATACACAAACAGATACCCGTATACTATACACAAGCATGTATACATGGGTGCATTTTTATATCTATACCCCACTTACAGCAGAAAGAACATTTGGTATTTAACTTTCTGAGTTTCAGTGATTTTACTTAACATAAGAATTCCTAACTCATGGTTTTATTTTTATTTATGGCTGAATAAAATTTCACTATACACAGATATGTTTTCTTTATTCCATTAAACTATTTATAAATATCTATATTCCATTTTTAATTATTGTAAATAGTGAGGCAAGATACACAGCTACTCACGCATGCATTTGGGAGAGTATTATAATTAGGTTATATCATAGTTCTTAGTTTTTTAAAAATGATTTCTAAATATGTAAATTTGTGTGAGAAAATTTGTGCACATAAGCAATTTCCCGTGTTGCCCACAACTACAGGTAGTTGTGACCAAACTTAGGTGCTCTGCAAGTGTGGTTGTAGAATGCATTGTCAACAGCTAAGATGTATCTCCGGGCCCTTGTTTTTTGTTTTGCTGTTGTTGTTGTTGTTGTTGTTGTTTTGTTTTGTTTGTTTGTTTGTTTTTTGGTTTTTTGTGGGGTTTTTTTGGAGGAACCTCCAGAGTAACTTTAAAAGTTTATATTGTCACCAGCAATGAGTAAAGTCTTTTCTTTCCCATGATCTCATATGCATTGTCTTGAGAATAGCTTTTTTGACCTCATTGAATTTCAATGCAGGTACAATTTGCATTTCCATACTGGAAAAAGATACCAAATGTTCTTCAACTATTGTCTATTTGTATTTCTTTCAAAACTGATTATTTAGCTAAATGTTAGTGGCACACTCAATAAATCACTTCAATTGGAAGGGAGAGGCTCATGAACATTTGATTTCAAGAACAGCATGATCTATACAGCGGGTTCCAATACAGCCAGAGTTACAGAGTGAATCACCCTCCCTCCCCCAACATAGGCTCTGTTCGTGGTGAGATTCCCTTTACAGGACAGTCTCTGTCTATGTCAAATGTTTGTGTATATTGTGCTTCCGTCCTCCATTTCCATTTGTACTTCTTGAAGAACTGAACATGAACATTCAGACTTTTCCCTGACCCCTTGTGCTCTTTTCCTGTTTGCTCCTGCCTTCGTCACTAGCAAGTCCATTCCTTCACTGGCATTAGAGCCACTTCTGTGTAGTTTCTGTAGGTGTTGAAGAGCAGCTAAGGCATCTAGACAAATGGACTAAGGGACTACTGACCAGAATTTCAAGGACAGACATTGTTGGATTTGCTGTATCAGAGCATGTAAATCATTCTAATGAATCATACATATGTATGTATGTGTGCATAGATAGATAGATAGATAGATAGATAGATAGATAGATAGATAGATAGATAGATAGATAGGCAGAGAGAGATTCATTGAATAAGTTCTGTTATGATAGAGAATCTGACTAACAAACAATGGCTAAATAGATTTGACTATCCATAGATATTTAAAAATGACTACTTATTTTAAATAAAATGGTATTATTAAGAATTAATAATGAGTAATGAATATACATGAGTAAAAATATACCTCATAAATATATTTGGATGTTATCCTGCTTGATGTGATAAAAACAACAGAACAATGTTAATATTCTTTGTCACAGAGCAAAACTAGGAGGAAAGCACATTCACTTTGAAATAAGTTTGTGTTTTGAGCACAGGAGCAGAGGGTAAAGCATACGGTGCCTGATTATATTTCTTTTTACTCACCACGTAGACGAGATGGAAAACATGAGAGTGGTAAAGTTGTACAAAATGCAAATACAGCAACAGCAAAATAAGACCTCCACCAATTCCTCTGCAATATGCGAAATTGCTGAACATGTCCACTTGTACAAAGGGAGATAGAAAGTTCAGTTAGGAGCTTTTATAAACAAATCATAATTTGATGGTAAAATTTTCTGTTAATTTGCATTCACTTGTAATCCGTCACTAATAATAGGGGGGCTTTGCTTGACTAGAACCAGCTGTTTTATTTTTCTGCCTATCAGAGCATCACTTCTCCACTTCCCCTTTCAGTGACGTGATTCAGATAGGAGGTGGTCCTGCTTGTTCCTATTTAAACTCCCCCTCCCCTGCCCTTAATCAGTACCTCTGGAAAACCAAAACTTGTTTCTTTGTCTGACTCCTCTAATCTGACACCTGGACCTCTGTGGCAAGAAACCTTGCTCTTTAGGCTGCATGACTTTTCTTGTTTATGGCATCTGACCCTTGCCATGACATCTGAGATCCCTTCCTTCAGGACCTTTATGCTAAGTGTACTTGCTATAGAAGACCACAGAAGTGGTCTTCCCAATTTTCCTGTAGGAGTCATTTGCGTTCTTCTTAAGTTTTCTTTTGCTTTTCAAAAAGCTTAGTCAGTAGCAAAATGTGGAGAAGATATGAAAGACCCTGTACTGGGGTTTGCCATATTTCTATTTCAGAGAGTGTCTGTGAGCTGTTAGTATCTCTTCTCTCTTTAATCAATGCTGAGCCTAATAGAATAATCTTCAAAGTTACCAATTGTTGTCTGTTTGGTTGTTTTAATCATTTAGGGATAAGATCTACAGAATTCAATGAATATATTATTACTAATATTTTCAGATCCACACCCATGGAAAATCTTAGTTAGGAGATAGAAAGATTCCCCAGCAGAGATTAGGAGCACTGGATGTGCTTGCAGGAACAGGGTTTGGTTTCCAGTAACTATGTGGTGGCTAACAGTCATCTGTAGGTTTCAAAGGATTCAACAATCCACCACTTTACACACATCATGTAGACCTATATATGCTGCAAAACCACTCCCACATATAAGATACAAGTAAATACATGTTCATTATGAAGTAAAATATTCACTAAACAGTTATTGTGGTAAAGATGCTCAATTCTACACCAGCATGTTCTGAAGGAGCTCTTTTCTTATAATTCTTGAAGAACTTATTAGACTTCCTTTTATAAAATATGGAAGTGTTCACAGTGTTATCAATGGTGAGACAACTCCTCTTCAGTGGAGGGTGTTATTCAGGAATATATGTATCTACCCACAATCACATAGGGTCCCAATCTTCATTTCCAATATCTGATTGTCATATGTTAATATGTAGCATCCATAGGAGCTACACATTTCTTTCTTGTTATTATGTGTTTATTGTGGTGCTTTGGATTGAACCCAGGGACTTCTGCATGCTAAGCAGGAGCTATGTAATTAAGAATACCCTACCTTTCCTTTGAAAGACTTCAAAGCCCCTCTAAGCTGAATATTCTCACTTTAATTCTCCAAACCCTTTAGAATCCACTTTCACTAAATCCATGTTGCTTGTAAAATCCACAAGTTTTATGTTTCTTAGTACTGTGAATCCACTTGTATGTTTATAATAATACATCACATGTGGCACATACTATGTATACCTAATGAACTGAGGTCTCAACACCCATATACAGCTTGAAGAACTTATAAAAGAGCTATTGCCCCAATTCCCTGGACTTCTTCGGGGCTGAAAGTGGTTATTCTAAGGTTGTTTTTATGAGGAATTTAGAAATGGTTGTAATTTAACAGAGAGGAATTAGCTAGATTGAGTTGCACAGCCATAATCTCATTTGGTAACTAAGCTAAGCCCATATCTTTGCTTTGGTATAGAATTTATTTGTTAAAAAGTTTTAAAAGTACAAGGTTTAGAGCCAGTCCTTCTATTGATACCATTACAAACTTCTGTGTTAATTACACATGGGAGTTAAGGGCCAAATAGCAAACTCATGGCTCTGAGTTTGTGGGAGTGCTTTCAAGATAATATATTAAGATAAAAGGACAACAGTCCAGATTACCTTATACAGATAGATGGTTTTCAAAAACGTCAGAAATCCACAAAATATGAAATTTAAAGTTTTTTATCTTTGGTTGAGACATATCTGCTCCTAAGAGTTCCCCGTTGGCAGATTTAATGAAAAAAAAAAAAAAAAAAGAGCATCTCTACCACCAGGTGAGGTAATTCTTTGTGGCTAGGCAGCCACTGGGCTAAAATTAGCGGTTTCATCTGCAGATTGATACTGTCCATAAAGGGACACTTTTTGCAGAATGGTTATAGAATGATAATCTCTACTGAGCCAGAATTATCAGCCCTTCGAGATTTCTGCATTTCTAGGGTCTGACAGTTGATTTTGGGACAGAAGGCTAAAGACTGGCAGTTACATGTTGCTGATAGAGGGCTGTGCTAGTGGAGATTTGTCTCTACAAACTCTCAATTCTGGAAGCTGTGTTGGACTTCCTATGTTTACAGATAATTGGTCATTCTTGAATCTTTTTTCATCTTTATTAACTTGGGTATTTCTCATTTACATTTCGATTGTTATTCCCTTTCCAGGTTTCCAGGCCAACATCCAGCTAACCTCTCCCCCTCCCTTTCTCTATGGGTGTTCCCCTCCCCATCCTCCCTCCATTACCACCCTTCCCCCAACAATCACGTTCACTGGGGGTTCAGTCTTGGCAGGACCAAGGGCTTCCCCTTCCACTGGTGCTCTTACTAGGCTATTCATTGCTACCTATGAGGTTGGAGCCCAGGGTCAGTCCATGTATAGTCTTTGGGTAGTGGCTTAGTCCCTGGAAGCTCTGGTTGGTTGGCATTGTTTTTCATATGGGGTCTCAAGCCACTTCAAGTTCTTTCAGTCCTTCCTAAGATTCCTTCAACGGGGGTCCCGTTCTCAGTTCAGTGGTTTAACGATGGCATTCGCCTATGTATTTGCTGTATTCTGGGTGTGTCTCTCAGGAGAGATCTACATTCGGTTCCTGTCAGCCTGCACTTCTTTGCTTCATCCATCTTATCTAGTTTGGTGGCTGTATGTGTATGGGCCACATGTGGGGCAGGCTCTGAATGGGTGTTCCTTCTGCCTCTGTTCTAAACTTTGCCTCCGTATTCCCTCCCAAGAGTATTCTTATTCCCCTTTTAAAGAGGGAATGAAGCATTCGCATTTTAGTCATCCTTCTTGATTTTCATGTGTTCTGTGCATCTAGGGTAATTCGAGCATTTGGGCTAATATCCACATATCAATGAGTGTATACCATGTGTGTTTTTCTGTGATTGGGTTACCTCATTCAGGATGACATTTTCCAGTTCCATCCATTTGCCTATGAATTTCATAAAGTCATTATTTTTGATAGCTGAGTAATATTCCATTGTGCATATGTACCACATTTTCTGTATCCATTCCTCTGTTGAAGGGCATCTGGGTTCTTTCCAGCTTTTGGCTATTATAAATAAGGCTGCTATGAACATAGTGGAGCATGTGTCTTTGTTATATGTTGGGGCATGTTTTGGGTATATGCCCAAGAGAGGTATAGCTGGGTCCTCAGGTAGTGCAATGTCCAATTTTCTGAGGAACCTCCAGACTGATTTCCAAAATGGTTGTACCAGTCTGAAATCCCACCAACAATGGAGGAGTATTGCTCTTTCTCCACATCCTTGCCAGCATTTGCTGTCCTCTGAGTTTTTTATCTTAGCCTTCTCACTGGTGTGAGGTGAAATCTCAGGGTTGTTTTGATTTGCATTTTCCTTATGAATAAAGATGTTAAAAATTTCCTTAGGTGTTTCTCAGCCATTTGGCATTCCTCAGCTGTGACTTCTTTGTTTAGCTCTGAACCCCATACTGATTATAGTCTCATAGTCTATCAGGTTGTTTAACTTTCAAAACACATATTTCATTATATAGTATCAAATAGTATACAAGCTACCGAGAATATAATATAGGTTTTAAGCCTTTCTTAAGTTGGAATGGATAACTAGAGGTTTAACCTAAAGTGTTGGACTGGTGTTAGATATATTTTATGCTTTTAATTACAAAATGATAATAGTTTTGCTCAGCTTATATTTGAGATAAAAGTTTTTTTATTAGACAAAAAGGTTGAAATGTAGGATGTCATACAGTTGAAGGCTGGTGCAAGATACTTCTTGAGGAACCAAACAGGTATTGGAGATCGTCTAAGACTTTCTTTGAACTAGAAAGCTGATATTCCCTTCATAATCAACTATCAGCAGATCAGTAAGAACATATACATATATATGTATATACTATATAATATATAACATAATGTGTATAATATATTATATAATATGTAATATAAATGTATATATATGTGTGTAAATATAAACATATATAACATAAATATAGTACAGATATAAATATACAAAGATAGACATTCATTCTATAAATTCTGTTCACCTAGAAAGCACTGACTAACAATAAGCAAATAGATTTGAGTATACTTCAATATTAAGACTGTCATGCATATTAAAGGTGTGCTAGGGCATGTGTGGAGGTCAGAAAAAATTACATTACCAAGTTCATATCCAAGAATCTAATCATATTGGTTATTATATGAATAGATTTTCTACTATAAATTTGATTTTTAACTGATTTTAATGAATATTTTTTCTTTGCAACATTCAGACATTAATATATTAGACATTTATTCCAATACTTTATAAGTACATATCAAATTTTATTTTTTCAATTTTGTATACATGTGTATGTGTATGAATATGATATAGGAGGAGGTCAGAGTACAGATTGCAGGAGTGTGTACCTTTTATCATGTGGGACCTGCCTTCTAAAGAAAGGTTTTCAACATTGGTGTCCAGCATTTCTGTATAATAAAACATGTTCTGTCACTGTTCTATTATTTGAACATCATTATCTTTGTCATTTGCTTTCTAGAATTTCTAATCAAGACATTTCCTTCATTCAGTTTCTAGTCACTTTTACTATCTAAAAGCTAAAGGGCACCCTAGCTTCAGCTCTCTAAAGGTTCTATTTTTAAGGTAATATAAGGTTTTTCAACAATACAATGGATAATCAGAAGCAAACATTCTGAATAAAATGTTTGCAAACTGAATACAAAAGCAAGTCCAAAAGATCATATGTCATATTAAACAGAGAAGATATCATTACACATAGCTAATTCAATTAATATAGTCACATAAACAGACTGAATGACAAAACCACATGGTCAATACATTAGATACAGAAGAGGACATTGATAAATGTATCACCTCTTTATGCTAAAAGTCCTGGATATTCTAGAACTATAAGGGACCCACCTTAGCATAACACAGGTGATTGACATGAAGCCCACATCCACAGTCAACTAAGTGGAAAGAAACTCAAGGAACTACTACTAAAATTAGATTCAGGAACAAAAGACTTTTTCCATACTTGCTTATTTTAGTACTTGAAATCTAACCTAGAGCCCTAAGGCAACTGAAGATCGGGGTGATAGAAATACAAAAGGAATACTCCAAAACGTATTTATTTGCATATTTTATGGTTTTATGAATAAAAGAACATGAACAGTCCACGAAGGAATGTCTACAGCCAATGGACACTTCCAGCGAAACAGCAGGAAACAAAATCAACACAGAAAATTCAGGAACCTTCCCATATACAAATGACAAAAGGGCTAAGAAAGAAATCAATCAAACAACATATTTCATAATACCCTCAAGAAATACCTTGAGTGGAAAATTATATATGAAAAACTCAGTGCATTAAGAAGAGCAAGAGATGGGGTCAGAAGCACTAATGTAGTGGAAATGGACATTTTAATATTAGTAAAGTGCACATTTAACCCATGCTATCAAATTTCTAACACTATTATTTGCAAATAGAAACAAACTCAGGTTGATATGATCACACACACACACACACACACACACACACACACACACACACACACACTAAACTTGAATATTAAGTGAAAATCCGGAAGTATCATTATCTCTGAATTCTAGTTTTACAAGAAACTACCAGAGTAAAAACAGCACGGTATGAGCACAAAAGGAGACGCCAGACAATGGAATAAAGACCCAGACATAATTCTATGTGTATGGACACTGAATTTTTTTTTACTAATAAACCAAAAATAAACACTGGAGAAAAGTTTATCTTCAAAAATGGTAGTGATAAAAGTGGATAGCTGCAAGTATAAGATGCAAATAGGTCCAAAACTGTCTCTTTGCATAAAAATCAGCTCCGAGTGGATCACTGGCCTCCATATAAAACCAGATATGTTGATCCTCAGAGAGGAAAAAGTGAAAGATAGGCTTGAACTCACTGACACAAGAGAGAACTTTCTGGCAGGACTCCCATAGAAAAGACACTAAGACCAAGAATTAATTAATGGGATCTCATGAAGTTGAAAATAAGGCAAAGCAAACAAGGAATCATTCAAGCAAAGCAGCAATGAAGAGTTGAAGAGCAATTACATGTCCAATAAAATGTTAGTAGCTACAGTAAACAAAGGACTAAAACACTGAGCATTGTGTACAGAATGTAGCAGAGTCTCAAAATGTAAAATACAAAGGGTTGAGTAAAATTTAAAAGAAATACTCAGCAACTTTATCCACCAGGTGATTCCATATCATACCAATCACAACTATTAAGATCAAATGAAACAAATGACAGCACATGCTGATTAGAGTGCACACTGGTACAGTCATTATGAAAATTAGGGTAAAGTTTCCGTCATGCACTTGGGTATCAATCTACATCAATCCAACTATACTACTACTTGAAAAATACCCAAAGGACTGTACTGTAATACTTAATCATTCACATTCATTGATTCTGAGTTCTACAGTAAGAATAACCCCAGAAGTTAGGTGTCCACAAAGTTGCCAGCAACAACACAATCTACCAAAGAAGGGGAAACACAACACAATGGTATTGACATTTACGAAAGAAACTAGAATGGGAAGAATAATGAGGGAAGATGATGGGAGAGACATATAAAGGAAGAAATATAAGGGACAGAAACTAACACTGAAGACCTTTAGACATGCTAGATTTACTCTATTCCTGGTTCATGATGGCACAAGACATCTAGACAATTGGTGAAACTATTTGAATTATTTTCATACATGTCTTTATTTAGGAAGCGTCTATAGAAGTACAGTAGTGTGTTTCCATATGGGAAATTATGTCTTTTTCTCATTCATTCAAAAAATGAAACAAAAATGAAATTCTCACACAAAAAAAATGAATATCAGAAAAACAAATGACCAATAAGAAAAATAAATAAATGATAAAGGAAAACAAAATAAAAAAGTTCATTAATAAAAGCCATTGAGTTCATTTTGTATTATATAACAATTGGCCATGGGACCTACTGTAGAGTGCTATTGTTACATGTAGTGACATTCTGCCGTAGAGAACATATTGTTCTTAGGTATATAACATCATGTGCTCATGGACGTAGCTCAAATGAGTTTGGTGCAAGGGAAGAATATGAACAGAATATATTGTTTGAAAAATTATTTTAATTAAATAATAACCAAGATGAAAACTTCTATATATTATACATATATTTATTGCTGATGTGTATTGAATGAGTACTGCATGTTTTTAACAACAAAATATTAAAAGCTAATGAACGTTTAAGTAATTGTATTGATTACATTTCAAACAGTGAAATACAGATGTACAGTATAATTGTGCTTATGTTTCTACACACACACACACACACACACACATATATATATATATATATATCACAGTTGAATACCTTTTCTATGTATTAGTCAACAAGTGTTCTATACATCATAAACTAAGTAGAATAGTAAATAGTATGACTTACACTGCTTTCATATCTTCTTTTACAGGAAACATACGATTTCGTATTCCTACTAGATATCCCAAAACGTATCCCACCGATAGTGCAGTGTCTGCAATAGCTTAAAAATGAACACAGAACAAAAAGATTAATAATCATATTTGGTCATATAAAATACAAGCAAACTAAATTTAATATCTATAATTTGTATACTATTCTTTATTACTTGGTAGAGAGAAGGTGAGTAGGAACAGAGAAGAAGAAAGAATAGAAGAAATAAAGGAGGGAAGAGAGAAAGTTATAAATATTTCTGGAATTTATTCTAGCAAGTTTCAAATTGACATGATAAGAAGCTATTGATAAATTCATGTGTGAGTTGATGATATTCTTATAGTTGACAGTAGACCTGAGCCACAGTTGGTAAATTTTTGGAAACAGTGAGTCTCTACTGGTAAGACTTGAGTGATTCTTTGAGTGATGACCATTCTTATGATGAAAGTCATGTGCTTTGCTCAGTATTTAATAATCATAAATATTAATTGAACCTAAGATATGTCAGAAAAAAATCTAACTAATGAGGATACAACTAGTAGCATAGCCTTTTATCTAATAAAGTATTAAATAATCATACAATTTAATTATTAACTTAATTTTCTTTTATTTAATCTACATAGGTAATATAGCATAAATATATATATATATATACATATATATATTCAATATGAACATAATAGTACAGTGAGGTCAGAGATGGTGATTCCTCCAGAAGTTCTATTATTGTTGAGAATGTTTTAGCTATCCTGGGATTTTTGTTATACCAGATGAATTTGAGAATTGCTTTCTCTATGTCTAGGAAGAATTGAATTGGAATTTTGATTGGGATTGCATTGAATAGAATATTGCTTTTGGTAAGATGGTGGTTTTTACTAGTCCTATCCTGATGATCCATAATCATGGAAGATTTTTCAAATTCTGAAGTTTTCTTTGATTTTATTCTTCAGAGGTTTGAATTTCTTATATAGATCTGTCATTTGCTTTGTTAGTGTGACACTAAGATATTTTACATTATTTGTGACTATCATGAAGGGTGAGGTTTTGAAAACACAGAAAAATACACACACCTCTATGGTCACTTGATCTTTGACAAAGAAGAAAAAACACCCATTGGAAAAAAGAGAGCATTTTCAACAAATGGTGCTGTTTCAACTGACTGTCAACATGTAGAAGAATGAAAATTGATCCATTCTTAACTCCTTGTACACAGTTCAATTCTAAGAGCATCAAAGGCCTATATGTAAAACCAAATATATGTTGAATTTAATAGAAGAGAAATTAGGAAAGAAACTGAAAAACATTGGCACAGGGGAAATTTTCCTGAACAGAACACTAATAGCCCATGCTCTAAGATCAACAATTGACAAATGAGACCTCATAAAACTGAAGAGCTTCTGTAAGGCAAAGGACGCTGTTAAGAGGACAAAACAGCAATGAACAGATTGTAAAAATAAAAAAAAAAGACTTTAACAATCCTACATCCATTATCTAATATTTAATACTAGAACTCAAGATGTTAGAACCCAGAGAATCAAATAACCCTATTAGAAAATGGGATGTAGAGTTAAACAAAGAATTCTCAACTGAGGAATACCAAATGTCTGAGAAGTACATTCAACATCCTTAGTCATCAGGGAAATGCAAATCAAAACAACCCTGAGATTCCAGTTCACAACAATCGGAATGGCTAAGGTCAAAAGAGGGAGACATAACAACAGAAAGGAAGAAAATTCAAACAATCATCAGATTCCATTGCAAAAGCCTATACTCAATAAAATTGGAAAATGTAAATGAAATGGATGGGTTTCTAGACAGATACCACATACCAAAGTTAAATGAAGAGCAGGTAAACTTTCTAAACAGACCCATATCTCATAATAAAATAGACAAAGCTCAGTGGCAAAGAAAAATACTACTTCAAAGAAAAGGGCTGGAAATTTCCTTTCAAGGCAAATTGTCCAAAGACACAAGGTTAAGAAGTGATTCTAATGATGAATAAAATCGAATTTCAACCAACAGTTATCAAAAATAATTAGAAAGGACACTTCAGACTCATCAAGGGAAAAATCTACCAAGATAAACTCTCAATTCTGAACATCTACGTTCCAAGTACAACGGAATCCACATTCATAAAAGAAACCTCACTAAAGCTCAAAGCACACATTGCACCTCGTGTAAAAATCGTGGGTGACTTCTACACCCTACTCTCACCAATGGACAGATTATGGAAACAAAACCTAGAAAGAGACATGGAGAAACTAACAGAAGTTATGAACCAAATGGATTTAACAGATAGCTATAGAACATTCCATCTTAAAAAAAAAAAAGAATATACCTTCTTAGCACCTCACGGCACCTTCTTGAAAACTGACCATATAATCCATCACAAAGCAGGCCTCAAATGACACAAGAAGTTTGAACTAATTCCATGCATACTGTCACATCACCGAGGACTAAGGACAACAAAAGCAACGTACACATGGAAGCTGAACAACACTTTATTCAATGACAGCTTCCTCAAGGAAGAAAGAAAAAAATTAGACTTTTTAAATTTAATGAAAATGAAGGCACAACATACCCAAATTTATGGGATACAAGGAAAGCAGTACAAAGAGGAAACCTCACAGCTCTGAGTGCCTCCAAAAAGAAACTGGAGAGAGCAGACACTTACAGTTAGACAGTACACCTGAAAACTCTAGTACAAAAAGAAGAGGAGTAAATGGCAGGAGATAATCAAACTCAGAGATGAAATCAACCAAGTTGATAGAAGAAGTACTATACAAAAAAAATTAATTAAACCAGGAGCTGGTTCTTTGAGAAAATCAACTAGATAGATAAAACCTTAGCCCTTAGCTCATTAACCATAGGCACAGAGACAGTATCCATTTTAACAAAGGAGACATAACAACAGAAACTGAGGGAAATAAAAAAAGACAGATTATATTGCAAAAACCAATACTCAACACACCTAGAAAATCTGAAGGAAATGGACAATTTTCTAGACAGATACCAGGTACCAAAGTTAAATCAGCATTAGATAATCTATCTAAATTATACTATAACCCCTCAAGTCATAGATGAATTCATCAAAAGTCTCCCAAGGAAAAAAATCCCAGGACTATATGAGTTTAGTGAGAATTCTATCATACCATCGAAGAAGACCTAGTAACAATACTCTTCAAACTGTTCCACAAAATAGAAACAGAAGGAATGCTAATCAATTTGTTCTTTGAAGCCACAATAATACTTGTACCTAAACCACACAAAGACCCAACAAAGAAAGAGTAATTCATCACAAGAGTAATTTCCATCATGAATATCAATGCAGAAGTACTAAATAAAATTCTTGCCAACCAAATATAAAAACACATTTAAAAAATCATTTGCCATGATCAAGTAGGCTCCATTCCAGGGATGCAGGGTGAATGAAGCTATGAGAATCCATCAATATAATCCATTATATAAACAAACTCAAAGATAACAACCACATGGTCATCTCATTAAATGCTGAGAAAGCTTTTGACAAAATTCAACAACCCTACATGATTAAAGGCTTGGAAAGATCAGGAATTCAAGGCCCATACCTAAACACAGTAAAAGCAATATACAGCAAACCAGTAACCAACATCAAACCAAATGGAGAATCCCACTAAACCAAATCCCACTAAAATCAGGGACTAGACAAGGCTGATCACTCTCTCCCTAGCTATTCAATAAAGTACTTGAATTCCTACCCAGAGCAATCAGACAACAAAAGGAGGACAAAGGGATGTCAATTGAAAATGAAGAAGTCAAATTATCATGGTTGCTGATGATATGATAGTACACTTAAGTGACCCAAAAAATTACACCAGAAAACTCCTAAGCCTGACTTCAATAAAGTGGCTGAATACAAAATAACTAAAACAAATCAATAGCCTTTCTCTACTCAAAGGATAAACAGACTGAGAAAGAAATTAGGAAAATGACAACCTTCACGATAGTTACAGATAATATAAAATACCTTGGTGTGACTCTATACAAGCAAGTGAAAGATCTCTATCACAAGAACTTCAAGACTCTAAAAAAAGAAATCAAAGATTTCAGAAGATGGAAAGACCTCCCATGCTCAGGAATTGGCAGGATTAATATAATAAAAATGCACTGGAGGACCAACCTTGGCCCAACCAAGGGCTTCACCTTCCACTGGTGCCCCAACAAGGCTATTCTCTGCTACATATGCAGTTGGAGCCCGGGTCAGTCCATGTATAATCTTTCAGTAGAGGTTTAGTCCCTGGAAACTCTGGTTGGTTGGCATTGTTGTTCTTAAAGGGTTGCAAGCTCCTTCACCTCTTTCAATACTGAAATAAAGCGATAAGGAGGATGTACAGGGGGAATACCTGCATGGGGGATGGGGGGAAGGGATGGAAGCTTATGGACAGGAAGCCAGGAAGGGGAATAACATTTGAAATGTAAGTAAAGAAATAAATCTAATAAAAATTTTACAAAATATAATAAAAATGGCCATCTTGCTGAAAGCAGTCTACAGATTCAATGCAATCACCATCAAAATCCCAACTCAGCTCTCCGGAGAATTAGAAAAAGCAATTTGCAAATTCATTTGGAATAACAAAAAACCAAAGATAGTGGAAACTATTCTCAACAATAAAAGAACTTCTGAGAGAATCACTATCCCTCACCTGAAGCAGTATTACAGAGCAATGGTAATATGAACTGTATGGTATTATTATAGAAATAGGTAGGTAGATCAGGGGAAACCTATGGTCAATTGATTATTGACAAAGGAGCTAAAACCATCCAATTGAAAAAAGACAGCATTTTCAACAAATGGTGCTGGTTCAACTGGATGTCAGCATGTAGAAAAATGCAAATTGACCCATGCTTATTTCCTTGTACAAAGCTCAAGTCCAAGTGGATTAAAGACCTCCAAATAAAATGAGATACAATGAAGCTAATAGATGAAAACATGGGGAAGAGCCTCGAACATATAAGAAAAGGGGAAAATTTCCTGAGCAGAACAACAATGGCTAATGCTCTAAGATCAAGAATCAACAAAGGGAGCCTTTTAAAATTGCAAAGTTTCTCAAGGGGAAGGACACTGTCACTAAAGTGGCAACCAATAGATTGGGAAAAGATCTTTACTAATCCTTCATCCAATAGAGGGGTAATATCCAATATATACAAAGAACTCAAGAATTTAGACTGCAGAGAATAATATAACCTTATTAAAACTGGGGTAAAGACCTAAAAAATAGATTTCTCAATTGAGGAATATAAAAGGACCTAGAACCACCTAAAGAAATGTTCAACATCATTAATCATCAGGGAAATGCAAATCAAAACAACCCTGAGATTACCCCTCACATCAGTCAGAATGACTAAGATAAAAACTCAGGTGACAGCAGAAACTGGTGAGGATGTGGAGAAAGACGAACACTCCTGCATTGTTGGTGGGATTGCAAGCTGGTACAACTACTATGCATATATCAGTCTTATGGTTCCTCAGAAAATTAGACATAGTAATACCTTAGGACCCAGCTACATCACTCCTGGGCATATACCTAAAAGATGCTCCAATATATATATATGCTCACATATAACATGGACACATGCTCCACTATGTTTATAGCAGCCTTATTTATAATAGGCAGAAGCTAGAAAGAACCCAGATGTCCTTCAAAAGAGGAATGGATACAGAAATCTTGGTACATTTATACAATGGAGTAATACTCAGCTATTAAAAACAATGACTTCATGAAATTCATATGCAAATGGACAGAACTAGAACATATCCTGAGTAAGGTAACCCAGTCACAAAAGAACACACATGGTATGTACTCACTTGTAAATGGACATTAGCTCAAAAGTTTAGAATACCCATGAAAAATTCACAAACTATATGAAGCTCAAGAAGAAACAAGACCAAAATGTGGATACAACAGTCCTTGTAAGAGGAAAGAACAAAATACTCATAGGAGGAAATACATTTACAAAGAGTGGAGCAGGGACTGAAATAAAGGTCATCCAGAGACTGCCTGACCTTGGGATACATACCATATGCAGCCACCAAACTCAGTCACTATTACTGATGCCAGAAGTGCTTGCTAACAGGAGCCTGATATGGATGTTTCCTGAAAGGCTTTGCTAAAGCCTTAATGATACAGATGAGGATGCTTGCAACTTACCATCAGACTGAGCACAGGGACTGCAATGGAGGAATTAGAGAAAGGACTGAAGGACCTGAAGGGGTTTTCAATCCCATAGGAAGAGCAACAATATCAACCAACCAGACCCACCCTCTTCCAGTGCTACCAGGTATTAATAACCAACAAGAGTATACATGGAGGGATCCATGGCTACAGCCACATATGTAGCAGAGCTTGTCTGGCATCAATAGAAGGAAATGTCCTTGGTCCTGTGAAGGATTATTTCACCAGGGCACTGAGGCAGGAGTGCGTACATGGGAGTCTGAGCATCTTCATGGAAGTCGGGGTAAGGAGAAGGGGTGATGGGAGGGGGAAAAGAGTTAACATTTGAAATGTAAATACATAAAATATCAAATAGAATTTAAAAACTATTTAAAAAGACTTAGTCATGTTATGACACAAGATTATAGAAAACTTTTATCTAACAATAGTGTTATGGTTTTATATCTGTCTTAGCAAAAAGAAAAGGGAAATAGAAAAAAAATCATATGATCCCCTCCTTAGATGCAGAAAAAGCATTTGACAAAATACAACACCACTTATTGTTAAAAGGATTGGAGAGATTGGGAATTCAAGGCCCAAAACTAAACATAATAAAAGCAAGTTACTGCAATCCAACAGCCAATATCAAATTAAATGGAGAGATATTGAAGCAATCCCAAAATAGCCAGGAAAAGACAAGAATTCCCACTCTACCCAAACTTATTCAAAATAGTACTCGAAATTCTAGCTAGAAAAATAAGACAACAGTGATCAAAGAGATACAAATTGGGAAAGTAGAAATAAACATATCAATATTTGCAGATGATATGATAGCACACAAAATCGACCACAGAAATTCTACCAGAGAAATTTTGGGGTGATAAAAAACTTCAGAAATGTGGCTGAATAAAAAGTTGACTCTAAAAAATCAGTAGCCTTCCTTTACACAAATGATAAACAGGCTGAGAAAGAAACTAGGGAAATGACACCCTTGACAATTGCCACTAATAATATAAAATATCTTGGGGTAACTCTAACTTAACAAGGTGGAAGATCTGTGTGACAATAACCTCAAGACTCTCAAGAAAGAAATTGAAGATCTCAGAAAATGGAGAGGTCTCCCATGCTCATGGATTGGCAGAATTAACATTGTAAAAATGACCATCCTACTAAAGGCAATCTGCAATCCCCATGAAAATTTCAACACAATTCTTCAAAGCATGGAAAGAACACGTCTCAAATCCATCTAGAAAGAAAAAAAAAACAGAATAGCGAAAACCATCCTTAACAATAAAACAATGGCTGGGGGAATCACCATCAATGACTTCAAGTTCTACTCCAGAGCATTAGTAATAAAAAAAAATAATAAAATAAATAAAAAATAAAAACCTGAATGATACTGGTACAGAGACAGAGAGGTTGATCAGTAGAATAGAATTGAAGACTGAGAAATAAAGTCACACACTTTCACACACTTGATCCTTGACAAGGAAGACAAAAATTTATCATGAAGATCCTGAGTGAGGTAACTCAATCACAGAAAAACACACTTGGTATGCACACGTTGATAAATGGATACTAGCCAAAAAGCTTGAATTACCCAAGACGCAATCCACAGACCATAGGAAGCTTAAGAAGAAGGATGACCAAAATGTGGATTCTCCCACTCCTTCTTAAAAGGGGGGGTATCCATAGGAGGGGATATGGAAGCAAAGTTTAGAGCAGCAACTCAAGGAATATCTATTCAGAGCCTGCCCCACATGTGGCCCATATATATACAGCCACCAAAACTAGATAAGAGTGATGCATGTGGCTAGAGATCTCTCCTGAGAGACATATCCAATACAGAGGTCAATGCTAGCAGCAAACCACTGAACAGTGAACAGGACTCCCTTGAGGGGAATTAGAGGAAGGATTGAAAGTTGAAGGAGCTTACAACCCCATAAGAACAACAATGCCAACCAACCAGAGCTTCCAGGGACTAAGCCACTACTGAAAGACTATACATGAACTGACCCAGGGCTCCAACTGCATATATAGCAGAGAACAGCCTTGTTGGGGCACCAGGGGAAGGGGAAGCCCTTGGTCCTGCCAAGGTTGAACCTCCAGTTCAGGGAATAAGGGGGGGTCAATAAGGGGGATATATAGGGAGAATACCTGTATGGGGGAGGGGGAGTGGAGGGAATGGGGTTTTATGGACTGGAAACCAGGAAGGGGAATACCATTTGAAATGTATGTATAGAATATATATCTAATAAAAGATTAAAAAAGAAAGCATATTCAATAAATGGCACTTGCCCAACTTGTCTGTATGTATAAAAAAGAAAATAAATCCATATTTGTCACCTTGCACAAAGCTAATGTCCAAGAGGATCAAGAACCTCAACATAATACCAGATACTCTGAATCTAATAGAAGACAAAGTAGAAAAGAACCTTGAACTCATTGGCACAGACGAAAATTTCCTAAACAGAACTCCAATGACTTATACTGTAAGATCAAAGATTGTTAAATGGGACATCAGAAAACTGGAAAGCTTCTGTAAGGCAAAGAACATAGTCAAAAAGGTAAATTGGCAACCTAGAGAGTGGGAAAAAAACTTTACTTACCCCACATCTCATAGAGGACTATTTTGTCCAAAATATATAAAGAAATCAAGAAGCTAATCACCAAAAAACCAAACAACCTAATCAAAAAATGGGTTATAGAACTCAACCAAGAATTCACAACAGAGGAATCTCTAATGGCTGAGAAGAACCTAAAGAAATGTTCAAAGTCCTTAGTGATCAGATAAATGCAGATCAAAACGACCCTGAGAATACACCTTATACCAATAAGAATGGCTAAGATCAAAACCTCAGGTGACAACACATGTTGTCAAGGATGTGGAGAAAGAGGAACACTCCTCCATTCCTGGTGGGATTGTAAACTGGTATGATCACTTGGGAAATCAATTTACAGGGTTATCAGAAAATTAAAAATAGATCTACCTAAAAAAACCCTTAAGATGGTGCATATACCCTAAAGATGCCCCATCATACCTCAGGGTCAAGTGTTCCACTATGATCATAGTGGCCTTATTTGTGAAAGCCAGAAGCTGGAAAAACCTGAAACATCCCACAACAGAAGAATGGATGCAGAAAATGTGGTTCATTTACACAATAAAATATTACTCAGCTATTTAGAACAAGAACATCCTAAGTTTTGCAGGCAACTAGAAAATATCCTAAGCAAGATAACTCAGACAAATAAAAGGACATGCACAGTCTGCACTCATTAATTAGTGGATATTGGTCCACTGAAAATTAAAGAATACCCAAGATACAGTCCACAGAACTCAACAAGTTCAACAAGCTGAAGGGCCTAAGTGAGGACACCTCAGACCCACTTGGGAGGAAGAAGAAAACAAACAAAAGGAGGGAGGGAGGGATCTGGGGAAAAATGAGATGGGGGAGAAGGGAATATGATCTAGTATTGGGTGGGGGAAAAGGGCAGAAACCCTGAGGGCCAGCAGAAAGAATGGAAACAAGTGACCTCAGGAAGTAGGAGGTTGTGATGACTCTCCAGAATGTACCAGACACATGGAAAGTGAGAGACTCTCAGGAACCAAAGAGAGGGATCCTAGATGAATTGCCCTACAGTGAGAAGAGGGAACTTGTAGAGCCCATCTCCAGCAAAAGACAGGGCATCAAGTGAGGGATGGGGATGCTATCCCAAAGTCAAAACTCTGACCCATAATTGTTCCTGTCTGAAAGACCTGTAGGAATGGATATGGAGAAGAGCCTGGGGAAAAGGAAGTCCAGTGACAGGCCCAAAGTGGGATCCAGCTCAAGGAAAGTCCCCAAGGTCTGACACTATTACTTAGGCTGTGGAGTTGCTCACAAAAAAGATGCCTATCACTCATTGATAAGTGGCTTATAGCCCAAATGCTTGAATTACCCTAGATGCACAGAACACATGAAACTCAAGAAGGATGACCAAATTGCGAATGCTTCACTCCTTCTTTAAAAGGGGAACAAGAATACCCAAGAATACCCTTGGCAGGGAATAGGGAGGTAAAGTGTAGAACAGAGGAAGAAGGAACACCCATTCAGAGCCTGCCCCACATGTGACCCATACATATACAGTCATCCAATTAGACAAGATGGATGAAGCAAAGAAGTGCAGGCCGACAGGAACTGGATGTAGATCTCTCCTGAGAGATACAGCCAGAATACATCAAATACAGAGGCGAATGCCAGCAGCAAACCACTGAACTGGGAACGGGACCCCCGTTGAAGGAATCAGAAAAAGGACTGGAAGAGCTCGAAGGGGCTCGAGACCCCATATGAACAACAATGCCAACCAACCAGAGCTTCCAGGGACTAAGCCACTACCCAAAGACTATACATGGACTGATCCTGGGCTCCAACCTCATAGGTAGCAATGAATAGCCTAGTAAGAGCACCAGTGGAAGGGGAAGCCCTTGATCCTGCCAAGACTGAACACCTAGTGAACGTGATTGTTGTGGAGAGGGTGGTAATGGGGAAAGGATGGGGAGGGAAAGCCAATATAGAAGGGGAGGGGAAGGGGTTAGGGGGATGTTGGCCCAGAAACCGGGAAGGGGAATAAAGGTCAAAATGTAAATAAATACTCGTTAATAAAGATTTTTTTAAAAGATGCCTATCATAACTGCCCTCTTAAAGACCCAACAAGCAGCTGAAAAAGTCAGATACAGATATTTGCACCCAATTAAGAAAAAGCTAGAAGAAGCTGAGGAGGAGGGCAACTCTGTAAGAGGACCAGCAGTCTCAATTAACTGGACCCCTGCGATCTCTCAGACACAGAGCCTCCAAAACATATACAACAGAGATCTTCTGAGTTCAATCAGAGAAGATGCCTCAAGAGACTGGAGGCCCCAAGGAGTTTAGAGGTCTGGTGAGATGGGTGGGGTGGTTTATCCTCATGGAGACAGGGGGGTGGGCAGAGAGGTGTTGGGATATGTACATTGAGAGGGTGGACCAGGAGAGGAATTAATTCTGGATTGGATAGATAGATAGATAGATAGATAGATAGATAGATAGATAGATAGATAGATAGATAGATAGATAGATAGGTAGGTAGGTAGGTAGGTAGGTAGGTAGGCTGGTAGGTAGATAGATAGATAGATAGATAGATAGATAGATAGATAGATAGATAGATAGATAGATAGATAGGTAGGTAGGTAGGTAGGTAGGTAGGTAGGTAGGTAGGTAGGTAGGTAGGTAGATAGATAGATAGATAGATAGATAGATAGATAGATAGATAGATAGATAGATAGATAGGATTGTCATAGTATATATTTATACAGCAATCACTTACTGATTATACTGGATATACCAATTTCTAGTTCTAATGCAGTGAATTGTGAATAAAAATAGATTAACTTCTGTGACAAACTGAAAAAAAAATATTATCCTGAGTGAGATAACCCAGACACAAAAGAACACACATAGGTTGTAACTTACAGAAAAGTATGTTTTAGCTCAAAAACTCAGAATACCCACAATACAACCCATAAACCATGTGTTGCTTCCAAAGAAGGAATATCAAAATGTAGATGCTTCAATCTTATAAAGAAATGTGAGCAAAATAAACCCAGGAGGTAGAGGGAAGGAGGAACCTAGAAGGGAAAGAAAGGGGAGGGAAAGGGGGTGCAGATTAGGTATTAGAAGGGATGAGAGAGAAATACACAGGGTTAAGAACTTGAATAGAAATGTATAGCATTGGAGGATAGGGAACTGTAGGGTAGCTACTAGAAACACACAGTCTCCAGGGATGTGAGAGGCTTCCAGGACCCAATGGTGATGTGTTTATCATAAATACTCAACAAAGGGTAATAATACAACCTGTAGAGATCAACTCCAGTAGATCAGCATGGGCCCCATTTGAAGGATGGAGCTACCACTCAGCTCAAAATTTATAACCCAGAAATGTTCACATCCAAAGGAAAAGACAGAGACAAAAATAAAGAGTCCAGTGACTGCCCTACCTAGGGATCCATCTCATTTGTAGACACCAAACCCCTACACTATTGCTGACGCCATGAAGCACTTGCTGAAAGGAGCCTGATATGACTGTTCCCTGACAGGTTCTACCAGCCCCTGACCAATACTCATAGCAATCCATTGGGCTGAGCCCAAGTAACCCAATGGAAGAGCTAGGGGAAGGACTGAAGGAGCTGAAGGCCGTCAGAACCCCATAACTAAAACGTTATCTACTACCTGGACCACCCGGAGCTCCCAGGGACTAAACCACCAAACAAAGAGTGTACATTAAGGGGGCCAAGACTTCAGATACATATGCAGCAGAGGATAGTCATATTTGATATCATTAGGAGGGGCTGCAGTGTCTATGCCCCTGTGTAGGGGGATGCGAATCAGGTGAGGCAGGAGTAGGTAGAAGAGAACCCACATAGGACTGGAGAGGGGTGATATGGGGGATGGGATGGTGGATTTGTGGAGGATAAACCAGGAAGGGGAATATCATTTGAAATGTAAACAATAAAATAACTAATAAAAAGGAAAAATGATATCGCATATGTCTGTGAAAATTCTTCATTCTTGCCTACCAGGATCAGAATCTATTACTGGTTACCAGAGAGATTATTGATTGAAGCAATGCTTATTTAATGCAGGAAATAGTTTATTTAAGACATTGTGAGTGAAAGAGATGATACTGTGTGCAACTTTCCAACCCTCCCCCCTGCAACCCCTCTATTTAATCTTTCCTTGACCCGCCATCCCCCTCCCCACTCTCTCAGGGAAAGACAGAGGACAAAGAAAAAAATTTTGCCACTTAAAACATTCTTATACTTCCTATTCCTGTAAGACTTTTCAGTGACATCTTTAGATGATTTAACTAGTGTACCTAATGTCATAATTAGATGTATCGGTGTGATTTTGAAGTTATGAAACCAAGTCATCACTACTTAGTACAGTATCATCACCTGGACAACAGTACACACCACACAGAAAACTGATAAGCATTCAAATGGACCACACATATTTAAAAAAAAAACTTGCCTAGGTATAATCCAGATGAGCATGTGGGAACATGGTCAAAAATAAAGGAGAAAGCAAGCAGATAAAATGGCATGCCTGCTATTCCATGGAGAAACTGCCCGAAGTTGAAGAAAGCAATACATGTTGATTTGTGCGGTATTACAGTTCGCTCACAAACTTTAGTTGTTTTTTTTCCTTCTATGCACAACTCTTTTGAAAGAAAAGAAATATATTTTACTGAATTGAATTCAAAATTACATGTACAATTAATTGCCTGTTGCTGCCCACACCATGTTGTCCTAGTCAGATTGAGTAGAGTCATACAATCAATTCCTCATTATGTTATAGGCAGAAATATCACATTTTAAAAAATGGGTGGGGATATTGGAGATACACGTACTATGAAATGATAGTTACTTATATGCAGAGGATTACATGTATACAGATATTCTTATATACATATACTGTTTACACATGCATAATTCACATTGCATTCATTTTCTAATATGTTGCATCCTGTTCTTCTGACATTTGTCTCCAAAATAAAAGCACTTGAAATGCCCTGGCTAGTATACTATCTGAGTTTAATTCCATGGTCCTTTCTTTAACAATCATTAAATTACATGTACACCGCTCCTGGGATTAAATAATTATTTATGGTTTGTATATGAAATACTTCTCTAAAGTACTACACCAATGAAATGGTATTTTGTGCAGTTTGTGGGGATCAATACATAACTCAGTGGAAAGTGGGAGGATGCACTAAAATTGTGACTTAACGCAGCATATTACTCCTTTTTGCTTTTTCAATGTTATGTTCTGCTTTCATGGGTTTTATGACATTTTCATACAGCTATATGATGAATTCCAATAGATTTTATATCTTCACTCTTTCTCCCTGCCTCTGTTTCCCACTGATTGGCTTCCACTTTTCAAGTAGATCCCTTTTCTACATTCATAGCCTTTTAATGACTCAGTGAGCTCCATTAGATTTGCTTACTGGATGACAGGAGAAAGGTTATTTGTAGGATGGTGGGCCATCCTCAACTTCTCACCTTGCCAGGGGATTTACTGTACTCCCCCATCCTCTCTGAGGAACATCTAGCTATATATACATCTACAGAAATGCATGTTGAGCTAATTTACTCTCATTAAGTTGTTCACAAATGCTGTCATCGGTAACTGATGTGCAGGCACAGCTTCCATGAGTTCAAGACTACAGTGGTCACTTCATGCCCAAAGTCAATGTTTCACACTACTTCTCACACCCTCTACCCATCAAATTCACTTATTCTTCTGCCTCATCTTCTGCAACGTTGTGTGGTCCTTCCAGAACCCATTTATGGTTGAGTCTATAAGAGTCACTCTTTCTTAATTCTATGCTTTTAATCTATCTGGTTAATGTCTCTGAGTATATGATCCAAATTATCCTTTAAAACTCCTGTCTGGATGCTCCTCTTAACTATCTCAGTGGCCCTGTGTATGAATCTTCTGTAATTATAGTTGGTACTTCTTTAATCGTTTCTATCTTTTGCAACATGTAAACTCTCAATAAAAGTACAACAGTAGTAAAATTATTATTTTTCCAAGATCTCTAGCAATTCTTTTTGAGCTGATTAACACCATATGATGTTCAAAAGTCAATTTGACTCCATGTTGAAAAGACTCAAGAGAGTATTACAAGCTCATGACAGTCATAAAGTACCTCCTGGGTTCATTCACTTCTGTATTGTTCTAGAAAGTTGAACTTATTAGTCCACCTAGTCATAAGGATCATATTTCTCAGCTGTAAACTGGCTAAACTTTTTGAGTCTTAAAAATATAAATCACTCTCCTTTAAGGAAATTGAAGATTTAAGAAACTTAACAACTAAGTAGCATATATAGAAATCTCCAAAGGAGAAACTATTAAGAAGTAGGGTGTGTTCAATACTACAAATGAGGATTAAAGGTCTAATTTCAAAACACATAAGGTTTAATTATAGTAAATAACATGAGGTGTATTAATGACTTGAGAAAATTATTGTTATAACATTTTAGTTAAAAGTCATGTTGAAGTTAGCCAAAGAAATGTATAGAAAATCAAGTTGTCTTTCAGATAGTCTTGTATGAAAATGAGGTTTAAACAGGTTATAGAAAGAGTGAGAAGGACTTGGAGATGGAGAGGCCCTCAGCAATTCAGAGATCTGGGTGTTCTTCCAGAGAACCAGGATTCTGTTTCCAGCAGCTAAATAGCAGCTCAAACCCATCTGCATCTCCAATTCAAGGGAAACTGACAACAAGGCATCAGCATGCACATGGTGTGCACGTAAACACATATGCAGAACACCCAAAATATTTAAATGTTATGGCATATAACACCCCTTCATCCACTAATTACCTTGTAGCCCTGATAAATACAAAGCAGACATTAAAACAAGAGTGAAAACTGAGGAAGTATGCAGGATTGAAGGGAAGGAACAATATGTGATGGTTTGTGAAGACATGGCATATGAGATTTTGAAAGGTGGAAGGAAAAAGGGAGTAAACATACAATACTGAAAAACAAGTAAGTCATGGTCAAACGTTCAAACATGGAATGAGTTGTTTGTGTGTAATCACTAGTGAGCACTGATAGAGAAGGAGACCTTGCAAACAGCTGTAGAAGGGGTGACAAATGGAAGGAAGGATGAGCTAGAAGCGCATGGAAGGCTCAATAGAGGACAGCTCCTTCGTTTTCACTGGAATGAAGAGAAGAATACTGATACCCAAGTGTAGGCTAGTGGAAAACGTCAATGTTAGGAAAGTAGGGCAATTTTCCTGAATGCTGATATCCTCCATTCAACATAGGACAATGTAGGAGTTTGGTAAACAAACCAAAACCAAATCACTACCATCCTGAAACCAAACAAGGAGCAAACAAACAAAATGAAATAAACAAAACAAAACACAACAAAACAAAAACCTTATGTTTTTCCAAAGGTTACAATAGATTGTGGAGTATGCCTCTCACATGAGTAGATCCATTTGTAAAGAGAGCAGCACTTCTAGGTGGCAGCAGAAGATTCATCACAAGACTCAGCAGCAACCAGCTGGCATAGGGAAAGTGGCAAATGCATGATTGATTCCCAAGGTTTCCAAGCAGGACAATGGGATAAAAGAACTGAGGACACTTATTAGAGGAGGTTTGAAGATTTTGATGTGACATGTTAGCAGACAGAAAACTAACTGCAAATGAAGGGAAGTAACAACTAGGAGAACCAGAGAAAGCTGGTTTTCATTATCCATTGGTCGTAATGATAGAAAAGAAGTTTGCCTTCATTCTGAGTATGACCCATTGGTGGGTATCATCAAAAACCTGGGCTCAGTATACCTGCAAAGAAGAATATTTGCATGATCACTTTGTATGAAGTTCTAGAAAACAAAGGTGACAATGCAGAATGCATGTTTATAAGAATTTTGGGGAGAAAAGTTGTATTGAATTGTTCAAGATATTGTGAAGTATGATGTCTACATGTTTGTTGAGTCACACATACTCTACATGTTGGTAAGAGATACAAAATAGAACAGGTAACAAATAGAAAACAGAAAGCTGTGGACTGTACTAAAGAGGGTCAGAGCAGTACTGAAAATGAACCTAGTGTCTAATCAAGAAAGCACCAAAAGGTGAGAGCAGAAAAGAAAATTAGGAGACATAGCAACAATGGAAGATGCATAGGTAAACAAATGGAGACTCCCTTCCTCCTCCCTTTCTCTCTCTCCTTCTTCCCCTCCTCACTTCCTCCACCTGACTATCTCCCTCTCCCTCCCTCTCCCTCCCTCTCCCTCCCTCTCCCTGCCCCATCCACCTCTCCCCCACTTCATGCACACACACACGTGTGTGTGTGTGTGTGTGTATGTGTGTGTGTGTGTGTGTGTGTGTGTGTAAGAGGCCAGGCCAGAAGAATAGATCCCCTTGAGATGTAGTTATTTGTGGTACCTGACTGGATAATGTCTGTGTCTGGAACCAAACTCAGGTCCTCCACAAGGGTAGTACATCTCTTAATTACTGACTAGAATTTTTAATATTGACTATGACAAGTTCCTGAGAATTCTACCATTCCTGACCAGAATTCTGCTAAGAGAACAAAGGAGTTGCTTTTCATTATCTTCTTTAGTCATCTTCTCATTGAAGCCAATGTCAGTTCTATAAATGTAAGTGACATTTTCAAGACGTATAATATACACATCTTACATTTGTATTCGTCACATAGCTTACAAATATTTTTATATTTAAATAGTTGTGCTTTATATTAACTACTTTAAATTTTATATCATATAAACTTAAAAACATAAACAAGCATTAATAAAACATTAATATACATGCAAATGCAAATGGATACATGCCGCTTATTCATCATTTCTTGTTAAAACCCAGCTTAACATGCCAATAAAAGCCTGTACATTAAAGGAAGAATCTGAGACAATAGTGTTAGAAGTACATATACTCCAAGGACATTTCAAGTAGAACTTATTTACTAGGAATAGCAAAACTTGTGGAATCAACACTAAACAATGTCACAAAGTCACCATCTTTGTAAATTCAAATGGTAGTCAGAGATTAGCACACACTTTTGAAAAGGATCACTTTTCTAGTTACCCCTGTATTTGAACCTGTATGAATCTGTTCCATAAATAAAACAAACAGAATAATTAAAGTATCTGATACAAAATAAAATGACTTTCCAGACTTCTCTAGAGACTTGCAACATCCTTAAAATTGTATATAAAAAATAACTTTATAAATTATCCCACAATGTTTCTTCCTACACTCATCTCTTTCCAAGAGAAAAATCAGAGCCATATAGATATTACTGATTATTACATAATCACATATAGGAGAAAGGATACACAAATGTAAATCAAACTATTTTCAATTTCTTGAACCAAAGAGTTAAATAAATATTGCTAATGCATGGAAATATATTAGAAAAAGATCTCACCATCTGTTACTGTGCCCAGTTTTATAATTTCATAATTGAAGAAAGGAATAGCAAAAACCATCGATGAAAGTCCTGTTACAAAGCAGGCAGCTACCATCCATCTTACCCTGTTACCTCTACCTCCAAAGTGTGCACCAACCAATGATACAAGGAAAGCAGCCAAGTCATCACCAGAACCCATTGTTAATGTCTCTAACTTTGACGGAGACAATTCACTCACATACACTTTTAAACTCTGATCAACAAGACCAAATATCATACCTAGAAAACAAAAGGAGGTCAAAAGTCAGTACAATACATTTGAGCAGGCAAAAAGGCTACTATTATAATAATTCAAAGAAAAATTATATTCATACTGTTTACATTTATTTCATAATACTGTCAATGAGTAAACCTATAAATAATAATAAATTTATTAACTTTAATGAATTATTGTTACCTTAATATGATAAGCTATTTTAAGTACCTCTATCAGTAGTCTCTTAAGACATAATTACATTTGAATCACCATACCACTGGATTAATGTTTTATGTTCCTATTTTGAAGAATTAATAAATAATATAAGGGGTGTTTACTTATTTCTTTAATTGAAATGACAAAGTCATTTGAAACCCAACTTAGATTTCAAAGTATAACTTTGTTCCAGAACTAGGATTCTGTGCTTGAAGTTCAACATTTCTGAGCATTTTAATCTTAAAAAAAAAAGAATACTATTGTATACACTGAAATAAATCACTCTAAAGAGCTTTAAATAAATAAATGTAACATTATGTGTGTACAATTACTATGCAGCTTCTAAAAAGGAAAACAGTCATACTAGGGGGGAAAATGATGCAATACAAGGAGAGCTGCAGAAAGATTTCATTTCTTGGAGGGAAAACAGAAAATACTTAAAAGTTAAAACTCATGGTGAGTCTGCAAGGTGGCAGGATCACCTGCCATTCCTGAGACAACCATCACCGCTGTTGCCCAGTTACCTCAATCACTCCTTGGACTGCAGGGATCCAGGAACCCATAGTCTTCCTAAAGCTCCTAAAGCTCTGAGAACCGGCTGATCCCTGCTGGTCGACCGCCCCAGCAGACGCAGGAGCACGGAGCTGCTGAACCATTCATGAGTGTTGCTGATAGCAAGTCTATTCCCTATTTTACCTCCAAGAACTCCAACCACTCAGTGCTGCTCCTGTTGCCAAAATCCCCACCCAAATCAGCAACCACAGAAGATTCTGCCTACTCTTTTGATGCCGACTGCCCCAGCGTCTCACGCCAGTAGCTAAGTGTGACTGCCAGCTGGAGGCCAGTGGGCAAATGGAGTTTCCAAGTTATCACAAAAATTATTAGTAAAAATTATAATTAAAATAATATAACAGAAGAAAGAGGAAGAGGAAGGAGAAGACAACATATGAACAACAGCACTCAAGTGTTTCTTCCTGTGATCTGAACAACTTGAACTTTCTCAATTCAAAGACGAGGAAACCACCTAGAGGCAGAAATCTGGTTTCTTAAGAGTTTTTCAAACTTGTGATGGTGATGCTGGTTTCAATTATATCTTAATCCCCTGAGCATTCCGCCCGAACTTAAGCTGATCATTAACATGCAGTAACTCAGCACTACTTTCCCATCAGTTTTGAAGCTGAAACCCACGGTATGGAGACCTCGCTGCCAAGCAGAGAGTCAAAGACTGAAAACAGCAGCAGAGCATTGGAGTTAACTGGTTTTCATTCATATTTGGAAAACGAATCACAGGTCATCCACTCTCTCCTTCCCACAGTGTGTCATACTTATGCCTAACTCAATAAATCCTCTGGCCTGATCAACCCTGATCCTACAACTTACCATGAGCCATGGTCCCTAAAAAGTACGCAGTCAAGAAGCAATTAATGTTGTTGAAACGCTGTAAACAAGGGAAAACTAGAGGGCCCAAACCAAATGACCCCTCCTCCAAGGAATCACTGAATTGCGAATGTGGCATTTTCTCTTCTGGAATATCTGCAAACTTCTTCATTGCTCTTGGAACTGTTTTCACGTACGTTTCTATTTTCCTGGGGTGCGCAGTTTCCCTGTGTTCATCCCCCTCGACCACCGGAACCTGCTCAACTCTGTTTGATGTTCTGTTCTTGACCTTGTCCATGGTTTATCCAAAGCAGGTCCAAGGACTCTGTGGGTGTGTTTTGAGGCACCTGTGTACTCCCTGGGCTCAGGAGAGTTAAGTTGTCATTGCCACTCGAACCTCTACAGGAAACGTTATTTCCAGTGCCGGGAGCCAACGTCCCTGCAGACCTGGTGAGTGACGCTGCAGAAGTTCCAAGCCTGAATTCTGTCTTCTCTGCGTCACAAAAAAAAAAAAAAAAAAAGAAAAGATGAGGAAGGGAAGGAGGGAGAAGGGGGAAGGGAGAGGAGATGAATATGATCAAACCAAGTTTAACAAGATGTCGAATAAATAATAAAAATATTCATAAAAGAAACAGGGAAAAATAAACGTGTAATCAAAGAACTAAGGAACCAAACATCAGTATCTCCGGGCTTCCTTTAGGGTGGTGTCGTTTTAGGTGGATAATCTCCCTTGATACAAATTCATTAAAGTTCTATCATAGTATGTGTGTATGAAAGATGATATCAGGATATAGAGTATTATTTATTCCTATCCACTGTGATGAACAGTGATAGATGAACAAAGCAAGAATCAGTTTAAAAGATGTCAAGCAATGGCCTTGAATGCAAAGGTTTACACTGAGAATGAGTTCTGAATTTCATCCCCAGCCAAGAGCAGAAGGCAGGAGTATATTCTACTATAAATGGAGGAAGGCAGGAGTATATTCTACTATAAATGGAGGAAGGCAGGTTATGTTCTACTATAAATGAATGCAGGGGCTGTAGAGAAGCATTAACATTTGTGGGGGGAATTATGTCATCTGAGAGAAGGACCATGGTAGATAGTATGAAACTTGTTTTATATAAAAATGCAATTTGAGATCAGCTGCTTCTTTTTTTTTTTCTTTTCTTTTTTTTTAGGAGCTGGGGACCGAACCCAGGGCCTTGTGCTTGCTAGGCAAGCGCTCTACCACTGAGCTAAATCCCCAGCCCCCTGAGATCAGCTGCTTCTTAGGGTGAATGTGACTCATGGATATGTACAGGGTATTTTTCCATTCTAAATGAACCAATCTTCTCTCTTAAGATGTCGACAGGTTGCCACAACTCATAAACCTTAGAAGAATTTCATCACTCGATTAGTCAATATGGTAACCAGGAAAAACTACTGAATAAATGTAGAGAATTGGTTTACATTGGGAAAAGAAAATATTATTCTTTCTTAAATTGAGAGACTTGGTTTTTCATCATACTAACTACGTGAATAACAGCAAACGCTTCGTTTCCTATTTCCTCATAATTGGCATAAATAGCCTCTCATGTTGCTTCATTATATTAATAAGCATAAATTAAGCAGGGCACCTAAGGATGACCGTGTGGGAGGGTAAGAATCCTTCTCCTCTGATACCAAACTCTTTATAACCTAAAGGCAGAAGGGAAAGATAGCTGAGAAAACAACAAAATCCCTGGAAATTCTGTTTCTAGAAATCCATAGAAGTCCAAGAGAGCACTACTCCCACCTGTCAACAACAGCGAATTAAGATCTTCTAAGTCAATATATAGATGGATCCAGAAGACAGCAGAATTTGTACTCGTTAGTTGAATTCACTCCCAAATGTGAGAAGCGATAAGAAAACAGTACAGAGCACTCATGTGTCTGTTAGAGAGGACACAGATGGAAAGAACCTTGGGAAAATCAAATATGGGAAACTATTGGAGTTTTAATGACTTGCTTGTTTAAAATTACCCAAAGGTTTTTGTTTGTTTTTATGCTATTGTGAAAGATGTTGTTTTGCTGATATTTTTTCCCATCTATCATTTTTACATAGAAAAGCTACTGATTTTTGTGTGTTGATTTTGATCCCTGCTATGATTTTAAAGGTGGTTTATTTGCTCTAGAAGTTTCCTGTTAAGAGTTTTTTGAGTTCTTGGATAGAATCTTATCATCTGCAAGTAAAGAGAACTTGACTCGTTTATTTCCTTTTTAGATCCTGTTGCTCTCCTTCAGTTGTCTTAGTGTGCTAGCTAAGGGTTCAAGTACTATGTCGAGTAGGTTTGGAGAAGGTAGTCATCATTCTTTTGTTCCTTATTTAGTGGAATTGCTTTGCGTTTCTCTCTGCTTATATGCAGATATTAAATGGTTTTCTCTGCATTCGTAATGCTGTAATGTTGAGATGTATTTAAAAGCCTTTTCTGTATCTAATGAGGTTGTCATGAGGATTTTGCATTTAAGATTGTTTATAAGGTATATTAAATTTATTGAATTATATGTTTCTGTATGCCTACACCTCTGGGATAAACACATTTAATTACTTTGCATAATAATCTCTCTGTGTGTGTGTGTGTGTGTGTGTGTGTGTGTGTGTGTAGGTGTGTGTGTGTGTGTTGGATTGAGTTTGCATGTATATCCCAGAGGACTCAGATTTTTATTTTGAAATTCATAGCTTACTGAACATAATGTACAGCAACTCCACTTAAAATCTTATATGAATATCAATAGGTAGATGGATAGAAAATAAATAGAGAAATAGATGTATAGGTAGTTAGATAAATACATAGATATATAGATGATAAATACATAGACACATAAATAGATAGATACATAAATACATAGACTGATACATACAGGACAAATGAAAAAGAAATAAAGGATATAGAAGAATATTTGAGAAAGCCATATGGAAACCTATTAAAGGCACATAAAGACTTTACAGTTAGTTATACAAGCCATTATCCTTTCTCATACCCTACCAACCCTATTCATACTTAAATCTCCCTCTCTACTACTCATCTTCCCTCCTTCCTTAGGGTCTTTTTTCCCTCTCCCCACCAAAGAACCCTTTCTAGTTACCTGGATTCTACAGGTACTCGAAAGTTAACACACAAGTCAATATTTGAAGCTAACACCTGTAAATGCCAAGCAGTGGTGACACAGGCCTTTATTCCCAGTACTGGGGACTCTGCACTGAAGGCAGAGGCATGCACATCTAGTCGTGAGTGTGTGTGTGTGTGTGTGTGTCCACACGCGCGTGACAACATGTGATGATTGCCTTTCTGGGTTTTGTTACCTCACTCAGTTTTCCAGATCCATCTCTTTATCTCCCCATTTCATAGTTTTATAATTGAATGAAATTACATTTTTGACATCTATTAATCAGCTGATAGACATCTACACTGTTTCCTTGCCTTAGTTATTATGAATAAAGCATCAATGTGCATGACAGCGTATGTGTCTCTGTTGTAGAGTATTGAGTCCTTGGGGTATAAGCCCAGGAAACATGGTGGATTTACATCTGGCTTTCTGATGAACCACCACACTGATTTCCATAGTATTTGCACTAATTTGTAAACTGCTACCAGATTTTATGAGATTTGTCAGTTTCTCATATTCTTACTAGTATTTGTTATCTTCTATTTTGAGTGTGTTAAGATCAGATGACATCATTAAGAAGTTTTAATTTGCAATTCCCTGATAGCTCAGGACACTGGACACTTCTATAAATACTTCTTAGTTACATGAGTTTCTTCTTCTTATTCTGTTACATTCCTTAGCCTACATTGATTTTTTTCCCCTTAGTATTTAGTCTGTTTATTGATTCATTCATTTATATATTTATTTATGTTTATTTATTTAATAAATTTACATCCTGATTTTGCCCATCTCTTCTCTTCCCAATCCCATCTTCACAGATCCCTTTTCCCATTCTCCCATCCAGTTTTTTAATTTCTTGCATGTTTTAGACACCAACACATTTTCAAACAGCTGGCTGGTAAATACCTATATTCCCACTTAATATGCTGTCACTTCAGTCACTCAAGAGATTTCTTTGAAGTACAAAAGCTTTTAAATTTCATTATGTACCATTCGCTGAATGTTTTCCTAATTTCTTTGCAGAAGGTCCTTACTTGCGCCTAAATCAGAGAATGAGTTTCTGTAGAAACATTAAAATAGACCCATATTTGCCACTTTGCAATCTGAGTGGATCAAGGACATCAACATAAAACTGAGTCTAATAGAATAGAAAGTAGTAAAGAACTTTGAACTCATTGGCACAGGGGGAAATATCCTAAACAGACTTCCAATTGCTAAGGAATTGATAAATGGGATCTAATGAAACTAGAAATTTCTTAAAGGCAAAGGACATAGTAAACAGGGCAAATCAGCAACCAACAGATTGCGGACAAAAAGTCTTCACTAACCCACATTTGATAGAGGGGCTAATATTCAAAATATACAAAGAATTCAAGTAGGAAACAACCAAAACATACCCCCAAATAATCCAATAAAAATTGGGGTATATAACTAAACTGAGAAATTACAACAGAGGAATCTCAAATGGCTGAGAAATACCTAAATCAAACCTAAGGATAATAGATATAGAGAGAATGAAGACTCCCAAATTAAAGGGCCAGTAAATATCTTCAACAAAAATATAGAAGAAATCTTCCGTAACTTAAAGAAGAGATACTCATAAATATTCAAGAAGCATACAGAACTCCGAATAGATTGGACCAGAAAAGAAACTCCTCCTGTCACATAATAGTCAAAACACCAAATGCACAAAACAAAGAAAGAATATTAAAAGCAGTAAAGGAAAAAGGTCAAGTAACATATAAAAACAGACCTATAAGAGCTATACCAAACTTCTCACCTGAGACTATGAAAGCCAGATAATCCCAGGCAGAAGTTATACAGACCCTAAGAGAACACAAATGCCAGGCCAGGCTACTATATCCAGAAAAACTCTCAATTAACATAGATGGAGAAACCAAGATATTCCATGACAAATCCAAACTTACATAACATCTGTCTACAAATCCAGCCCTACAAAGGAAAATAAATGGAAAACTCCAACTCCAAGGAGGGAAACTGCACCCTAGAAAAAGCAAAAAAGTAATCTTGCAATGAAACCAAAGGAGGAGACACACAAACATAATTCCACCTCTAACAATGGAAATAACAGGAAGCAACAATCACTATTCCTTAATATCTCTTAATATCAATGGTCAATTCTACAATAAAAAGACATAGACTAACAGAGTGGATACATAAAGAGGACCCAGCATTTTGCTACATACGGGAAACACAACTTAGAGAAAAAGACAGACACTACCTAAGAGTAAAAGACTGGAAAACAAATTCAAGCAAATGGTATGAAGAAACAAGCTGGAGAAGCCATTCTAAAAGGGAATAAAATAAAGTTTCAACCAAAATTCATCAAAAAAGATAAGGAAGGACACTTCATATTCATCAAAGGAAAAATCCACCAAGATGTACTTTCAATTCTAAATATCTATGCTCCAAATGAAAGGGCACCTACATTTATAAAAGAAACCTCACTAAATCTCAAATCACACAATGCACCTCACACAATAGTAATAGGAGCTTTCAACACCCCACTCTTATCAATGGACAGATCATGAAAACAGAAATTAGACAGACAAATAGAGAAACTAACAGAAGTAATGAACAACATGGAATTAACAGACATTTATAGAACATTTCAACCTAAATCATATGATACAACTTCTTCTCAGACAATCATGGTACCTTCTCCAAATAAAATATGTAATAAAACATACAAAAGAACAATCATCCATCTTAAATAGGCTTCATTTCATAGATTAATTCAGTGGCTCCAATAAATAAATAAATTAATGTAATTTATGGCATAAAAGTATACCAGAACAAAAATCATTTTATCATTTCTTTTAACACAAAAAGTGTCTTTGATAAAAATTGGAATTTTATCAACATTTTATTAACAACCTTTCACCACAACAACACTTGAATGACCTTATCTCACAACAATAGAGGCTGTCCATGACATGTAACTAGTATCATATTAAATGCAGAAGAGCTTGAAGCACTCCCTGGAAGGTCGGGATACAGACAAGCATGCTTCCTGTCACCACTTGTATTTAGTGTAGAGCTGCAGTGTATGACGTCCTAAAGCAATAACATGAGGAGGCAGTAAGAGACATTCAGATAGGAAAGGGAGAAGTCACAGCATTCCTACTTGTAGAGAATTTGATTTTAAATGTCAGGGACTGCAAGTAATTCTTAGAGCTGATAATCATATTCACCAAAGTGGAGTTTACAAATTAGCAACTCCAAATCCACTGTTTATCTGTAGAACAAAGACAGACTAAGAACGAAATCAGGAAAACATTGTAACTTCTAATAATCTTACAGCAAACAAACACACAAACCTTGAAATAAACCAAGAAAATGAAATAGGTCTATCATGAAAACTTTAAAATTCTAAAGTATGAAACACCAGAAGATGAAAAGATCTCTACTACTGCATAACAGTTTGTAAGATTAATATTGTACATGTGGATTTCTACCAAAAATTGTATGTATTCCCTGAAAATCTCCTCAAAATACAATTCAAATCTGCATGGAAATATATTAAACCTTAAAATTTGTGCAGAAAATCCAAAGTGAAAAGATGATCAAAATGACTGATAATAACATAGGGCTAGAGGTGTCACAATTCCTTGTTCAAAGTTACATTAGAGAACCACGGTAATAAAAATGCCATGGTGCAAAAAAAAGAGATAACTATTAGTGCTTTATTAGTTGAATGGATTTGAGGATTCAGATATAAGTCCTCATACTTAATAACTGAAAACATAAATTTGATAAAAGGCTATATCCTTAACAGTGGTCTTTCGGAAAACTGGGTAACCATAGGTAATCTGATGAAAGTTTATTCTTTTGCCTCATCCCCACACATCACATATTTCCAAATGTATTGATAATCTTAATATCAAACCTCAAATTTTGAAACTCGTTCTCTGATTTAGGTGCAAGTAAGGACCTTCTGCAAAGAAATTAGGAAAACATTCAGCGAATGGTACATAATGAAATTTAAAAGCTTTTGTACTTCAAAGAAATCTCTTGAGTGACTGAAGTGACAGCATATTAAGTGGGAATATAGGTATTTACCAGCCAGCTGTTTGAAAATGTGTCCAAAACATGCAAGAAATTAAAAAACTGGATGGGAGAATGGGAAAAGGGATTTGTAAAGATGGGATTGGGAAGAGAAGAGATGGGCAAAATCAGGATGTAAATTGATTAAATAAATAAACATAAATAAATATATAAATGAATGAATCAATAAACAGACTAAACACTAAGGGGAAAAAAGGAGAATTTGAGCTTCCTGTTGTGGTAAATACCAAAAATAAACACACACCTTCACCATCAATGAGCCTTATGGCCTTTAGCAGGGTAATTTATAAAAGAAATTGAACAACTTTTATCAATTCTAATACCAATAGGCAACTTATCAAACTAGGACTTTAGCCCAAAATATATCAATCTGTCAAGCTCTTTACCCGGAGCCTCAGATAATTATTTAACCTTAATACCAAAAATTTATATTGATCTGTTAAGCTCTCTACCTGGAGCCTCAGATCTTTATTGAACCTTAATACATTGTAAATATCACAGTTCTCTACTTGGAGTCAGTGAATAATTCTGAAACATGGGTAAAAATCCCCACATGATTTGGGTAATCTCTGTACTCTCTTCTTAAAAACAAACTTCTAATAATACCTGTCATTAAGAAGTAACTTGTCTAACTATGATTTCAATCCAAAATTCCCCTGGAGCCCATGTTAGAAGGAATATGAGTATACTGAAAAGCATTTGAAATAACTTTCTTTAAAAAGGAACTTTAATCTCTAACTCTCTGAGCTGACACTACTTAACACACAACAGGGGACCTATAGCCCTCAAGCCTTTGTTTAAGGTTCCTGCCCTTGTGCCATCATATCAACCAACATGGCACTGGCCCCCTCTTACTTAGAAAATAAAACTTTCTCTCAACTCTTAGGATTACTAGTGGATTCTAGCCCATTATGTTGGTTCGCCATCTGCTACTGTAAAATTACCATCTGTTGCTATAAAATTAATTTTAAAAAAGGCTATTTTTTACCCCCAGTAGGTCCAGCAACCTGGTAGATTTCTTCATCTCAAACAGCAAAGCATCTAACCCACTCTTCTCCATCCCATATCACACTGGCTATGGCTTCTCTCCAAGCCTGGCAGCAATCTCTCTACCCATCTAGTTCCCAAGGCAGGCTGCCATCATGCCAGAAACACACATCTCAACTCTGTGGTCGCCCAGTGTCTCTAGCAGACACACAGTCTCTTAAACTTGAATCCCTACATAAAAGAACACACAACACAATAACCTCTGATCCAATTGATAAGATATAATTGCCCACCTCAACATATACATCCATCCCTTAAGAATATTCATAACAACCTGTAAATACACAGAGTAGAATCTTAACATCAGCCTCCATGTTCTCTCCACAGCTTCCTCTGCTTTCCCCTTCCAGGGTCTTCCTATTCCATCAAACGTTTCTCCCACCCATCCTTCCTTATCATCCAATGACAGTCCTGGTTCTATCTTGTACCTGCTTTCACCTGCGTAATGACATCATTCCACACTGTACTAAATTCCTTGCATGTTTTATTAATACTGCTGTAGTAGAGCTTGATGTCAGGGATTGTGATTCCCCCAGCCCGTCTTTTATTGTTTACAATTATTTTCGCTATTCTGGGTTTTTTTGCCTTTCAATTTGAATTTGAGAATTGCTCTTTCTCTCTTTCTTTCTTTCTTTCTTTCTTTCTTTCTTTCTTTTCTTTTCTTTTCTTTTTTTTTTGTGGAAACTCCAGTGGTTCTTTTATTGTTCAGGATTGTTTTGCCTAATTTATATTTTTGTTTTTTCATATGAAGTTGATAGTTGTCCTTTCAAGATCTTTCCACTCTTTGAACAATTGTCTTGTGATCTTGATGGGGATTGCATTGAATCTGTTGATTGCCTTTGGTGGGATGGCCATTTCTACTATGTTAATTCTGCCAATCCATTAGCATGGGAAATCTCTCCATTTTCTAAGAGCTTTGATTTCTTTCTTGAGAGATTGGAAATTAATGTCAAACAGATCTTCCAGTTGCTTGTTTAGAGTTACCCCGAGATACTATATTTTATATTTTGTTTAATATTTATATTATTTTATTATTGTTTCTAATTATTTATTTATATTATTTATATATTTATGTTTATATTATTTAAAATATAATGTTTATACTTATATAAATATTATAATATCTATATTATTTATCTTTATATTAGTTTATATTATATAAATATTTAATATTTTATATTATTTGAGGCTCTTGTGAAGGGAGTCATTTCCCTAATTTTTTCTCAGTCTGTTTATCATTTATAAAAAGGAAGGCTACTGATTTATTTGAGTTAATTTTATATCTAACCACTTTGCTGAAATTGTTTATACTGTGGACAATTTCTCTGGTAGAATTTTTGAGGTCATTTAGGTATGCTATCATGTCATCTGAAAGTAGTGATACCTTTAGTTCTGCTTTGCCAATTTATATCCTCTTGATCTCTTTTTCTTGTCTTATTGTTCTAGCTAGCACATTGAGGATTATATAGAATAGATATGTAGAGAGTAAGCATCCTTGTCTCTTCCCCAACTTAAATGGGATTGCTTCAAGTATCTCTCCATTTAATTTAATATTGCCCGTTGGTTTCCAGTTGCTTTTATTGCTTTGGTATGGGCTTTGAATTCTTTTTTTTTTTTTGGTTCTTTTTTTCGGAGTTGGGGACCAAACCCAGGGCCTTGCGCTTCCTAGGCAAGCGCTCTACCTCTGAGCTAAATCCCCAACCCCTGGGCTTTGAATTCTTGATCTCTCCAATACTTTCAACATGAAAGTTGTATTTTGTCAAATGTATTTTCTGCATATGAGGAGATGATCATGTGATTTATCTCTTTGAAAATTCATATTATTATATGAATGAGAGAATTATTATAGAGAATTAATGGATTTTCTTTTTCTTTTTCTTTTTCTTTTTTTTTTTTTTTTTTTTTTTTTTTTTTTTTACGGAGTTGGGGACCGAACCAGGGCCTTGCGCTTGCTAGGCAAGCGCTCTACCACTGAGCTAAATCCCCAACCCCGATGGATTTTCATATATGGAACAAACCTTGCAACCCTGGGATGAACCCTGCTTGACCAAGGTGAATGATGGTTTGATGTGTTCCTGGATTTGGTTTGCAAGAATTTTATTGAGTATTTTTGCATCGATATTCATAAGTGATATTAGTCTAAAGGACTCTTTTTTTTTAGACAGGTTCTTCTGCATTTTATGTCTCAGAATAATATGTGGCTTTATAGAATGAATTAGGTAATGTTCCTTCTGTTTCTATTTTATGGAATAGTTTGAGAAATATTGGTATTAAATCTTTTTCGATGGCATGGTAGAATTCTGCACTAAACTGTCTGACCCAGGCTTTATTGGTTGGGAGATTTTTTAATGACTTTTTATATTTCCTTATGGGATATGGGCCTGTTCAGATAGGTAACAAACTCTTGATTTAACTTTCATATGTGGTATCTCTCTAAAAATCACCCATTTCGTCTAGATTTTCCAGTTTTATTAATTATAGGTTTTGTAGTAAGATCTGATTTTTCCCGTTTTTATTAAACTGAGCATTTCTTATTTACATTTCAAATATATTCCATTTCCTGGTTTCCTGTCCATCAGCCCCCTAAACTCTTTCCCTCTGCTTCTATATGGGTGTTCCCCTCCCAATCCACCTCCCATTACTCCCCTCCACATTAATCCCCTACACTGGGTGTCCAACCTTGGCAGGACCAAGGGCTTCCCCTTAAATTGGTGCCCCAAAAAGGCTATTCACTGCTACTTATGGAGTTGGAACCCAGGTTCAGTCCATGTATAGTCTGTGGGTAGTGGTTGACTCCCTGGAAGCTCTGCTTGGTTGGCATTGTTGTTCTTACAGGTTTGCAAGACCCTTCAGCTCTTTAAGTCCTTTCTCTAATTCCTCAAACAGGTCTCCCATTCTCAGTTCAGTGGTTTGCTGCTAACATTCGCCTCCGTATTTGACATGTTCTGGCTGTGTCTATCAGGAGAAATCTATATCCAGTTCCTGTCAGCACTTCTTAGCTTCACCCATCTTATCTAGTTTTGGTGGCTGTATATGTATGGGCCATATGTGGGGCAGGCTCTGAATGGCTGTTCCTTCAGCCTCTGCTCTAAACTTTGCCTTCCTATCCCCTCCTATGTATAATTTTGTTTCCCTTTTAAAGAAGGAGTGAAGCATCTACATTTTGGTAATCCTTCTTGAGTTTCGTGTGGTCTGTGCATTGCATATTAGGTAATTCGAGCATTTGACAATATCCATTTATGAATGAGAGCATACCATGTGTGTTTTTCTGTGATTGGGTGGTGACCACACTCAGGATGACATTTTCTAGTTCCATCCATTTGCCTATCAATTTCATAAAGTCATTGTTTTTGGTAGCTGAGTAGTACTCCATTGTATAGATGTATCACATTTTCTGTATCCATTCCTCTGTTGATGGCCATTTGGGTTCTTTCCAGCTTCTGGCTATTATAAAGAAGGCTGCTATGAACATAGTGGAGCATGTGTCTTTGTTATATGTTGGGGCATCTTTTGGGTATATGCCCATGAGAGGTATAGCTGGGTCCTCAGGTAGTGCAACATCCAATTTTCTGAGGAACCTACAGACTGATTTCCAGAATGGTTGTACCAGTTTGCAATCCTACCAACAATGGAGAAGTGTTCCTCTATCTCCTGATCCTAGCCAGCATCTGCTGTCACCTGAGTTTTTGAACTTAGCCATTGTGACTGTTGTGTAGTGTAATCTCAGAGTTTTGATTTGCATTTCCCTGATGACTAAGGATGTTGAACATTTCTATAGGTGCTTCTCAGCCATTCGATATTCCTCAGCTGTGAATTCTTTGTTTCACTCTGTACCCCAATATTAATAGGGTTATTTGGCTCCCTGGAGTCTAACTTCGTGAGTTCTTTGTATGCTTTGGGTATTAACCCTCCCTCGGATATAGAATTGGTATAAAGCTTTTCCTAATCTGTTGCTTGCAGTTTTGTTCTAATAACAGTGTCCCTTGCTACAAAAGCTTTTTATGCAGTTTTATAAGATCCTATTTGTCGATTCATGATCTTAGAGCATAAACCATTGGTGTTCTCGTCAGGAAATTTTCCCTAGTGCCCTTTTGATTGAGAATCTTCCCGACATTTTCTTCTATATGTTTGAGTGTATCTGGTTTGATATGGAGGCCCTTAATCCCCTTTGAATTAAGCTTTATACAGGGTGATATGAAGGGATCAATTTGCATTCTTCTACATGCTGACCTCCAGTTGAACCAGCACCATTTGTTGAAAGTGCTATCTTTTTTCCATTGGACAATCTTCTGACTTTCATAGTCTCTGGTGAGAAATCTGGTGTAATTCTGATAGGTCTGCCTTTATATGTTACTTGACATTTTTCCCTTTCTGCTTTTAATATTCTTTCTTTGTTTTGTGCATGTGGAGTTTGGCTATTATGTGACAGGAGGAATTTCTTTTCTGGTCCAGTCTATTTGGAGTTCTGTAGGATTTTTGTATCTTTACTGGCATCTCTTTCTTTAGGTTATGGAAGTTTTCTTCTTTTATTTTGTTGGAGATATTTAACTGGCCCTTTAATTTGAGAGTCTTCACTCTCTTCTGTACCTATTATCCTTAGGTATAATCTTCACATTGTGTCCTGGATTTCCTGTATGTTTTGGGCTAGGAACTTTATCTGTTTTACATTATCTTTGACAGTTGTGTCAATGTTTTCTATGGAATCTTCTGCTCCTGAGATTCTCTCTTCTATCTCTTGTAATCTGTTGGGGATGCTCACATTTATGACTCCAGATCTTTTCCCTAGGTTTTCTATCTCCAGGGTTGTCTCTCTTTGTGCTTTCTTTGTTCTTTCTATTTCCATTTTTAACTCCTGGATGGTTTTGTTCACTTTCTTCTCCTGTTTGGTTGTTTTATCTAGTAGTTCTTTAAGGGATTTTTGCATTTCCTCTTTTAAGGGCTTCTATTTGTTTACTTGTGTTGTCCTGTATTTCCTTAAGGGAGTTATTTATGACCTTCTTAAAATCCTCCATCATCATGATAAAATGTGATTTTAAATCTAGATCTTGCTTTTCTGCTGTGTTTGGATATCCAGTGTTTGCTTGGGTGGGAGAACTGGGCTCTGATGATGCCAAGTTATCTTGGTTTCTGTTGCTTGGGTTCCTGTGCTTGCCTCTCACCATCAGGTTGTCTCTGGTGTTAGCTTGTTTTACTGTTTCTGATGGTGGTTTAACTTTCCTGTGTGCCTGTGTGTCAGCACTCCTGTAGAGCCATTTTCCTGTTTTCTTTCAGCCAGTTATGGTAACAGAGTGTTCTTCTCTCAGGTGTGTAATTGCTCCTTGTGGCTGGCTTTCAGCTCTCTGTGTGGGCAGTAACCAGAAGAGTCCTGCCCCTATTGCTCCTGGCTCCCTGTGCACAGGGGGCACAGATAGCACTAAGCGTTTTCCTCTTGAGTTGGAATGTGGGCAGAAAGTAGTCTCCTCTGGTTTCACAGGAGTGTACATATTTCTGAGGGTCTAGTTCTCCCCCCCCCCAACTGGATTTGAGTACAGGGAGCTGTTTAACTGGTTCAGCTCAGATATGGGCACAGAGAAGGACCCCGGTCTCCTGCAGCTTGACTGCTCCTATACTCCTGTGTCCAGAGGCAATTTGCAGTTTCCTCTTGGGCCAGGGATGCTGGCAAAGCGGGGTGGAAGTGGTAGTCTCAGGATTGCCCACACTTCTGAGTGTTCAGCTCTCTCTCCCACGGGAATGGAAACAAGGAGCTATGGGCCAGGATCACAGAAGTTCAGGCCACAGTCAGAAACCAGAAGTGCCCGGTCCCAGAAGACTTCTGCCTTTGTGTGTCCTGAGTCCACCAGGCAGGTCACTTGGAGCAAAAAGGTTGGCCTTACCTCTGCACTCAGGTGTGTAGTTGCTCTTGGTGGCTGGGTTTCAGCTCTCTGTGTGGGCAGCAAACGGAAGGGTCCTGCCTCTACTTCCCTGATTTTTTTTAAATTTCCTCTATTTCTGTTGTTTTGAATCCCTTTTCATTTATGATTTTATGAATTTGAATATTGCCTCTGGGCCCTTTAGTTAGTTTGACAAGGGGTTTATATATCTTGATTTTCTCAAAGAAATAGCCTTTGTTTTGTTGATTCTTTGTGCTGCTTCTATTTGTATGATTTCAACCACGAGCTTGAGTTATTTCCTGCTGTCTCCTCCTCTTGGGTGCTTCCTTTAGTTCTAGAGCTCTCAGGTGTGCTCTTAAATTACTCGTGTATGATCTCTCCAACTTCTTTACCAATGCACTTAGGGCTATGAATTTTCCCCTTAGCACTGCTTTCATTGTCTCATGTAAGGTTGGGTTTGATATGTCAACCTTTTCATTAAATTACAGGAAATCTTTAATTTCTTTATTTCTTCCCTTACCAAGTTATTGAGTAGAAACTTAGTCAGTTTTAGTCTGGAGGTTGGCTTTCCTTTGTTTTTGCTGTTGTTAAAGACCAGTTTTAGAGCATGGTGATCTCCTAGGATGCATGGGATTATTTCAATCTTCTTGTTACCACTGGGAGTTGTTTGGTGACCAATTATATGGTCAGTTTTAGAGAAGGTACCATAAGGTCCTAAGAAGGTTTATTCTTTTGTTTTAGGGTGAAATATTTTGTAGATATCTGTTAAATCCATTAGGTTCATAACCTTTATTAGTTTTTCTGTGTCTCTTTTTAGTTTGTTTCAATCCATTGGTAAGAGTGGTGTGTTGAACTCTCCCACTGTTATTGTGTCAGGATCAATGCGTGTATTAATCTTTATTAAAGGTATTTTATGAATGTGGGTGCCCTTGCATTTGGGGTGTAGATGTTCAGAATTTAGATTTTCTCTTGGTGGATTTCCCTTTGATGAATATGAAGTGTCCTTTTTCATTATGATTGATAATTTTGGTTGAAAGTCTATTCAGAAGGATATTAGGACAGTAACTCCAGCTTGTTTTATGGCAATATTTCTTTGGAAGACCTTTTTCCACCTTTTTACTCTAAAATAGTAGCTGTCTTTGTTAGTGAGTTGTGTTTTTTGTATGCAGCGAAAACTGAATCTTGTTTGATTATCCAGTCTGTTAGCTTACATCTTTTTGTAGGTGACTTGAGTCCATTAATATTGAGAGATATTAAAGACAGTTAACTGTTGGTTCCAGTTATGTTTGTTTTGTAATTGGTTCTCTGTGCTTGTGGTTCTCTCCTTTTGACTTTTTTGTGAGATGCTTGATATCTTGTCTTTTCTATGGTGTAGGCACATTCCCTCTATTGGAGATTGTCTTCTTGGATTCTCTGTTGAGCTGGATTGGTGGAAAGCTATTGTTTGAACTGGGTTTTGTCCTGGAATATTTTAGTTTCCCCATTTATGTTGATTGATAGTTTTTTCTATGTATTGTACCCTGGTATGGCATTTTAGTACTCTGAGAGTCGTCATTCCATGCAATCATTACAGGTCAGTCTTTCATTTGCAGTAAGAAAATAACCAAGATAGTGAAACTATTCTCAACAATAAAAGACCTTCTGGGGAAATCACTATTCCTGATCTCAAGTTGTATTAAAGACCAATTGTGATAAAAACAAACAAACAAACAAAAAACCCTTCATGGTATTGGTAGAGAGACAGGCAGGTAGATCAATGGAATAGAATTGAAGACCCAGAAATGTACCAACACACCTGTGTTCACTGGATTTTTGACAAAGGAGCTAAAACCATCCAATGGAAAAAGGACAGCATTTTCAACAAATGGTGCTCATTTTATGGATGTCAGCATTTAGAAAAAAATGTAAATCAACCCATTCTTATCTCCTTATACAAAGCTCAAGTCCAAGTGGATCAAAGACATCCACATAAAACTAACTTTGACCTTTACTCTGAAAAAGACTATTCTCCTATACTCAACATTCCTTGGTTTCTTGGCGCTCTTTTTTATGGTTTGACTTTGGGTATCTTTCCCCATCCACTTGGTCATGTCTGTCACTGGTGTCCTTGTTCATTTCATATTCAGATAATCATGTAGGTGAGAGTTTATTGATACAGCTCTGGACGTTATAAGTTAATGCATCTCACATCAAAAGTTCCGATTGACAACAATAAAATATTTACTCCAGATATACTGGATGTCATCCTTTAAAAAAAATCTTCATCTAGCTACCCTAGCTGAAATACTTGTAAAAGTTTCTAGCTAGCATGTTCAAAGGAAAATTATGTATAAATACTGATTCATAACGTTAACATTAGAACTCTACTTATCAGAAAGCCAGCCTCAAGGAGTGCCTTCATGCCTGAGAGCAGAGGTAAAACCAACTTGTCTGCTCCAAGTGACCTCCCTGGTGGACTCAGGACACACAAAGGCAGAAGTCCTCTGGGACAAGGCACTTCCAGTTTCTCGATGTGCCCTGAACTGATCTGATCCCATCCCACAGCTCCCTGCTCCCAAATTCCATGGGAGAAAGAGCTGAACACCCAGAAGCGTGGACAATCCTGAGACTGCAGAACAGATTGTCACTTCTGCCCACCTTTGCCTATATCCCTGGCCCAAGAGGAAACTGCATAGTGCCTCTGGACACAGGAACATAGGAGCAGTCAACTTCAGGAACCTACAGTCCAGGTCTGTGCCCAGAACTGAACTGAACTGGTCAAACAGCTCCCTGCACACAAATCCTGTTGGGGGGGGGGGGAGCTGGACCCTCAGAAGTGCAAACACTCCTGAGAAACCAAAGGAGACTACTCTCTACCCACATTCCCAACCCAAGAGGAAAATGTCTAGTGTCATCTCTTCCCCCTGGGCACAGGCACTTGGAGCACTCAGGAGCAGGACCCTTCTGATTCCTGCCCTTGCCAAGAGCTAAAAGCCAGTCACCAGGAATGGCTACAAGCCTGAGAGGAGAACACGTTATTCCCAGAAACCACTGAAAGAAAACAGGAAAACAGGTCTACAGGACAGCTGACACACAGGCCTACAGGAGAGTTAAGCCACCTTCAGAAACAGCAAGATAATCTAACACCAGAGACAAACTGATGGTGAGAGGCAAGCCCAGGAAAGCAAGGAACAGAAACCCAAGAATACTTGGCATCACTAGAGCCCAGTTCTCCCACCAAAGCAAATACAGGATATACAAACACACTGAAAAAGCAAGATATAGATTTAAAATCACACTTTATCATGATGATGGAGCACTTTAAGAAGGTCATAAATAACTCCCTTAAGGAAATACAGGACAACACAAGTAAACAAGTAGAAGCCCTTAAAGAGAAAACACAAAAATCCCTTAAAGAATTACAGGAAAACACAACCAAATTGGAAAAGGAATTGAAAAATCCAGGGGTTAAAAATGGAAATAGAAACAATAAAGAAAGCACAAAGGGAGACAACCATGGAGATAGAAAACCTAGGGAAGAGATCAGGAATCATAGAGGCAAGCATCAACAACAGAATACAAGAAATAGAAGAGAGAATCTCAGAAGCAATAGATAACAAAGAAGACATCAACACAACTGTCAAATATATTGTAAAACAGAAAAAGCTCCTAGCCCAAAACACCCAGGAGATCCAGGACACAATGAGAAATTCAAACCTAAGGATAATATGTATAGAAGAAAGTGAAGACTCCCAACTTAAAGGACTAGTTAATATCTTCAAAATTAGTGAAGAAAACTTCCCTAACCTAATGAAAGAGATGTCCATAAACATACAAGAAGCCTACAGAATTCCAAATAGATTGGAACAGAAAACAAATTCCTCCTGTCACATAATAATCAAAACACCAAATACGCAAAACAGAGAAAGTATTAAAAGCAGTAAGGGGAAAAGGTCACGTAACATATAAAGGGAAACCTACCAGAATTACACCAGATTTCTCACCAGAGACTATGAAAGCCAGAAGATCCTGGACACATGTCATACAGACCCTAAGAGAAAGCAAATGCCAGCCCAGGCTAAAATTACCAGCAAAACTCTCAATTAACATAGAGTGAGAACCCAAGATACTCCATGACAAAACCAAATTTACACAATATCTTTCTACAAATCCAGCCAAAGGGTAACAGATGGAAAAGCCCAACAGAAGGAAGTAAACTACACCCTAGAAAAAGCAAGAAAGCAATCTCCTTGCAACAAAACCAAAAGAAGATTGACACACAAACATAATCCCACCTCTAAATAGGAAAATAACAGGAAGCAACAATCACTAGTCTGTAATATATATCAATATCAATTGACTCGATTCCACAATAAAATGACATAGACAACTGAATATGTAAAGAGGACCCAGCATTTTGCCCCCTACAGGAAACACACCTCAGAGACAAAGCAGACACTACCTCAGAGTAAAAGGCTGGAAAACCATTTTCCAAGCAAATGATCTGAAGAAGTAAGCTGGAGTAGCCATTCTAATAATGAATAAAATCAACTTTCAACCAAAAATCATCAAAAAAGATAAGGAAGGACACTTCCTATTCATCAAAGGTAAAAATCCACCAAGATGAATTCTCAATCCTAAATATCTATGCTCCAAATACAAGGGCACTTACATTCATAAAGAAACCTTACTAAAGCTCAAACCACACATTGTACCTCACACAGTAATATTAGGAGATTTCAACACCCCACCCTCATCGATGGACAGATCATGGAAACAGAAATTATACAGAGACATAGAGAAACTAACAGAAGTTATGAACCAAATGGACTTAACATATTTGTAGAACATTCCATCCTTAAACAAAAGATATACCTTCTTAGCAGCACCTCATGGAACCTTCTCCAAAAATGACCATATAATCAGTCACAAAACATACCTCAGCAGATACAGGAAGATAGAAATAATCCCATGAATCCTATCAGATCACCAAGGACTAAGGCTGGTCTTTAATAACAGCAAAAACAACAGAAGGCCCATGTATACATGGAAGTTGAACAACACTCTACTCAGTGATAGCTTGGTCAAAGAGGAAATAAAGAAATAAAGACTTCTCAGAATTTAATGAAAATGAAGGTACAACATACCAAAACTTATGGGACACAATCAAAGCTGTGCTAAGAGGAAAACTCATAGCTCTGAGTGCCTGCAGAAAGAAACAGGAGAGAGCATATGTCAGCAGCTTGACAGCACACCTAAAAGCTCTAGAACAAAAAGAAGCAAATATACCCAGGAGGAGTAGAAGGCAGGAAATAAACTCAGGGCTAAAATCAACCAAGGTGAAACAAAAAGGACTATAAAAAGAATCAACAAAACAGGAGTTGGTTCTTTAAAAAAGTCAACAAGATGGATAAACCCATAGCCAGACTAACCAGAGGGCACAGAGAAGGTGTCCAAATTAACAAAATCAGAAATGAAAAGGGAGACATCACAACAGAATCTGAGGAAATTCAAAAGATCATCAGATCCTACTACAAAAGCCTATATTCAACAAAACTGGAAAATCTTGAAGAAATGGACAATTTTCTAAATACCAGATACTAAAGTTAAATCAGGATCAGATAAATTATCTAAACAACCCCGTAACTCCTAAAGAAATAGAAGCAGTTATTAAAAGTCTCTAAACCAAAAGGAGCCCAGGACCAGATGGGTTTACTGCAAAATTCTAACAGACCTTCATAGACGACCTCATACCAATACTGTCCCAACTATTCCACAAAACAAAAAACAGAATGGAGCACTAACAAATTCCTTCTGTGAAGCCACAATTACTCTTATACCGAAACCACACAAAGACCCAATAAACAAAGAGCACTTCAGACAAATTTCCCTTATAAATGTCGATGAGAAAATACTCAATAAAATTTTTGCAAACCTAATATAAAAACACTTCAAAACAATCACCCATCATGACCAAGTATGCTTCATTCGGGGGATTCAGGGATGGTTCAATATATGGAGGTCCATCAACATAATCTACTATATAAACAAACAAAGATAAAAACTACATGATCATTTCATTAGATGCTGAGAAAGTGTTTGATAAAATTCAACACCCCTTCATGATAAAAGTCCTGAAAAGTACAGGAAGTCAAGGCCCATACCTAAACATAGTAAAAGCCATATGCAACAAACTAGTAGCTAATATTAAACTAAATGCAGAGAAATTTGAAGCAATCCCACTAAAATCAGGGACTAGACAAGGATGCCCACTTTGTCCCTCATTATTTAATAGTTCTCAAGGTCCTAGCCAGAGCAATCAGACAACAAAAGGAGGTCAAAGGGATACAAATTGGAAAGGAAGAAGTCAAAATATCACTATTTTCAAATGATATTATAAAATACTTAAGTGACTCCAAAAGTTCCACCAGAGAACTACTAAGTCTGATAACATCAGCAATGTGGCTAGGTATAAAATTAGCTCAAACAAATAGTAGCCTTGCTCAACTCCAAGGAAAAACAGGCTGAGACAGAAATTAGTGAAATGATACTCATCATAATAGTCCCAAATAATGTAAAGTACCTTGGTATCACTTTAACCAAGCAAGTGAAAGATGTGTATGACAAAAACTTCAAGTCCCTAAAGAAAGAAATCGAAGCAGATCTCAGAGAATGGGAAAACCTCCCATGCTCATGATTGGCAAGATTAATATAGTCAAAAATGACCTTTTTGCCAAAAGCCATCTACAGATTCAATGCAATCCCCATCAAAATACCAATCCAATTCTTCATAGAGATAGAAAGCACAATTTGCAAATTCATTTGTAATGACAAAAACCCAGGATAGCTAAAACTTTTCTCAACAATAAAAGAACTTCTGGGGGAATCATCATCCCTGACCGCAAACAGTATTACAAAGCAATAGTGTAAAAACTGCATGTTATTGGTACAGAGACAGACAGATAGACCAGTGGAATAGAATTGAAGACCCAGAGATAAACCCACACACCTATGGTCATTTGATCTTTGACAAAGGAGCCAAAACTATCCAATGGAAAAAAGATAGCATTTTCAACAAATAGTGGTGTTTCAACTGGAGGTCAGCTTGTAGAAGAACGCAGATCGATCCACTCTTATCACTCTGTACAAAGCTTAAGTCCAAGTGGATCAAGGACCTCCACATCAAACCAGATACACTCAAACTAATAGAAGAAAAAGTGGGGAAGAGTCTCAAACACATAGGCACTGGGGAAACTTTTCTGAGCAGAACATTAATGGCTTATGCTCTAAGATCAAGAATTAACAAATGGGACCTCATAAAACTGCATAGCTTCTGTAAGGCAAAGGACACTCTCATTAGGACAAAACAGCCACCAACAGATTGGGAAAAGATCTTTACTGATCCTACATCGGACAGAGGGCTAATATCCAAAATATACAAAAACTTCCAGAAGTTAGACTCCAGAGAGCCAAATAACCTTATTAAAAATGCAATACAGAGCTAAAAAAAGAATTCACGGCTGAGGAATATCAAATGACTGAGAAGTACCTGAAGAAATGCTCAATATCCTTAGTCATCAGGGAAATGCAAATCAAAACCCTGAGATTCCACCTCACACCAGTCAGAATGACTAAGATAAAAAACTCAGGTGACAGCAGATGCTGGAGAGGGTATGGAGAAAGAGGAATACACCTGCATTTTTGGTGGGATTACAGACTGGTACAACCTCTCTGGAAATCAGTCTGAAGGTTCCTCATAAAAGTGAACATTCTACTACCTGAGAAACCAGATATACCTCTCCTGGGCATATACCCAAAAATTCTTCAACATATAACACAGACACATGCTCCACTATGTTCATAGCAGCCTTATTTATAATAGTCAGAAGCTGGAAAGAACCCATATGCCCTTCAACAGAGGAATAGATACAGAAAATATGATACATCTATACAATGGAGTACTACACCGCTATCAAAAACAATGACTTCATGAAATTCATAGGCAAATGGAATGAACTAGAAAATATCAACCTGAATGTGTAACCCAATCAGAGAAAAACATACATGGTATGCACTCACTGATAATTGGATATTAGCCCAAAAGCTCGAATTACCCATGATGCAATCCATGGACCACATGAAACTCAAGAAGGATGACCAAAATGTAGATGCTTCGCTCCTACTTAAAAAGGGGAACAAAAATATTCATAGGAGGGGATAGGAAGACAAAATTTAGAGCAGAGACTAAAGGAACGGCCATTCAGAGGCTGCCCCACATTTGGCATATATATATATATATATATATATATATATACATATATATACACATATACATAAAGTCACCAAAACTAGATAAGATGGATGAATCTAAGATATGCATGCTGTAAGGAACCGGATATAGATGTCTCCTGAGAGACAGAGCCCGAACATGTCAAATACAGAGCCAAATGCTAGCAGCAAATCACTGAACTGAGAACGGGACCCCCGTTGGAGGAATTAGAGAAAGGATTGAAAGAGCTGAAGGGGTTTGCAACCCCTTATGAACAACAATGCCAACCAACCAGAGCTTCCAGGGACTAAACCACTACCCAAAGACTATACATGGACTGACCCATGGCTCCAACTGCATAGGTAGCAAAGATGGCCTTGCTGGGCACTAATGGGAGAGGCCCTTGGTTCTACCAAGGCCCTTGGTTGTAGGGGATTATCGGAAGGGGGCATTGAGGGAGGCAGGATGGGGAGGGGAACACCCTTATAGGGGCTATGGGGCTTATGGACAGGAAACCTGGAAAGGGAATAACATTTGAAATGTAAATAAGAAATACCCAATAAAATAAATAAATAAAATTTTAAAAAAGAAGTAAAGTATACAAAATGAAAGGAAAGTACCATTTCAGCACCATTATCTACTAAGGATCATTTGACTTGAGAAAATAAATGAAATAATACAAAATTTAAAAAAAAAGAACTCTACTTATCATATACTATCCAAGTACTGATATTTTCATATAGCTTTCAAGAAATATGTAACTTACACATATCCATATACATGCTTGTGTATGCATTATTGCTTGGATTGTTCTTTGTCTAATAACTCATTTGATTTTTAATATTTGATAATTAAACAGTCTTTGCCTGTACGCCAAAGAGAATGGTATCTACTTATGTTCTGCTTGATCATGGCCATGTGTCAAGATGTACAAAAAGTGTCCCATTATGAAATAATGAGATGTATGGGTAGATCGTTTGTACAAGTCAACATGTTTTTTCATAGTCTTTGAGCAATTCATCATGAAAGGAAACATTATTATTCCTCGCACATATATGTAATTGAGCCTCTCACATGAATACAATTTTATTAGAAAAAAATCAAATCAATCCACATCTTTAACATAGAAGAAAGACAAAAAGTAAATTTGTGTATATTGGATTAGTTTAATACCAAAATATTTGATATGAAATAATTAAGTTCCTATAATACTTCAACAATGAACTTGAACAATGTCATCCTTTTTAGATATATAGTTAATTACTTCTCACAGGCTTGTTGTTTTAGTTTGCTATCTGCTGCCGTGATGAAATGCCTTTACCAAAAGCAAATTGAGGAAGAACTTTATTTGACTTTCGGTTATAGTTGGTCAGTATCTCAAGGCAGGAACCCGGGAAAAAGGAACTGCAGAACGGACTATAGAGGATTGATATGCTGTTCATAACTTTCTCAGTTGCACCCAGAACCACATACCCAAGAGTACATCTTCCCCTCTCTTCACAATGCAACACTCCTGCATCAATCATTAATTAAGAAAGGGCCCTGCTGACTAATTTACATGCAACTCAATGGAGCATTTTCTTAATTGACATTTCTTTTCCCAACTAACTTAAGGTGGTATTAACTAACCCGGATATGTACAATTGTGCAATTATTACAAATCAGTTATATGACACTTTAGTCTCCCTCAAAAGTTTATCTTTGTCCTGTTTCATTAAATCATTTCTCCCTAAGTCCAGTCAAACTCCTGAAGTCTTTATAGTTTTCCCAAATGCCGTGACCATCTTATAGCATGCTGTCTTCTGGGACCGATCTTCTGGTCAGCATTGCACTTTGCAGATTCATCCTGTTTAGTGACGTTCCTTCCTTTCCTCCGCCGATACCATTCCATGCTGTGACTGAAGCAGAGTTTATCTGCTCGCCAGGTGATACGCAGCTCTCAGTTTGGATGCATGTAAGTAAAACTGTTACAAATACATGAATATTGATCTTTGTGTACACTTATGATTTTATTTACCTTGGATAACCATAACAGACTAGAACTTCTATGCATAACAGTAATATAAATAATGTGTGCAACTTGACATTAAGGACCATACCAATATGTAATAAACAAAATTTTTTGATGGGTAGTTTGGCAAATACAATATAAACTGAGCTAGGTAGCACATTTGAAAACATGTTTGCTCTTATTAGTAATTAAGAAAGCAGACTGAAGATGGTCTAAAGTGATGTCCCATTTGGAAAACTGCCTGCTGTACAACAAGGAGACCTGAGTTAGCATCCTCAGTACCTAAGAAAAAAAAAGCCAACTATGGCTTGCGTTCATAACCCGAGGAGTGAGTCAGGGATGGGCACATTCCTAAAATTCAGTGGCCAACTATTAGCATTCGGGTTAGTGAGAAATTCTGTCTCAAACCACAAAGATGAAGACTGACTGTGGAAAGACATCCTTGACCATGCCTGTGAATATGTACTTGCATACATAAATGCTCTCACCCGCAGAAACAGGTACAAACCCTCAAAAAACAGACACACATTAAATAAATAGACAGAGATGCACTAGCTATTAGGATGTATAAAATTAAAGCGTAGCAAAGCCCCAGTCTGGATGTGAATGAAGTCTCCTGAGTTTTCACGGGCTGCCTCTGAAAGCAGAAAGTGATATTGCCATTTTGAAACATAGTTTGGCCCTTTCTCAACTTTCCTAAACCCAGCCTAAGCAAATAGCTCCATCTAGTGTGGAAACAGGAAGGGAGGCCCTGTTGAATTAAAAACAATTACAAATACAAGATTTTAACTTTTTCTTATTTAGACATTTTGACTTCATTTTAAATCTTTCGCAATAGCTGTTGATAATTTTGTGGTAGAAAAACACAAAGGTATGGCTAAGTGAAGTGAAATAAACACCTTTCTAAATACTGCCATTTCGATAGATGGTAGAGTAAGCAGGAAGCACTTTGTAACGTGGGGAAGTCCTAGATGCTGACCGGGTAAAGCGGTAAATTGAAACAATTCCATGAAAGCAGGGACCTCCTCACTTCTGAATTAACATTTTTCTGTTTATTTTTATTCTTTTGCTTAGTATAAGGTATGGTTATATCTTAATGTATGCTATATGTCAAAGGATTGGTGACAGCTGGTGGCATTACTAGGTACTGGTAGAATCTCTAAGATTGTGAGGTCTTGTTAAGTGGCATAGGTTACTGGGGTCATGACCTCAAGGGTATATCTTGTACCTCTGCTTCATACGCACTGCCCGAGAATAGCCTCAGCTGAGGACAGGGTCTGAAGAAGGGTGGATGCCAGAGGGGCGAAGGGAAGGAAGGATCAGACAGGAAACATCATTCATACATTTCATGAGAGACAGGACAGAGAGGAAGCACATCTCAGTATGGCTTTTCCTACTCTGACAACTTTTGTCTCTTTCAGGCTTTATTTATATATAAAATCATTTACTCAGGAATTGTATTCATTGATTATACAGCTTTTCAAAATATGTCTTCTCCTAAAGTCTTCCTTGATTGCATAAGATTATTTAAGGAGGAGCAAAACGAGCAAACAGAAATTTTATAAGAACTGAAAATTAGCATTATGATAAAATCAATTTTCTTTAAACTCAGTATCTTCTGCCTTCAGATGGGTAAAGACTTGCAACTGCAGAAATGCTAGACAGGATGACTCTATTGGAATTTGATTTTGTTTCGGTTTGGCATAAGATCAATAGATAAAAAGTTATTTCCTACTACCTATTGTACCAAGCCTGGCTTTGTACAAAAGGTCAACTCTAACCCTTAGTTACTTCTTCCTTTCCTTCCTCTGTATTTCTTTTATATTGGGCATAAGACCACTGTCATTTTCCTTTGATTCTTATAATAATGTTCATGTTCAGCCCCTTTGCTTAAGCAAGGATGGTCTATCAGTAAAGTTCTTAGCTGACAAGTCTATTGAAGAAGGCAGGCAGTTCACTGAGTCAGGATGACTTCCTCTGTATCTTTGTCAAGAACCCTTGTTTCAATACGATTTCTACCTTTACTATAATTCTATAAAAAACAGAAGAACATCGGGGTTCCTAAAACCACTTACTGTTGCCTTCAGGAAGGTACCAAGGCTTGTCGTAGACTTGCATGATCAAAATCTCTAAATCTTTACATTTAAGTAATAAGTTCTTAGGAAAGACTCAAATTTTTGCGTAACTGTTTTTCCAGGAAACTTTCATAAATTTCATTCTTGTTTATACCAGCCTTTTGTCGTCCCAGTTCTAGCTTTCAGAGAGAAGTGGAAGAAACAAAAGTATAACAAAAGATGCGAAGCGAGCCAAAACCATCCAATGGAAAAAAGATAGCATTTTCAGCAAATGGTGCCGGTTCAACTGGAGGTCAACATGTAGAAGAATGCAGATCGATCCATGCTTATCACCCTGTACAAAGCTTAAGTCCAAGTGGATCAAGGACCTCCACATCAAACCAGACACACTCAAACTAATAGAAGAAAAACTAGGGAAGCATCTGGAACACATGGGCACTGGAAAAAATTTCCTGAACAAAACACCAATGGCTTATGCTCTAAGATCAAGAATCGACAAATGGGATCTCATAAAACTGCAAAGCTTCTGTAAGGCAAAGGACACTGTGGTTAGGACAAATCGGCAACCAACAGATTGGGAAAAGATCTTTACCAATCCTACAACAGATAGAGGCCTTATATCCAAAATATACAAAGAACTCAAGAAGTTAGACCGCAGGGAGACAAATAACCCTATTAAAAATGGGGTTCAGAGCTAAACAAAGAATTCACAGCTGAGGAATGCCGAATGGCTGAGAAACACCTAAAGAAATGTTCAACATCTTTAGTCATAAGGGAAATGCAAATCAAAACAACCCTGAGATTTCACCTCACACCAGTGAGAATGGCTAAGATCAAAAACTCAGGTGACAGCAGATGCTGGCGAGGATGAGGAGAAAGAGGAACACTCCTCCATTGTTGGTGGGATTGCAGTCTGGTACAACCATTCTGGAAATCAGTCTGGAGGTTCCTCAGAAAATTGGACATTGAACTGCCTGAGGATCCAGCTATACCTCTCTTGGGCATATACCCAAAAGATGCCTCAACATATAAAAAAGACACGTGCTCCACTATGTTCATAGCAGTCTTATTTATAATAGCCAGAAGCTGGAAAGAACCCAGATGCCCTTCAACAGAGGAATGGATACAGAAAATGTGGTACATCTACACAATGGAATATTACTCAGCTATCAAAAACAACGGCTTTATGAAATTCGTAGGCAAATGGAACTGGAAAATATCATCCTGAGTGAGCTAACCCAATCACAGAAAGACATACATGGTATGCACTCACTGATAAGTGGCTATTAGCCCAAATGCTTGAATTACCCTAGATGCCTAGAACAAATGAAACTCAAGACGGATGATCAAAATGTGAATGCTTCACTCCTTCTCTAAAAGGGAACAAGAATACCCTTGGCAGGGAAGGGAGAGGCAAAGATTAAAACAGAGACTGAAGGAACACCCATTCAGAGCCTGCCCCACAGGTGGCCCATACATATACAGCCATCCAATTAGACAAGATGGATGAAGCAAAAAAGTGCAGACCAACAGGAGCCGGATGTAGATCGCTCCTGAGAGACACAGCCAGAATACAGCAAATACAGAGGCGAATGCCAGCAGCAAACCACTGAACTGAGAATAGGACCCCCGTTGAAGGAATCAGAGAAAGAACTGGAAGAGCTTGAAGGGGCTCGAGACCCCATATGTACAACAATGCCAAGTAACCAGAGTTTCCAGGGACTAAGCCACTTCCTAAAGACTATACATGGACTGACCCTGGACTCTGACCTCATAGGTAGCAATGAATATCCTAGTAAGAGCACCAGTGGAAGGGGAAGCCCTGGGTCCAGCTAAGACAGAACCCCCAGTGAACTAGACTGTTGGGGGGAGGGCGGCAATGGGGGGAGGGTTGGGAGGGGAACACCTGTAAGGAAGGGGAGGGGGGAGGGGGATGTTTGCCCGGAAACCAAAGAATTATTATTAAGTATTAAATAAATTAAAAAGAAAAAAGAATCCATGAAGGGCAGTGAAGGATCAGTCCAGGTTGCCCAAGCATAAGAATTTGGTCAAACAGCGCCTTCGGGACTCATGGGATCACTAGCACATCATGAGGGAAGCTACTTGGGGCTCCCACTGTTCTACCTGAATGATGTTCTCTCTTAATCCAGGCTGACAAACAATGGAGCCAACTGACTGGATTGAAACCTTGGAAACTAGGAGACAAAATACACATTCCTTCAGTTTACGTTGCCCTCTCTCTTGGGTATTTTGCCACTGGAATAGGAAGCTGAGTAGAACAATATCAAAATGAATGGGGAACAAAATGATTTGTAGTTCTTTGACCACAGATCCTTTATTCAACCGCGCATATATTCCTCATCCAGCATGTACCAGACACAAAACCAAGCCCTGCACATACAACAATCAGTAAAGTGTGGTGCCTGTGTTATAAACGTTCCCCTATTTTTGAGTCTGACAGCATGAGAATACACAAATAAAAACAAAAGACTAGGGGCTGGGGATTTAGCTCCGTGGTAGAGCGCTTACCTAGGAAGCACAAGACCCTGGGTTCGGTCCCCAGCTCTGAAAAAAAGAACCAAAAAAAAAAACAAACAAACAAACAAACAAACAAAAAAACAACAAAAGACTAAAAGCACAAAATGTAAATTCTTATTCTGTAGACTGGTGTAATTATAGGTAAACTAATTCTCCAAGTTAATCAAGTGTGTGAGTGTGTGTGAGTGTGTGTGTGTGTGTGAGTGTGTGTGTGTGTCTTTGTGTGTCTTTGTGTGTCTGTTGCATGCTGCAATATGTTTGAGCACAGGTATGTGTGTGTGCCCGCGACAGTACATGTGAATTTCTGTTTGTAGGTATATGAGGGTCAGAGCCAGATCCATGATCACTCTGCACTTTACTTACCAAACAATAGTGCTTTTACATGGCATTCACTTTATATACTTTCTCCCGTCTCCCTAGTCCCTCTAATATAATTACTGATACATTCTTATTTATTTACGTAAAATGTGTGTCTTATCTCTAGTAAGTAAAGACATGAAAGCCTCCATTAATTAAGAAAATGAGTAAAATTTTCTCTAGTACAATTATAAGAAGACTTTTTAAATACCTAAAGAATTCATTATTTTCAGGTAACCTTAGTACAAGAAGTTTTTATATATTTTTATGGCGTGCACAGTACTGGACACATTAGTGCTGATTTTAGGAAAATAAGTGGAATTGGTGAGTAAACAGTCAGCAATTTGCAGTTGAAGTCTAAAATTAGATGTAAGGACGTCGAGGAAAACCTCTTCTACAAAACAGGTGGAAGAATATATGCATGAATAAAGCATGTAGCATGTTCGTAATTTGCTAATGAGACTAAAGAGACTACGATGATCAGAATGTGATCATCTCCCACATGAATGCTGGTCTTGGGAGAGAAAAGTCACTGGTGTAGGTTTTTGGAAACCATTCTTGAGTCTGGATATGCACTTATCACGTGTTCATACATTTTTTTGTTTCAGACATGCTGCCACTTGGGAATTATTTTCATTTTGTGTTCAGAATGGTCACCCCAACTGATAGGGAAGCCTTTTGTTTCTGTTTCCTAACAGCACCAGTCCCTAAAGATCAGTAACGGCCAAGATCATGATGTTATTCCACTGTGGTCACGACTACTCAAGGGCTGAATTGCTTCTCATCTAGTTTATGCACATGGCGTTTGAAATGCTGGATATAGTCCTTATGTTTTCTACTATAGGGATTCCCCAAGTATCCCTAGCACATTAGTGAACACTTTGCTTCCTTTTTAATTTATATTTTGCTTCTTTTCCATAGCATGCCAAGTTGCATAATAAAGTCTTGTATGTAATGTTTATCAATGTCTTAAATTAGTTAAAAATTAAAAATACAAACAACCTTTTCAAAAATATTTCCTGTGCCCTATTGAGACAAGAAAACAACTATGTATTTTAAGCATAGTTACCTAAATTACAGGAGAAGCATAAGCCTTCATCTGATTGTAAATATGCACGTTTGGTCCAATGCTGTATACAAACACCAAACTGCTTCCTAGGGGCAGTACTCCAATTCTTCCTATGTGCTTGCACCCACTGTCTCTATTCTCTGAAGTGTAGCTTAGCCAAGGTTTTGTCCTGTTTCATGTCTTCTAATAGAGAAGGCTTTGTTTTAAATGGCCTTATGTGTTGCAACGTTCTTCTCACAAAGGAATTCAAAGGACATTACATCCCCATACCTTGCCACATCCTGATGACGTAAGTAGTAAAAGCTGCTTTCTAGAAGTTCATGGTGAGGACACTGATGTCTGGTGGAGCTAAGTGGCTGAACAGAAGTTCCTCAGTGCTGCAGGTCTGACTCCCTCCATTGCTTAACACTACCCAGAGGGTCAGCATTTTGGATAGTCATGGCCAAAGCTGCCAGTTCTACAAGTCACTGTCCAGGACAAACAGGGATTATTTCAATCACCAAATTACAGTGCTCAGGAGCAAATCAACATCTCTCTAAAGCTCTCTGATCCTCCTGTCAAACAGGAAGGTTAAAAATTGTATCTGTGCACATGCTCCACTATGTTCATAGCAGCCTTATTTATAATAGCCAGAAGCTGGAAAGAATCCAGGTGTCCTTTAACAGAGGAATGGATACAGAAAATGTGGTACATTTACACAATGGAGTACTACTCAGCTATTAGAAACAATGACTTCATGAAATTCTTAGGTAAATGGATGAACCTAGAAAAATATCATCCTAAGTGAGGTAACCCAGTCACAAAAGAACACACATAGTATGCACTCACTGATAAGTGGATATTAGCCCAAAAGTTCAGAATGCCCAAGATACAATTTACAGACCACATGAAGCTCAAGAAGGAAGAACAAAGTGTGGATGCTTCAGTTCTTGGAAGAGAGAACAAAATACTCACAGGAGGAAATACAAAAACAAAGTGTGGAGCAGAGACTGAAGAAAAGGCCATCCAGAGACTGCCTCACCTGGCAGTCCATTCCATATACAGTTACCAAACCTAGACACTATTGTGGATGCAAAGACATGCACACTGACAGGAGCCTGATATAGCTGTCTCCTGAGAGGATCTGCCAGAGCCTGACAAATACAGAAGTGGATGCTCGCAGCCAACCATTGGACTGAGAACAGGGTCCTCAGTGGAGGAGTTAAAGGACTGAAGGAGCTGAAGGGGTTTGCAACCCCATAGGAAGAACAATATCAACCAACCAGACCTCCCAGAGGACTAAACCACCAATCAAATAGTGCACATGGAGGGACCCATGGCTCCAGCTGCACATGTAGCAGAGGATGGCCTTGTCTGGCATCAGTGGGAAGACAGGTCTTTGGTCCTGGGAAGGCTTGATGCCCTAGTGTAGGAGAATGCCAGGGCAGAGAGGTGAGGGGGAGTGTGTGGGTATGGGGGAGCACCCTCACAGAAGCAGGGCTAGGGGGAATGGGATAGGGCATTTGTGGAGGGGGAACCTGGAAATGGGATAACATTTGAAATGTAAATAAAGAAAATGTCCAATAAAAGAAAATAAAAAATAAAATTATTCTGTCTGTTTATATCATCAAACTATTCTAAGTTCCTTTTCAACAAAAGTCCAAGAAAAGACATGAGAAGGGTGGATTGGGGTAACTTTTCTAAGAAAACTTCTTTCTTGCACAGGTTTCTGAAATACTGACATAACCCTCAAAACATGTTCACAGTTGATAAACCAAATTCTTTTTTATACAATATTTTTGGTCATATTTTCCCTCTGTCACCTCATTCAGGTATTCCCCACCTGCATACCACCCTTTGTGTTATGGGTAATCAGAAATGTTACTGCTATTTGACCAAAGAACAGACTTATCAAGGTTCAGCATCCATTTTCTGATGATCCAGCAGAGGGCACACTGGTTTTCAGTTTAAAAAAGGAGAAAAATCTGAAGCATTCAGGGACATGGAAAGAGGACTTGTCTGACAGATGCAAACACAGCCTGAGGCTCCAAGGTATTTGAAGAAGGTAGGCCTGCAATGTGTCCCTATTGATCGTCTGAAAACAGCTTGGCATCCCTCCATCCAAATTGTCAGGGGTTGCTATTATATTCATCTATGTCCCTATGTCACACTGGGCACCTATGTATCCAGACCATCACTGACAAATATAGCTGCCATCAGAGTCTTTATATGATGTTTAGTTGTGACAAATGTTACAACTGAAAAGCATCAAAGTCCCTGTGAACCCACTACACGTTCCGTCATAGTAGTAGCTGTTCCCTCCATTCACACATAGAGCTCCATGGAGAAGTGGCTGACTGGCATGTTCATCAAAGTTGACTTCACAATGGTTTCCAAGGAATCCCGGTACATACAGAACTAAGCACAAGGGCATCCTTACACATGGCCCATGTAGACATGGATGGAATCCCCATTCATCAATTCGCCACTCACAGTTCACACCAGAATACTCTTAAGGATGAATACACGTGTGTTTTCCTTTCTCGTTGAGGTTTGTTTGTATCTGTCATCCTAGATACACAGACAGGAGCCTAGCATATTTGTCCACTTTCAGGCCTTACCCAGCAGCTGACCAAAAACAGAGGCAGATACTCACAGCTGGAAAATATTTCCAAGCAAAACATCTCAAGAAACAAGCTGGAGTAGCCATTCTAATATCCAATAAAACTGACTTTCAACCTAAAGTTATCAAAAAAGATGAGGAAGGACTCTTCAAGCTCACCAAAGGAAAAAAAAATTACCAAGATGAACTCTCAATTCTGAACATCTGTGCCCCAAATTTGAGGGAACCCAAATATGTAAAGAAAACATTACTAAAGCCCAAATCACACACTGAACCTCACAAAATAATTGTGGGAGACTTCAACATCCCGCTCTCACCAATAGACAGATCATGGAAACAGAAACTAAACAGAGACACAGTGAAACTAACAGAAGTTATGAACCAAATGTATTTAACAAGATATCTTATAGAAAATTTGCCCTAAAATAAAAGAATATATCTTCTTCTCAGCACATCATGGTACCTTCTCCTTAATTGACCATACAACTGGACACAAAACAGACCTCAACAGATACAAAAAGATTGAAATAATCCCATGGATCCCATCGGATCACCATGGACTAAGGCCGGTCTTCAATAACAACAAAAACAACAGAAAGCCCAAATACACATGAGAGCTGAACATCTCTCTACTCAAAATTAAAGACACGAACACACACATTATCTCAAAGCTATTGTACTGAGACATTTGATCTCTATGAGGATTTTATGTGGTAAAGATGTTTTCTTATCACAGACACATTTTAAACATAAACCAGAGTTATAAAGAATGTTCAGATTGTATCTAGAGCATGTTCTGTTTTTCATCTTTACTGAGAGGACATCATTGGTCATTATTGTCCTGAGATAAGTGGCTGGCTCTATCTAGTCTTGCCAGAGATAACTGAAAAAGTTCCAACCTCTGTTGTAGTGAAGTGTCTCTTCATATCGGAGGACTCAAAATAATGCTGTAGTCGTAGTATCTTTGGGGGCTAATATCAGAGTCACTGAACTCTCTGGCACTAAGTTCTCAAAGAAGCGATAGGCTGAGCAGTAAGAAAGGATGGAGAGGTGTGATTAAGTGTCAAAAGCAAAGCACAGGAACATAACTCTCCCTTCTGACAGATGCTTAAGTCAATGACACAGTCAGGTAATGGTGTTTGTACAGATACCTGTCCAAGTGCTTTAGGAAATATCTGCTTATTTTTCCTGGTAAGAGTAATCCTATTTCAAAGGTAGAGTTGATAATTTGCATATCTCCAGAATTGTGAATCACCCATATGCAACTCAAAGAAACTTTATCTTTATGCAAGGCAACCCTACTAGGCTGGAACTGCCCCAATGGAAACAGCTACTTGAAAGTGAAAATGAGTTGTCTCTCATTATTTCTTCTATGTCTTCTAAATGTGGCCTGAAAATAATATTGACGGAAGCAGACAGAGTTTACATCTCTGGTTGAACATTTATCTTCTTATGCAATCTCCTATCATGCTTCCACCAAAACCTGCAATAGGAAATGGAGTAAATAAATCAAGTTTGTGGATAACTTACAGACTCATTCAATGGAAGCTCAGCAGATATGGAGTCAGTATGTGTTCCCGTCAATAAATGTTTGATGGAATTATTTACATCTTTTACAGGAATATATACATGCTAAGTATCAAGATAAAAAGCAAAGTCCTGAATAGACAAAAGGAATAATTAGTGTGCCTATTTTTATTCATATATATATATATATATATACACACACACATATATATATATAATTTATCACAGGATATCTAAAAAAGTGATGTTTATGACATAGCTGAAAGAATTTAATGGATGGATGGATGGATGGATGGATGGATGGATGGATGGATGATTAAGAAAGGAAATTTTTTAAAACAGAGACTGAAGGAACACCCATTCAGAGTCTGCCCCACATGTGGCCCATACATATATAGCCACCCAATTAGACAAGATGGATGAAGCAAAGAAGTGCAGACCGGATGTAGATCGCTCCTAAGAGACACAGCCAGAATACAGCAAATACAGAGGCGAATGCCAGCAGCAAACCACTGAACTGAGATTAGGACCCCCGTTGAAGGAATCAGAGAAAGAACTGGAAGAGCTTGAAGGGGCTCGAGACTCCATATGTACAACAATGCCAAGCAACCAGAGCTTCCAGGGACTAAGCCCCTACCCAAAGACTATACATGGACTGACCCTGGACTCTGACCTCATAGGTAGCAATGCATATCCTAGTAAGAGCACCAGTGGAAGGGGAAGCCCTGGGTCCTGCTAAGACTGAACCCCCAGTGAACTAGACTGGTGGGGGGAGGGCGGCAATGGGGGGAGGGTTGGGAGGGGAACACCCATAAGGAAGGGGAGGGGGGAGGGGGATGTTTGCCCGGATACCGGGAAAGGGAATAACACTTGAAATGTATATAAGAAATACTCAAGTTAATAAAAATATATATATATATAAAAAAAAAGGAAATTTTAACCTATCCGATCTGAACCAGTTCCCTGAGCAGCCCTCGGACACTGGCTCCGCATCCAGTTAGGGCCACAAAATCTTTCCCAACACCTAGTATATTGGGACATCCACAGGAACCAGGGAAACATATAACTCCACCCAGCCAGAGGCACAGGATCCTTCCAGCTTGCAGCAGTGCCTGGAGCAAACGCAGGGCTCTGGCTATTTACTCACTCCTGCAGCACCCTAAGAAGCCTTGACTCCAAGGAGCTCTGACACACAAGATCTCAGGATCACGATCCCAAGATGCCAGAACCATGGGGTCACAGAGACAGCTGGTCTCTGGGAAGTTCTAACACAACCTTGATCACAGGGGACACAGACTCTAGTCAGAAATAGCAAGGGCAGGTAGCACTAGAGACAACCAGGTGGAAAAAGGCAAGAAGAAGAAAAGTAACAGAAAAAGCTACTTGGCATCATCAGAACAAAGTTCTCCCACTACAGAAAGTCCTGAATACCACATTGCGCCGGAAAAGCAAGATTTGAATTTGAGATCATATCTCATGATGATGATAGAGAACATTAGGAAGGACATAAATAAGTCCCTTAAAGAAATACAGGAAAACACAGGTAAATAAGTAGAAGCCCTTAAAGAAGAAACACAAAAATCCCTTGAAGAATTACAGGAAAACCCACCCAAACAGGTGTAGGAATTGAACAAGATCATCCAGGATTTAAAAATGGAAATAGAAAGAGTAAAGAAGGAACAAAGGGAGACAATCCTGGAGATAGAAAACCTGGGGAAGAGATCAGGAGTCATAGATGCAAGCATCACCAACAGAATACAAGAGATAGAAGAGAAAATCTTAGGGGCAGAAGATTCCATAGAAAACATTGACATAACAGTATACAAAAATGCAAAAATGCGAAAAGCCTCTAACCCAAAACATCAAAGACATATAGGACACAATGAGAAGACGAAACCCAAGGATAATAGGTATAGAAGAGAGGGAAGAGGGTTTGGGGATTTGGCTCAGTGGTAGAGCGCTTGTCTAGCAAGCGCAAGGCCCTGGGTTCGGTCCCCAGCTCCGAAAAGAAGAAAAGAAAAAAAATAATATAAAAAAAAAGAAGAGAGGAAAGATTCTAAACTAAAGGGCCAGTAAATATTTTAAATGAAATTATAGATGAAAACTTCTATAATCTAAAGATAGAGTTCTTAAGCAAGAAGGCTACAGAATTCCAATTAGACTGGACAAGAAGAGAAAATTCTTCTGTCACATAATAATTGAAATACCAAATGCACAAAACAAAGAAAGAATATTAAAAGCAATAAAAAACGGTCAAGTAACATATAAAGGCAAACTGATTAAAATTACACCAGACTTCTCACCAAAAAAATGAAAGCCAGAAGATCTTGGACAGATGTCATACAGACCCTATGAGAACACAAATGCTAGCCCTGGCTACTATACCCAGCAAAACTCTCAATTAACATAAATGAAGAAACTCATATATTCGAAGACAAAACCAAACTTACACTTTATCCTCATATCTCCTCCTATGAAGACTTTTAAGTCCCCCTTTTAAAAAGGACGAAAGCATCCCCACTCTGGTCATCCTTCTTCATGGGCTTCATGTGGCCTATGCATTGTATCTTGGGTAAGTCCAGGTTTTGGAATAATATCCACTTATCAGGGAGTGCATACCATGTGTGTTTTTCCATGATTGGGTTACCTCACTCAGGATGGTATTTTCTAGTTCCATCCATTCGGATGAATGAATTATGAATGAACTATGAATTTTATGAAGTCACTGTTTTTGATAGCTGAGTAGTATCCATTGGGTAGATGTACCATATTTTCTGTACGCATTCCACATGTTGAAGGGCTTCTGGCTATTATAAATAAGGTTGCTTTGAACACAGTGGAGCATGTGTCTTTGTTGTATGTTGGAGCATCTTTTGGGTATATGCTCAGGAGAGGAATAGCTGGGTCCTCAGGTAGTGCAATGTCCAAATTACTGAGGAACCTCCAGACTGATTTCCAGAGTGGTTGTACCAGTTTGCAAACCCAGCAACAATAGAGGAGTGTTCCTCTTTCTCCACATCCTCACCAGCATCTGCTGTCACCTGAGTTTTTGATCTTAGCCATTCTGACTGATGTGAGGTAGAATCTCAGGGTTGTTTTGATTTGCATTTCCCTGATGACTAAGAATGTTGAACATTTCCTAAGGTACTTCTCAGCCATTCAATATTCCTTTGTTTAGCTCTGTACCCCATTTTAATAGGGTTATTTAATCTCTGCAGTCTAACTTCCTTGAGTTCTTTGCACATACTGGATATTAACACTCTATCAGATGTAGAGTTGCTAAAGATCTTTTCCCAATCTGTTGGTTGCCATTTTGTCCGAATGACAGTGTTCTTTCCCTTACAGAAACTTTGCAGTTTTATGAGGTCCCATTTGTTGATTTCTTAGAGCATAAGCTATTTCCCCAGTGCCTATGTGTTTGAGGCTCTTCCCACTTTTTCTTCTATTAGTGTATTTCTAAATGAGTGTATCTGGTTTGATGTGGATGTCCTTGATCCAGTTGAATATAAGCTTTGTACAGGATGAAAACAATGGATCAATTTGCATTCTTCTACATGCTGACCTACAATTGAACCACCACCATTTTGTTGAAAATGCTATCTTTTTTTTCCATTGGATGGTTTTAGTTCCTTTGTCAAGGATCAAGTAACCATAGGTGTGTGGGTTCATCTCTGGGTCTTCAATTCTATTCCACCGACCTATCTACCTGTTTCTGCACCAATACCATACAATTTTTATCACTACTGCTCTGTAATACTACTTGAGGTCAGGGATGGTGATTCCCCCAGAAGTTCTTTTATTGTTAAGAATGGTTTTAGCTACCCTGGGTTTTTTGTTATTCCAAATGAATTTGCAAATTTTGCTTTCTATTTTTATGAAGAATTGAGTTGGAATTTTGATGGGGATTGCATTGAATCTGTAGATTGCTTTTGGCAAAATGGCCATTTTTGTCTATATTAATCCTGCCAATCCATGAGCATGGGAGGTCTTTCCATTTTCTGAGATTTTCTTCAATATCTTTCTTGAGAGACTTGAAGTTTTTGTCATACAGATCTTTCACTTGCTTGGTTAAAGTCACACCGAAGTATTTTATATTATTTGGGACAATTGTGAAGAGTGTCATTTCCCTAATTTCTTTCTCAGCCTGTTTATCCTTTGAGTAGAGAAAAGCTACTGATTTGGTTGAGTTAATTTTATACCCTGACACTTTGCTGAAGTTGTTTATCAGGCTTAGTAGTTCTCTGGTGGAACTTTTGGGGTCACTTAAGTATACTATCATATTATCTGCAAATAGTGATATTTTACCCCTTCCTTTTCAATTTGTATCTTTTTGACCTCCTTTCATTGTCTGATTGCTGTGGCTAGGACTTTGAGTGCTATATTGAATAAGTAGGGAGAGAGTGGGCAGCCTTGTCTAGTCCCTGATTTTAGTGGGATTGCTTCAAATTTCTCTCCATTTAGGTTAATGTTAGCTACTGGTTTGCTGTATATTGCTTTTACTATGCTTAGATATGGGCCTTGAATTCCTGATCTTTCCAAGACTTTTAACATGAAGGGGTATTGAGTTTTGTCAAATGCTTTCTCAGCATCTAATAAAATTATCATGTGTTTTTTTCTCAGAGTTTGTTTATATAGTGGCTTATGTTGATGGATTTCAATATATTGAACCATCCCTGAAACCCTGGAATGAAGCCTACTTGATCATGGTGGATGATTGTTTTCATGTGTTCTTAGATTCAGTTTGTGAGAATTTTTTTGAGTATTATTGCATCAATATTCATAATAGAAATTGGTCTGAAGTTCTCTTTCTTTGTTGGATCTTTATGCGTTTTAGGTAGAAGTGTAATTTTGGCTCATAGAAGGAATTTGTTAGTGCTTCGTGTGTTTCTATTTTGTGGAATAGTTTGGATAGTATTGGTATGAGGTCTTCTATGAATGTCTGATAGAATTCTGCACTGAACCCATCTGGTCCTGGGCTCCTTTTGGTTGGGAGACTTTTAAAAACTGCTTCTATTTCTTTAGGAGTTGTGGAGTTGTTTAGATAGCTTATCTGTTCCTGATTTAACTTTGGTGCCTGGTATTTGTCTAGAAAATTGTCCATTTCCTCCAAATTTTCCAGTTTTGTTGAACATAATTTCCTCAAATTCTGTTATGTCTCTCTTTTCATTTCTGATTTTGTTAATTTAGATACTGTCTCTGTACTCTCTGATTAGTCTGGCTATGGGTTTATCTATTGTATTTTTCTCAAAGAGAGGATAGTCTCTGATTTCAGGAAGAAGGAGTATCCAGTGAGGAAGATGAGATTCTGGTCCAAGTGTGAGAGTTCTCATGAGGATCAGACACGAGTTACTGTCAAGAGTAAAATGGAAACCCCTGCATCTTCTGAGTAGATGAAGCAATTAAGTCATATTTTTGCAGAATGACCTGCATCATTTGAGTAGCTGAGATGGTCAACCCAGGTCCTTGCAGGAAGAACAAGTACCATGTGCTAGCTTTACCCCTAGAACAGATAAGCAGAAAGAAACTTGCTAAGTACAATTTCTAAGTATGTCATAAAATAGAGATGATGAGACTGAGTCCTAACCTCTTGTAAAACATCTGTTAAATATCATGAAATTCTACAATCTACAAGGGCCCTGAAATGTAAATATTTTTGTTACCATTAAATTAACTATTAATATTAATATCAGAGAGCTGTATATGTGTTATAACTTTTCATATGACTGTATGTCATTCTCTCACAATGTCAGTTATTTACTGTCCCATTTTTTATCACAGTTGGTTGTGCGTTGTTTATATATTTCTTACTGTTTTTCTTCACCAATGCTAGTAATTTCTGAGAACAGTAATATCCTAAATATATCAGGGTTTCTGAGATACACTCAGCATGATTATTGGTTCAATATTAAGGAAATTTTTACCAAGTTTCAGTTTATTCACTGGATCTTTTTTCTAAATCAACAAGAAGCTTATATGTTTGGGGAGAATTTAGCTTATCGTAGCAGAATATTTTGTAGTTATTAATAGCCAATTTGTTACTTAATTATAAATTGTGAGATATTTTTATTTCATTTTTATGGAGAGTAGAAAATGTCTATTGCTAAATTGGTGTCAACATCACCTAAAAGGTTGTGTGCAAATGTCATAGGACCCCCGGAAGGTGCTAATGGTTTAACTATCGTAGTGAGGCTGCTGACATAACCTATCATATCCATGTACAACTGATGCAGTGAAAGTTCTATGCATCTCTACTTATGCAGTTCTGCGATTACAACAGAAAGAAAATCAACAGATTCTTTAGAAAAAGAAATATGCTACCTCATTGAGAAGCAATTAAATTCTGGATGACATATAATTGCAGGTTACAGAGTAGTGAAAGAAATGATAAAATATTTCTCTTTTCACTAGAAAGAAAATGATTGCCTAAATTAAAATTAGCAATTATATTCTGGCTAACACATAATTTCAAATTGCAGATTACTGAAAAGAAATGATTAAATAATTTCCTTTTCACTAAAAAAAAAAGGATGTGATAACTCTCAATTAAAATTAGGAGAACAATGTAAAGTTTGGGAAAGATGAACAACCATGCAAAACAAATTAGAAGTTACTTCCTAATGCCACAGAAAATTGCCATTCTAGGTGGATAAGTGAGTGATGTTTTCCTTAAATTTAACTAGAGCTTATGAAAGAAATTGGTGGAAAAGGAACTCTTCTGACGTAACATAAATAATGACCAAGAAGAGTGGATTAGACGAGGCTGTATTTAATCCCTCTTATAGTTTGTCAATCACTAGCAAAGTCAGTCTTCACATAAGTAAGGAGCAATCTTCCTCCCCCAAGTCTCACTTCAATGTCCTTAAATAGCTGGCGAGATATTTCCCTTACTGTCCTAAGGCAGTGTTTATCTTAGTCCAACCTTAGTATACTTTATCAATAAGCATGCTAACCACATTTTGGGAAGAATATGGAACAATAACTAGGCCATCACATTTTATTACTAGTCTTTACATAGCAAATCAAACTATATCAACTATTATTGTTCAGTCTGTTGAGCCATTTTACACATACTAATTAGATTTCCTAGGGAAATTTATCTAAAGTTCTTATGGGTAACAACCTGACTGTTCTGCTTAATTTCCCTGTCACTGTAACCAAAATCTAGTCAAGAAGAACCTAACAGCAGAAGGGTTTCCTTAGGCTCAGGGCTGGAGAGAGTGGTGTGTATCATGTAGGGAAGGTACCATGGCAGGGGTGACTTGATCCAACAGTCTGACCAGGAAACAGAAAGAACTTAGTTGTCATGCTCAGCCAGCTTCCCCTTCCCCACTTTTATTCTGTCTCAGCCCTCAGCTGTGGTATGATACATTCAGGGTCACTCCTCCCTCCCCAAATAAAGATCCCTGGAATTTCCTTCACAGACAAGCCCAAATGTTGCCTCATTAATGCCTTTGGAATATCTCAATCTTGTCAAGAATATAGAAAATAATCACTACAGTGACTCTCAGTACTCAATAATTTCTTAGGAGCTTGCTCATTCTAGGGTTAATGCCAATGAGGAATCTTAAAACAGACAAGAATGCACAATTATATATAATTATTTTAATATAAGAGTATTGAAAATAGGTTGAATTATTTCTTTTTATAAAATATTTGTGACATTTACTAATTTTCACAGATATGATTATTGGACCTTCTTGACTTTTTGTACTGTTTTCTCCTTAGACTCTTGGCAGTGGAGAGGCTTGATATGTTCTCCTGATTGCTGTTTATCATGAGCAAAGCTATAAAATAAAATAATTTGAGCAGAAGATGCCCAAGCAAGTATACTAATAAAAGGCCCATATGGTTTTACACTTCTACTTCTCTACTCATCCTTACAAGTGTTCTAGCATCAAAAATTTATCTCAAGCATTTCACTTAAAAAGAGCTTTAGTTGATACAAAAAAAAACTAACTTCAGTAAAGAGCTGAAGAGAAACCCACTTATGTTTTTGTTGACGGGAATGTAGATTCGCTCAGTCTCAAAAAACTAAAGTTAGAGTTCCCAAATTATCTAATCATCCCACATCTAAGTATATCTTCTAAGAAAACAAAGTCAGTATATCAAAGATATATCTGCTGTCCCTTTTTTGCTGCAATGCTAATCTTGGGACCCCAAATGAGGAACAAAGATAATTATCAAAGGTAAACAATAATGGAACTAAGGTATGTAAAATGTAATCAGCCACAAAAGGAAATGAAATTTTGTCATTTGTATAAATATAATTGAACTTAAGAAGAAAGGTACGATAAACAGTCAGATTCAGAATGACTAATATTGTATATAGGAACAGTTTACAATGAAGTTAGGAAATCTGCTCATTTACTAATGTTGTAGCAGGAAGTTACCCTCTGAGATACATGACCTCACTAACCCAGACAGTTGAATAGGTTTCTAGTACCAGGAATGATTTTCTTCCCATTGAATAGGCCTGTCTTAGTGTTCTATTGCTGATAAGAGACATCATAACCACAGCATCTCATATAAAGGAATGCATTTCATGAGAGGGGCTTGCATTATGACATATAATAGAAGCTTATTATGATTTTAGAAGTTTAGTTCAAGGGGTTGGGGATTTAGCTCAGTGGTAGAGCGCTTGCCTAGGAAGCGCAAGGCCCTGGGTTCGGTCCCCAGCTCCGAAAAAAAAAAGAACCAAAAAAAAAAAAAAAGAAGAAGAAGTTTAGTTCATACCACTATGGCAGAGAGAATGGTGACACACAGACAATCAGAGTACTTCTGGGACCTTTACTACCAGTGCACAGGTTGGAGGCAGAAAGAGAGACACTGAGGCTACAACAGCCCATTGAAACCTAAGTCCAACCCCAGATCATACCTCCTCCAACAAGGCCACACCTCTTAATCCTTCCCAAAAGTCCAAGAACTATGAACCAAGCATTCAAATACATTTCTATTTAAACCACCACAGGGTTTAAATGTTAATTAAACAGCTGTTGGTTACCACAAAGATATGAATACTAGTATTAAATCTTTGGGGATATCAGCCTATGCTAGTCATTACTGTAGTACATATCACAGTTAAGGAAGACTGTTTATTTCTCCCCTGCTTAAACAGTTTGCATGATAACATCTGGTTGGTTCTTTGAAAATGAGACCTTAGGGGGAAGAATTTTAGTTCAGATCCAATTGAATCTTCTGAGTCTTATGTCTAAAATAAGTGATGTGGACAGCAATAACTTTCAACCCCGGGATGGAACCAAAGACAACAGCAATTATCTGTAATGTTTGAGGAATTTGTTGGACTATCCTGACCAACTCAAATGGAGCTATGATAACAAAACACAAAGGGCTACTGGCACAAAAACAGACAAATAGGCCATATGAATGAAACAAAAGCATCAATAAGTATACATAATTAGAGCCACTTCCTGTGTGAAAAAGAGTTCAAAACCATACACTGGAGGAAAGACATTTTCAACAAATGTTGCATGAGAAACTGGATATTCATGTGCAGAAGAATGAAATTCAACCCACATACCACATTCTACACAAAAACTAACTCCAAGTGTATCAAGGTGCTCAATTTGAAATGTGAAATGCTAAAACTGTTACAGAAAATATAGACAGGACCCTACAAAATATAGTTTATGAAAGGACTTTCTGGAAAAGATTTCATTTGTCCAGGAATAAGGACTAACAACTGACAAGACTTAATAGAATTAAAGATGCTTTATATAGCTAACAAGATAATTGAGTGAAGAAGAAACCCCCAATAGTAGAGAATTGTTTTGGCTAAACATCTAACACAGGATTAATATCCTGACTATATAAAATCTCAAAGAACTAAAGCATCAATAAAACCAACCACCCAACTAAATTACTGTGGACTGTGAATCTGAACAGGGAGCTCTCAATGGAAAAATTAAAAATGACTAAGAAAAAACATAAAAGCTGTTCGTTAGCTTTAGCAATTAAGGAAATGCAAATTCAGACCAGTTTGAGAATTAACTCACCCAGGTCAGAATGGCAAGATCAAGAAAAAAATTGATAATATATGCTGGATGAGATATGAGGAAAGGGGAGTCTCATTTAATTGATAAGAACACAAACTGATACAGCTGCTGTAGAAGTCAGTGTGTAAAAAGAGAATGTGGTCCAAATACATTCTGGAATACAGTTTTGCTGAAAATGAAATCATGAAAATTGCAAGTAAATGGGTGAAATTAGAAGGGGTTCTTTTAGGTAACCCAGATAGACGAATGTCACATTGACAGGTTCTCTCTCATCTGTGATTCCCAGCTCTAAATCTTTAGATGCTTATCTATAACCTGGAGTAACCATAGAAACTAGAGAAATAAAATGAACCATAACCTGGATGCTAGGGGAAAAATAGCAGAACAGAGTTGATATAAGGTATAAAGTGGGAGAAGTAAAAGGGGGCTTTAATTGGAGGGGGACCTGAAAGAATGAAGTTTTAATGCCTCAGGATAGGGTTTGCTTTTGAAAACATAACAGAATGCAGACAAAATTGTTATGAAAAACAGTTGGAACACAGTGGCTTGAATGACAGGATTGTGTTTCTGTGACAAGACAATCCAGAGCAGTGTGGGCTGGCAGCTCTGGTCTCCACATCTCTGCATGGCCCAGCTGTCAAAGCTGCCATGACACCATTAGTTTATATCTCTAAATTGAAGGACATTGGGTCAGTTGTAACCAGTCTACACTGGTAGAAACAGGAGTGGCAAAAGAAACAAAAAAATAGCAAGAAAGTATCACATACCTTCTCCCATTGCATCACATTGATAAGAACTCTATCTTTTGCCTGTCCCTAATGAGTGACTAGGAAGAGGTAGGAGTGGGTTGGAGCCCTTAGTAAGTAAAGGAGGTTGTATATTGCAGCTTGGTTATCAAAATCATCTATCTGTCATGGATGCTTGGAACAGTAATTTCAACCAACACTTGGAGTCCATTATAACTTAGAATAATAATGAACTACATTTAAAAGTGTAGCGTACAGCCTCTGCTCTCAAAAGACACTGGTATAATAAAAGGTCCAAGAAAAGCTGTTGGGGTAAAGTATCTAGGATGTTTATGATGTTCTCAGAGAGAATTCTTGCATAGAAAGCTTCAGGAACAGACTTATTCTGGAAGTAGTTTTGGAACAAAATCTTTTAGATTATGAGAGGTCAATAGGGAAATGTATAGGAATTCGAGTCAATCCTATCCTTTAGATATGGACATGGCTTAAACCTATCCCACAAAATTCGTGTTGTGGAAACTAGGTCCTAACTGAGACAGTATTAAAGGGATCATAAACCCCACTTGGTTTCACCAAATAAGCTGTATGAGGGGAAGACAGAACCTAGCATCTCTCTCAAGCTTCTCATTTCACTGTGTGACACCCTCCTTTGATTACACGGCTCTACTGGGACAGCATCCAGCCCAGGTCTTTACTAAAGCCAAGCCCAGGGCTGAGCAGAAACCAGTACCACATTCCTAAACCTCTAGAGCTGGGAACCAGTAAACCTCTTGTCTTGTACAGCCAGAGAGAATAGAACCTCATCAAAGGCTGCAGAATGTGGTGGTCTCCAGGACAACACAATGTCTTCAGTCTTGTGTATGTCAAGTATTATGTCTGTCTGTGTGTGTGCGGGTGGGAGGATGTGTGTGTGTGTGTGTGTGTGTGTGTGTGTGTGTGTGTGTGTGTGAGAGAGAGAGAGAGAGAGAGAGAGAGAGAGACAAAGAGGAGAGAGAGTTGTGTTTGAGTGTAAGAGAATGTGTATGTGGGTGGGAGGGTGTGTGTGTGTGTGTGTGTGTGTGTGTGTGAGAGAGAGAGAAAGAGAGAGAGAGAGAGAGAGAGAGAGAGAGAGAGAGAGAGAGACAAAGAGGAGAGAGAGTTGTGTTTGAGTGTAAGAGAATGTGTATGTGGGTGGGAGGGTGTGTGTGTGTATGTGTGAGAGAGAGAGAGAGAGACAAAGAGAGAGAGAGTTGTGTATGAGTGTGTGTAAGAGAATGTGTGTGGGGGTGGGAGGGTGTGTGAGTGTGTGTGTGTGAGAGAGAGTTGTGTGTGTGAGAGAGAGTTGTGTGTGTGAGTGTGTGTGAGAGAGAGAGTTGTGTGTGTGAGTGTGTGTGAGAGAGAGAGTTGTGTGTGTGAGTGTGTGTATGATAGAGAATGTGTGTGTGGGTGGGAGGGTGTGTGTGTGTGTGAGAGAGAGAGAGTTGTGTGTGTGTGTGTATGAGAGAGAGAGAGTTGTGTGTGTGAGTGTGTGTATGATAGAGAATGTGTGTGGGGCTGGGAGGGTGTGTGTGTGAGAGAGAGAGAGAGAGTTGTGTGTGTGTGAGGGAGAGAGAGAAAGTTGTGTGTGTGAGTGTGTGTGTGAGAGAGAGAGTTGTAAGTGTGAGTGTGAGAGAGAGTTGTGTGTGTGAGTGTGTGTGTGAGAGAGAGAGTTGTGTGTGTGTGTATGAGAGAGAGAGAGTTGTGTGTGTGTGAGTGTGTGTATGAGAGAGAATGTGTGGGTGGGAGTGTGTGTGTGTGTGTGTATGTGTGTGTGTGTGTGTGTGTGTTGATATCTTTTGGTGTGCAGAGAAATGAATGAGCAAGTGAGGAAAGATTATCCAGGAGGGATGTATAACGACCAGATTCTGAATAAACCTATAAAGAAATTCTTAATCATGAATCCATTAAAATATTTTAGCTAGGAGGTAGTGCAGCTGATTAGCACTGTAGGGATTTCATTAAGGTCAAAACCTCTTCTTACAAGGGTTATAAGGAAAGAATTCTTCATTTTGATCTAATTCAAAATGTATCAAACATTGTTTTTAGCCAGATGTGTACTCAGTTCCCCTGGAGAAGGCCAACCTTCACTGAAATCAAAAGATACAGGGACTAGGTCTGTTGCCTGGAAACACTTCACATTTGATAACCTCTCTTGAAATGTACCTTAGTCTTTATAAAATAGAAAAGCTAGGTAGGAGGAAGAGATGATACAGAAAAATAATATAGGCGTCTACTGATATTGGTTACCAGTTTTAACCCTGTTAAATTCAAAGTCTCCTGCATAGAAAATGCAGGGGCGGGGGGGAAGCAGAAAGTCTAGGCTTCTACACTTTCAGCACAAATAAATTCCAGAGGTTAGAAAAGTTTACTCTGAATCAATCAAAGCATAGCTAATCAGGAAGTGGGTTGTTTTTTTATCCACAGGACCAGCCCTTGATTCCACAGGTGGGTCTCATTTATTTGTGACTATGGTATAAATGATAGCCTCAAATACCAAGAAATTGCTTTGCATAATTGCCTAAGATGACACTGAGTCCTTGGCTTTGCATATTTTCTTAACCATCCTCATGGGCAAACATAATTTGAATTGAAAATTCTGTTACTGAATAATTGGATCTGGGGAGACCAGCTCCAAAATGGCCATTTGTGTCTTAAATATATACTTTTCCTCTTGCTTACTGATTATATCAGACAGTTCATCTGAAATAATTGCACCATTGCACATACTAACAAGAGAAGGGAAAAATAAAATTGTAGAAATACCTGTGATGATTTTTGCACCACCAGATGGCGGTATTTAGTATTTTAAACCATAGTTGCCATCCAGCAGCCAAGTATTTAAAGTAGTTTAATATGAATGAATAATCTTGTCTTAGACAAAAGAACCATCAGTAGAACGGTCTAATGTCTTTTCTTTGTTCCAGCATCATCCATCTGTGCAAGCTGTTCCTTCCTTTGAAATACACTGAAAATTAAATATGTGCAAGACGCACACTGGGGCTACAGGAGAGAAGGGGGCTACAAGTGCCCGTATTCGTCAACAGGTGGTTTGAAAATGAATATGATAATCAATAGTGATGACGCCTTGACTGCATGAGCAGCTGTCCTCCCCACAACTCAAGAGCCTCTCATCATCCCTCTGACTGCCCCAACACACAGTATGTCACCTAGCAGATACTCCTTTGCCTCTCCTTTATCTCTCTCGTTTCTTTTCTTTTCCTTTTGTTTTGATTTTTCATCTCCAGATAATAATAAACCATCCTGACACAAGAGAGCAACGCTTTTGCTTATTCTCACGCCTATGCAACTGTCCTGAAAATTGTTTTAACAGCGGAATTTTTTTCAGCCTCTCATACCGTAAACATGCAAGCTTGATGATGGGAGAGGAAAACTGAAGATCACTGAAATATTTGTTCAGGAAATTTTGACTCAAAAATACTTTTCTGGGTATGACGTTAGATCAAGACGAGCTCTCTATACAAGTTTAATTATTAGGGAATTTAATTATTAGGTATTTAATTATTAGGGGATGCTTGAATCTTTTTCTCTCAGCTGATGCTATACTAATTTCTTTCTCAAGCCCTAAATCTTCAGAATATTTATTTGTTTGTGTGTGTGTGTGTGTGTGTGTGTGTGTGTGTGTGTGTGTGTGTGTGTGTGTGTGTGTATTTTGGAAATAATAGACTTTGTAAATACAGTGTGCAGATGTTAATCCAAAGAAATGTTTGGTTTTGAAGTCTATTTCTCACTAATTTGAGAGGAGGGAAGAGTGTGCACATGCCATGGTGTGTATATGGAAGTCAGATGACAACTTGTAGGGATTGCTTTGTCCTTCATATCCTCCACATAGGCTCTCGGGATGGAACTTGGGTGGTCAGCTCTGATGGTGACTGCGTTTACCCACTGTGCCATTACGTATTAATCAACTGCCATGAAGTCGAAACACACCTGCTTAGTAAATGGCAATTTTCAAATTCAATTTTTAAATGGCAGTATTCTGGACGACACTAACCTAAACTGGGTCTTCCGAACACACAGACATTATCTCAAGAAAAAAACCAGAATCTGCACCTGAGCAGGAGGCAAACTTAGCATCCAGTGCGTGTCAGTCTGAATCGGCAGGATTTTGAGCTCCAGGCGATCCTGACTTACAAGCCAAGACCGTGTGCTCCTCATACACATACACACCAAAAATCTGTGAGTGCTAGGGACCTGCCGTAAAATAAAGAAGCAATTCTGATCACTTCACACACACACACACACACACACACACATTCCTTCCCCCTTTTTGTAAACATTATGTGGAGCTTCTTGGACCCATAATCTTTTCCATTCAACAAGGAGCTACTTCCAACTTGTCTTCCCAGCCTCTCTTCCTTCTCCCAAGTCTGCCCTTCTCCGTGTGTGACCACTTATGAAGTTGAACACCAAAGCTCTCATTGTCTCTGCGCTTACCTACTTACCAGACAGATCTTAGGATGCCCTGTGGTAAATAGAACTTTCCAGAGATTAATAGTAAAGAGCTCTGTTCCCACTGCACTGGGCTCTATATGAAGTTCCTACTAGATTTAAGAACGAAGTCTTTATGCTTTGAAATAGTGTTGGGATTTTTTCCCCTCATACTGCAGATCCTGTTAACAGTGAAACACAAGAGAAGCTGTGTTCTCCACAAGTCCTGTCCAGTTACATCCTTCACTGCAGTTTAGATATTTCACTTTTTATGTGTATATGTAGACAGGCCTCAGGGAGTTCAGAATGTGGAGTTCAGAATGTGTAGGGTTGTTCTCTCCATCTAAGGTGTGGGTTCTGATGATCAATATCAGGTCTGCGGGTCTGGGGACAAATGTCTGTATGCCTAGGCCAACTCTCCAGCCCTACTTGCACTTTCAAAGTAGCTCCAATTTGGGAGCACTTCCTCCTCTGAGTCTGCTGACCTGTGAGAGACCAGGACTACAGAAACGTGAAAAGACATCTATCAGCGTCTCTAGTAAGAGAATTACTGCCCAGATGACAAGGAAGAGCAAAGAAACTCAAAGCACCCAAGTCTGTCTCAAGCTAGGACAGTTTCCCAGGCTAGCTAATCATCTGTTGAGTCTTCAGAGTGACCTAGCAGTTAGGAATCCTTCGTTTATTATACTAATCCTAGTAAAGTCATGTTTGGAACAGACAACCATCCTATATTTCTTCCATACAACCCCAGATCATTACTCTCCCCAAAACACATCAGCAGAATTTTTCAAAGCTTATTGATGGCTTACTTATGTTCTAGGGACTGCTTTAAACACAAAATAACAATTAATAATAAGATACAGAACAGAATACAGCATAGATTCTCACAGAGCTTCAATTCCGAAGACTTTTGAGGAAACACCAGTTGGCGGGTATCAAACAAAGAAGGAACAAGTAACAGCTCTGAGTTAAGAGCTCACGTCTACCCCACTCCTTCTGTGACACTTTAACCTTCTAGGACAATGATGCTTGCCATGTAATTGTTCACATAGCATCTCATTATGTCTCCACAGGACTGTAGGTATAAACCTTATTATTTTCATGTCGTAGGGGGATTAAGAAAGATGGCTTGCTTAACTTTGAAATCAATGGCGCATTGCAAACATGGAGTCACAGTCTTGTTCCTTCATTTCAAGCCCAAATTTCTCTTTATACATTTTCATGAGGCATGACATTGTCTTAGAAGAGACACACACACCCCCACCCTCCATTGCACTTTGGCAAGATGTTTAGAGTTCTTTAATCCAGCTCTGCAACCCGTGAGTCAAAGGTGCGTTGCTAGAGCATACCCTTGTCAGGCTTATGTAGGAGAGGAAGGATAAAGCCTCCTTCCTCGGAGTGAGGCAGGAAGTTTTATGCTCCACAGAGGACAGGATGCTACACTCTGCAGAACACAGACAGCAGAAGAACTGAGTTAACTGTTCTTTCTGCTGCAACGAGATAGATAGATTTCCCATGTGAATTGGGATTCCTAACTGTGATGGAGGGCGTCAGCAGAGCCTGACATGTGGGTGTGTCTCTCGGAGCCTGCTCCTCAGAACAGACCCTCAAAAGAAAGAGAACTCAGCACTAAAGGCAAGGGAGCAAGCAGAAAATGCTGGATTATCCAAGGAATCAGTAGCCCTGTAGATCAGTGAGCTCTCCTTTCATAAGCTCCTCTCTGAGCTAAGGCAAGCTTTCTACCCAGTTTGCCTTTGGAGTCATGTCACGTGGCAAAAGGTAGATGTGTTAATGAACCACTGAACAAACTCAAGATCCACCACATACATTAGCAATTTTTTATTTTAATTTAAATCTGTCTGGAAGCAGATTGTATAAGGGTATATCGTCATTGATTTCAACATTGCAAATTCAATATCTCTCATATCCGTGAAAATAATAGCATGGAATTAGTTTCTGCATATTCAGCTCAGTAGATTAGTGATTATTAATTGTTTTAATTATTCTCATCCGCTCTCACCTTTACTCCTCGCTTTCTAACTCTCTGAGATCAACAACAACTTTAGTCTACTGGGCAGAATATTGATTTATGTCACAGCATTCTTCAGAATTCTTTTTGGCAGAGATTTAAATTATTTTAAAAATATTTTTGTGCAAGGTTTGGTTTAAATCAATATTCTTAAACATTTGCAATTAAACAGTGAAATCCTCTGTCTTCAAAATGTTAAACTTTACCCTAAACTTTATTCTCTCTCTCTCTCTCTCTCTCTCTCTCTCTCTCTCTCTCTCTCTCTCTCTCTCACTGTGTGTGTGTGTGTTCTGTGTTTGTGTGGTTTGTGTGTGTGTGTGTTTGTAATTTGTCATATCTTCAATACCATATACATTGTTTGCATTCGTTTAGTTCTTTTTGTTTGTTTCTTTCTTTGTTTTTGGTGTCTCTCATTGGCCTGGGGCTCATTGGGATGGTGACTTTTAAATACATAACCTTTATCTTCTTGCAAACCATAACTTTTTCAACTCAACGCTTTTCTCCAAACCATCTCTGCTTGATCTAAGCATTTTCGCTCCACAAGGGATTTCTTCAACCGCAATCCAAATCTGACCATCACCTTAATTCTACTTGAGTCAAAACTCAAGTAGGTGTGGTTTTCCACCCCAGCGTCACTTCAGCATCATGAAGGGACATCTTTTTGGAACTTCCAGTCTTGGAGACCTTTTGTCTTCCGAGGGCATTCCTTTGTTTTTATTTAATTTTTTATTCTTTGTGAATTTCTCATCATGTGCCCCAATCCTACTCATCTTCCAGTCCCCTCACACCCAAAATCTACCTTTGCAATTCAACTCACTAAAAGAAAAATATCGTGCTATACTTCTGACTAGCATCTTCACAAGCCTCTGCCAATACCTTCAGTATGATGGCGATGGCTTCGTTTCACCTCATCTTTCACACATTAACTCCTATCATTATAGATAACATGGTACCTCACTTGTTCTTTTCTTCCCAAGTCCTATCATTTGCAAATCATTCTAAGTAGTGGATGCTGTATAGGGAAGGTGAGAGCCACCTCAATACTGTGATATCATTCCCTTCCTAATATCAATGGTGGAGTTCTTCTTCTGGTTTAGAGAATGCACCTGCTAGTGGGCGGATACATGTACTCCAGTCTCATACACATTTTATAAATAATGAGTAAATATGACCAGTTGAGTCCAAATAGTGAGTTTTATAATTCATATGAACTGGAGATATCCTTCTTTTCAGCAAACTCTAGGGTTATAATTGCACACCAGGTGCTGAGAATACAAATGTGTACACAATACAGTTTTTGCCTTGCTCATTGGGAAGTTCTGACATGCAAATATATAAACTAAAAGAGTCTATAAAGTTCGAGAACTATTGAAATAAACACACAGCCCCGTAAGTGCATGGACAGTGAAAATTTCAGAATCAACTTGACTGAAAAAGTGTTGTTGGGCATTTGTTTAAAATCAGATATGGCAAAAGGGAGGTGCCCAAGAATCCTTAGCTGTGACTCACAGCATTGGGAATGTGGAACCTGAAAAGGCCACCTCCTGTAGCCAACCAGTAACTCCAATGGAGAAATAGGGACACCAACCCACCCACAAAATCGTTCAACCTAAAATTTATCCAGTCTACAAAAAATGCAGGGATGGGAGATGGAGCAGAAACTGAGAAAAAGGCCAAGCAGTGTCTGGTACAACTTAAGGTCCATCCTACAGGGAACCATCAACCCCTAACACTATTAATGCCACTCTGTTATGCTTCCAGACAAGAGTCTAGCACTGCTGCCCTCTAAGAGGCTCCATGCAGCAACTGACTCATGCAGACACCCACAGCCAAACAGTGGATGGAGTTTGGAGACTCTTATGGAAGAATAGGAGGAAGGATTCCTAGGGGAATGGGAACCACACAGCAAGACCAACAGAATCAACTAACCTAGATCCTTGGAGCTCTCAGAGTCTGAGCCATCAGTCAAAGAACATACATGGGTTGGATCCAGGTCTCCCTGCACATATATAGCAGATGTGCAATTTGGTTTCCCTGTGGGTCCCAAACAACTGGAGCAGTGGCTATCCCAAAAGATGTTGGATGTTCATGGAATATGTTCTTCTAGCTGGGCTGCCTTGTCTGTCCTCAGTGGGAGAGGATGGGCCCAGCCTCAGAGACACTTGATGCTCCAAGGTTGGAGGATACCCAATTGCTCAGAGGAGAAGGGGATTGGAGAGAGGGGGCCAGGAAGGATTGTGGGAGAAGTGACCAGGAGGGAAGCAGTGAATGGGATGTAAAGTGAGTATGTAAATAATAGTAGTAATAGTAATAATCAGAGTAACAAGAACAGGGTATTCACAGTGAAAAGAAAACCATAAGCCCCCATCTCAAGTCTGTATATAAACCAAAGCTTGACATCCTGACTGGGGCAACAAGTTCTCTAAATACATCTCTTGGTACCTATAACCATGCATAGCTTTACAAAGAGCTATTACTCAGTTTTCTTACATGCGTTTGAGCTGTGTTTGATGATGTTTCTGGGAGTATGCCTTTATTGTACTATGAGTTAATAAAAGGTTTTTCTGTCTGATAGGGCAGTTATCATTTTCAAGCCTGGAAGAAATCTTCAGAAATATTTAGCTCTGACTGATAATGTGTTCAGACAGACTTGAGGATTTCTGTGTGAGAGAGGAGAGAGGGGGGAGGGAGGGGAAGGAGAGAGAGAGAGAGAGAGAGAGAGAGAGAGAGAGAGAGAGAGAGAGAGAAACTTGGTAATGAAAAGTAATTATTATTGCTGCATCCAGAGTTGAAAGAAAGCCCAGAGGATTGAGTAAGACTTTTCACAATGATGATGGCATTTGACTGGGGACTAGAATGAAGCTGGCTAGTCAGTAGGGAGATATATTAACATGCTTCGAAATTTAAAATTAAGACACTGAATCATATATTTAGACCTATATTTTAAAAGTATGGTGAAAATATGTAAAAATGGTGTATTTAATAGTTGTCCTATGTGCTATGATTTCCTGAAAGATTTCTTGACCTTGGTAAAAACATTCACATTCTTAAAGAACTTGATGAACAGTATGAATTAGCAGGCACCATGGACTGGTGCCTATGTTAAGGGACTTTACCTGTTTTAGTTTCCCTAAAATACCCATATAAGACGTCCAGCTTCAACTATAATATATCTCAATTTCACTCCTTTTAATTGCTTTTGTATGATTGTAAGCAACTAGTTCTATCAAATGTCCCATTCAGTCATTGGTGACATCAGTGCCCCACTTGGAGCAGAGATTCTCAGTCCATCTGCGGTCTGTATGTCTAGTCTGATTAATACCAATCCATCTGTAAAGTAGAGTTAAAAGCAAAATTCTAGATAAGATTTAAAAAATCAAACACATACACACACACACACACACACACATGCACACATACACACGCATACATACACACACACAGAGCACAAACACATACACACACACACTCACACACACACATACACACACAATCATAAGCTCGAACTGCTCTTTACTGGATTCAGCAAATATATTTACTTTATCAAATTTACATTTACAAAAAGTTCTAAGCTCTTGCTTTCAACTGCTTGACTTTTATTACTAGCTAGGAACAGATAGTCATGAGTCAACACAGGTCAACGAATTAGATTTAGAGCAAAACGAACTTAAGCCCTAAGGAATAAGCATCTCTAACTGAAAAACCGCTGTTCATCAGGAGAGACAGAGCAGAATGATCTAATAAGGAGATGCTAAAAGCCCGAGGCCATAGGCTAGAGGCCTTGTGCTCTCCCTTAGCCCCTTCAATCACTCAAAACCCTGAGACCTTCAATTTTCTTATGTAGATTATGATATTTGTACAGTTGATTTGATCAAGTATTTTCTAGCAACAGAATCTCTTATTTCTTGTCTAAAGACTTAGAAATAATGTTGTAACAAAATAATGGACAAGGTTATTTAAAATGGATAAGAAAGTGTAGGATTTATTATGGTGAAGAGAAACTGGGATAACACATTAATTTTGTTGGTACTATATTTGCATAAATTTAAATCATCCTATTTCATGAGGCTGTCAACCAAATGATTACCTGAACAACACCTGAGTAAGGGAAAAGACTAGAGGCACCTAAATCTCCTATTGACATTCCCCCAGTAATTACAACTCCTGTGCTGGTGCCAGTGCCATATACAAAGAATTTTATAATACTGAGAACTGAGATCAATAATCTTCCATCTATGAAGCATAGAACAAAGGGGCATGGGATTCAATTTTCTATCAGATTATATATATATATATATATATATATATATATATATATATATATATATATATACTGTTTAAAGCAAGCATTGTTTAGCTCAGAAATTGTTTACCCAGAAAGGTATGTGATTTTATCCTTTGAAGATCATTAATAAGAAGGCATATTTCCTCCCTTAAATGGTTTGGTTAAGCAAGGCAAGGAATAAGAGATCTTTGTGTAAAATGGACCTTTGTGTAAAAATTTGTTGTTATATAATTATTTAAGCTTAAAAACATCACTGTCGAGTGTATTTAGCTTCATTCTCCTGGACATAATGATACTTCTAGCTTCAACTCCAGGCCTCTTCTGAAGGCTCAAATTACTGTCTCTAGTATGAATGTCCCCAAATTCTTCTCAGTCCCTTCTCTTTCACATTCCTTCTGTCACAAATTACTCCTGAAGAGATAGATAAAGATAGGAGATTAGGGAACTGCTTTTCTGAACCACTGAATATTTTGTCTGTAGAAGCAGTTATTTCCAGTTCATTTTTTCTCAACAATGACACATCATAGCTATGGGGTTCAGAGATGAAAATCATCTATATCTGCCAACTTCAAGGGCCTTTGAAAAGATGAATGCTTCCCCTGCGACAGAAAAATTGGAAAATTACCACCTAAGTATTCTACCTTAGTGAAAATATCCATCTTATCAAACTCTAGCGGAAGTAAAATATCTACCTTTGCTTGCCCAGAGTGAAAGTCATTGAAGAAAGACTAACACGAGGTTGGAATTCAATGAAGCCTCAACATTTTATCACCCTTTGCATTCAGTTTCCAATTACTGACCCAGTATTTGAGCACAGGCTATATGGATTTATTGCAGTTGAAATTAGATGAAAGAGTGTTCCAAGAGTTAATTCAGTTCAACTCAACAAAGTAGGTCACAGCATCTATTAAAAGAAACCGAGTGGTGTTGAGTAACATGAATCACAGCCCTCCAGAAATTCTAGTCATGTTGAGAAAAATGCACATACACAGAGTACCCTAGCAAATATCAAATTTTAATGTATGCCATGAAGGTAGCCCCAAATGCATGAAGAAGTTAAAAGAGAAATTGATTCAGAGTCTGGATAGAGTCTCAAATGTTGAAGTTTAAATATGAAGTTCAAACATAGGAAGGGGATGAAGTGCTGAATACATATGTATTGTTGACACAGGAGGAGCATGGCCACATCAAGAACCCCAAGAGTATGGTAAAGCCTTCTATGTCTTTGTGGAAATGTGGAAAGTATTGTCAACAGTCTCTTTCTCCTGGCTGACTGAAACCTGAAGATACACACCTTTAAAGACCTACCAAGATTAGCTAACCCACTTCCTTATATAAGAAAGCCTCTTCCTTACTTCAAACGTGTGAAATAGACTGAGTCTCTGGGCTCCTGCTGGTGTGTCTCCATCTGACTGTACTGCCTACCTGACACCAGCTTTTCTGTCCAAGTGTCTGTGTCTTGGCCTTTATTTCTTCCCTCATTGTCTTAGTCAAGTTAATCCTTAAAGCCATGCCTGTCATGGTACACAAGTCTTAATTTCTAACTGTAATATTAATATAACTCATTATGGAAAAGAATAACACAAAATGATTTAAATTGAAAATGAAGTAACTAATTTTAACACCCAGACTAATATTCTTATCTTTCTATATGTCAATATGATTACGGCTTAGAGATAATTTTTCCAATAATGTGTATTCCTGGGTAATTCTACCTTTTCCGTTATACAGTATACATTGAACATTTTTCTGATACTAGAATTCTTATACAGTAGGTCTGGATCATAAAACTTTACATCTCCTTTATTTCTAATCTGGTCTATTACTCCTTGCTTCTATACCATATTCTTAGAAGAAATATTCAAACCTTTAAGTCAACGTCTTTCCAAGTCTATACTGTACTTGCTAAAACTATCATAGCTCCATGATGGGCACCCTTATGAATATTTATATATGGTTTACAGAATTATATTGTTAACAAAACTTTTTAAAATTATAGTTACTGAATAAGAATATATGCAAAGTTTCAAGATGCTTTTTAAAACCATTGCCAAGTTATAGTAAGAAAGTTTATACTCATTTAAATATCTTGAAAGTATTTGCAAATATAATGATTTTCTGTCTCTATTCTTGCTCACAAATGCAACGTAACAGGTCATCAGTTTTCCGAGTGTTTTTGGTCCTTCACAACTGCAAACAATTACAGGTTAGCATCCCAAGAACTGAAGATACTGTGAAAGAGCACACAGAAAGTTCTAATACACAGCATCAGTAATGGTTTGCTCTATCACATCAAGGAGTTAATGACTTCTGGTAGAATATGCCATTTGGCTGTGCCATTATGAATTTACATGTTCAACTATCTTAATATCTGTTTAGGTTTCATACATGTTTTAAGGCTCTACTGTGTCCATTGTGAATGAGAAAACATACTCGATGGGCTAGCTGCTCACTGTATTGTGAAATGTCATCAATGATGTTACTGTCTCCAGTACTCCCTTTCATTTTACATACTATTTTTTTATATTGCAAGACCACTTATACTCATAGGTATCAAAAAGCTGGATTTTAAAAAATCTCATCTGCCATCTATTAAGAAATTGAAATTACTTATATCATTACCATTTAAGACACATTTTCACATACGTCTTGCTTCTTATTTTGTGATTCTTAGTGTGTTGTTCACTTGTTTTTTATCATTTTGTTTTTGTTCATTTGCTTTCTTGGGAGGGGTCTGGAAACCAAGACTAGAGCTATGCACAGGAGAGGCAAGCATTCTACCACTGAACGATATCCACATTTGTTGGTGTTTGAAACAGGCTCATGTTGATCTTGAGCTTTTAATACTTCATCCCAAGCCTCCCCTAGTACCACTACACAGTATGCACTAGCTAATTTCCTTCTTAATCTTGTGCTGTGGCTGCTTTGACAAAGTATTCTCTATTCTTTACAATAGTGTTTGCTGTCATGTAATCTTCTATCTTAAGTTATAAGATGCAATTAACTATAAACTATTCTACCCAAATTCTCATTATTTCACATCCTGATGGTCATTTAGACTGGAAACTGGTAGTACTTTAATTCTACCTCCCATATTATTATTCCACTTAAAATATCATTAACAGGAACTATTATTTTAGTAATTCGCTTACATCTCAAATGATATCCCACTTCCCTGTTACGCCTTCACAAACCTCCCACCCCACATCCGGCATCCTCTCCTCCCTCCCCTTTGCTTCTATGAGGGTGCTCCTCCACCCTCTCCTGCCCCACCCCTCCAACATCCCCCTAAGCTGTGGAATCAAACCTCCAGAGGACCAAGGACCTCCCCTCCCATTGATGTCAGACAAGGCCAATCTAGCTACATATGTATCTGGGACTATGGATCCCTCCCTGCACACTACTTGGTTGGTGGTCTAGTCCCTGGGATCACATGGTGTTTTGGCCAGCTGAGGTTGTCCTTCCTATGGGATTGCAATCTCCCTCTGCTCTGTCAGTTCTTCCCCCAGCTCCCCCACTGGGGTATCTAAACTTAATCTGATGGTTGTCTCCAAGCATCCACATCTGCATTGGTCTGTTGCTGGCTGAACCCCCCAAGGAACACCCACACCAGGTTCCTGACAGCAAATGCCGCTTAGCAACAGAACAGTTTGGTGTCTACAGACAGGATGGATCCCTGGGTGGAACTTTTAAAAGAGAGACCTAGACTCATATTTTACCTGCACAGACATAAATTCACCAGTTGATTTTTATCAATTTCCATGCTCGTTGTTGTATCTCTTGCTTTTTTTTCTCATTTTCCATCCTGCAAAGCTCACTAAGGTATGTATACAATGTAGACCCTTTCAGGCTTGGAGTGTCTGAAACATCATACATCTGCATCACTTTTGATTTACAGCTTATCTAGATACAAAACAAGAGTCTGAAGATTATTTTTTTCACTGTTCGTAGAAAACAACCCATTGTGTTCTGTGGTCAGTTGATTCCATTATACTTCTCACTCCATCAGAGGTAACTATCCAGTAACTTCAAACTCCTATTTATTTTGATGGTTGATGATCATAGTCCTAGATATCTATACATTCTTGTTTGTTTTACTTGAGTCCTATAGTTTCCAAATCTTATGGTATTATTTTCTTCAATTTGGGTCTAGTTTTAGGAGCCATCTCAGCAGATACTGAATCATTGCTACTCCTTGAGCTCTACTTGTTATCAATACATTCTCTTAATTGCCTTTTGATTTTGAATACATCTGACACCTGCAACCAAATAAAGTAAATGGAAACTCCAGAATATTGTAAACACTAGTACCATGGTACACAAACCAAGAAACCTGAAGGAAAAAAAAGTAGAGTTGTCCTGGAGGAGAGGACACATATGCTGTAGAATAAAGAGCCAACTGGCACACAAATAATGGCCTCCTTAGTTGCAGAGGGCAGACAGGTATGGATTTATTGTTCACCATATAGATATTTGTATTTATTTTGGTCCAATCTTTCTGGGCTCTGCCCCCATATTTCCATTTTAGAATAAAATTGTTTATTTTGTGTTATTGTATATTAGAAATATCTAGCTCTTAAAATTATTATACTTTAGAGGTGCTAACAGTTAAAAGTTTGCCTTGAGTTCCAAAAAATACAAGTGCACTGTTCTATAAGCACTTGAGGCTCAGAAGAGACCTTGGGCAGTAAAAAAATAAATAGTAAGACTTGGGAAATGTTTATAGTCAGGTAGGTTGAAAACTGTGAATTATATGATGCCCATGATCCTGTGCAGGCCAGAGATACGATGCTGTGGTTTGGGAATGAAATGTCCTCATAACCTCACGTGGTTGACACTTGGTCTCGGGGCTAGTGGCATGATTCAGAGCAGCTGTCGAACCTTTAGAGAGAGAGGACTTACTAGAAGAAAGAGGTGAGTGGTTATTGCCCAACCCCCATGCCAGACCAGGTCTCTGGGCATACTAATCTATGGATATGTGACCAAGCACCTGCAAGTCCCATCCATTGGCATGTCTTCTCTACCAGACTTGATTAGAGGATACCCTCTAAATCTTAAATCAGAATTAATCTCTTCTGTTGCTTCTGTCAGTCACTTTATCACAGTACTAAGAAAACCAATACATTAAAATCTTTTAAAGTGGGCACAATCTATTTGAGTTTCATTTTTGTTGTAATAAAATATTCTGCCCAAACAAACTTACAATAACAAAGACTTTACCAATAATCACAAGTTACAGTTCATCATTTTAGGGAAATCCAGGCATGAACACTTCAAACAGCTAATTACATCATATACCCAGGAAAAGCAGAAGTAAATGAATGCAGAACTGCTTGTTTACTTGCTTGCTTGTGCTCGGCCTTATTTCTCTACTCAGATTTCTGTATCCCTGGCCTTGGCAATGATGCTACCCACACTAAGCTGGATCTTCATGCATCAACCAAGCAAATTAAGACAGTCTCAGGACTACAGAACAATCTGCCTTGGCAATTGCTCACTGATTCTTTCTTCGTTCAATGAGTCTAGGTTATGTCCAGTTGAGAATGAAAGATGACCATCACACTAACTCTGAGACCCTACCTGGTGTGGTAGAGATTGTACTGGTAGACAATAGGAAGTATTAAAAATGGCATAGAAGGAAGAGGTCCAAAAGGACCAAAAGGAGGAAGAAACGCAGGATGTGCCACAGATCTGCATCTTTGGAGTCCCCTGGAAATGGAGGCAGAGAGAAAAGAGGATGGCCTGTTACAAAGCTAGGGATGACTGGGGAATTGGTCAAGAAGTAGAATGAAGATTACCTACCTCTATGCATGCTATTTCTGTTTGAATTCCATTTCTTCCTTCTCCCCAGTTCTGAATACTGGAACTTTAGGACTGTGTTTTCTACCTGGCTGACATAAGACATTTCTAGTAATCCTCGTGCAGCATGCAGTAGGTTGACACAAGTGCAGTGGCCTGTTTAGGTCACCATTTTCTACTCTTCCTCTCTTCATTCTATGGCAGGAGATGGACCATCAACCAGACCTGTCATCTTGCATCATAAGAACCATCTGATTTACTTGTCCTATCCACACCTTTTTATCTAGGAAGGACAAAAATGCAGACATTATCCAAGAGTCACTAAGATCAAGTAGTCTTTTCTGTACAAAACTAAAATCTGGGAATGGAAATGATTCTAGCAACCAGTACTCAGGCCCTGAAGCTCATAACAGAGTCACAGTAAAATCCCTCCTCTCAGTTTAGGCTTTAAACCTAGATGCATGCTGGGGTTATTACCATCATAATCCCAGGCAGCTCTAGAGTACAAAATTAACATAGAAGCAGTAGGGCAGGGGCTTAGAAATAGGAGCTTGCAGAGATGTAGAACATCTCCTTAGCAACTCTGAGCATAGTCAGAAAGTATTTGTCTATGATCTTCTGGTCTACACCATGGGAAGATTGAGTTCATGTACTTCTGATTCCCTGTTGTCTAGCACAGGGCATGGCCAGAAGAGTATGTTTAACAAATGGAAGGTATGACTATGCCTAGAAACATCAGGTCTTACGCAAGCATTTCCTTGAGAATCCTTTTCTTTTCTGGACCATCCTGGGGTTGTCTCTATGCTCCTTAATATAATCCACAGAGATTTTTGCTTCCTGTGCTGTAGAGTAACACAGGCTACACCTCCGAAGCCCAAACTCTTCCTTTCCTGATATGTCCTTCCCTGTTCACTCACCTGCTCAGTTTATTTCAATGAACACAGAGTTGTGAGATGGTATAGTCTTATTGGAACTGAAGGTCATGTCTTCCAGAAAGCCTTTTGATACTCCTCTAAAAGGCACCATCTTTCCCAGGCTACTAGACATAGTTTTGCAACTCTGTCCCTAGACCAGAATGGGAATCAGCTGGAGTCAGTTTTCTGTAGCCACAACTTCACACAGAGCTAGGCTCAGGCCAGCATCTAAAGGTATCATTTTCTAAGGAAGAGAGCCAACTTCGGTGCATCTGGATGGTGGTTGGGATCTTGCCTGTGACATTCAATAACTTAGTTTGGTCAATTTTTCTGTTCTACTGATCTCTGCTTTTCAGGGCTCATGAAATCCATAGGAATAATCTAAGCTAATCTCTCTATAAGAGTGTTCAGAATCTTAATTACTTCTGTAAATTTCTTTCACGTCAATACATAGATTAGTGCTCGACTGAGAAACTTCAAGAGTCTTCAGGAACATCTTAGACTCTTTCTTAACAAAGTGCTCTGCCTCCACTGAGAGCCATGCTGGCAATGCACCCCAACAGCCCAGCACACATACAGCCCAGTAAAAATATATGACAGGGAAAACAAAAATAGAACTTCTGAGGCAGGGCTGAATGTAAGAGCATTTATCTTCTAGGATGTGGAGGGATCAAGATACATGAAGGATTGTAGTTTTTATCTGGAAATCTTAACTCGTGAACTACAAGAGTCCATATTTTTATATGAAGAAGAGAAGGTTGTTCCTAAAAGGTGAGCTGAAAGAAATAGAAACCTAAAGTATTTTGCACAACACACGAAGATAATGAACGCTAATGCATCAGGTCTTTTCACCCAAGCATAGCACAGGAAGTTAGGATATAAAGAGAAATTCCTTACATCTTTTTTCTTTCAAATTGAGCTCCAATCTTCAGTAATATGGGCCACCATTAAAAAAAAGATTTATGTGTTTGTTTCAGATAGGCAACAAGGAAAACTGGCAAGTATTATTTCTAGGTGTACAGAGAAGAGGTGGGTGGATGAGGTGAGTGGAGAGGTGACATTCAAGAGATAGAAAATGATGAGACCAGAAACAATGGTTTAAAAAAAAAGGAGGCCACTGCTCAGAAACCATAGTTATTTTATAAGAACCTAGACGCTCCCACAGGATGAGAACTTCAGTCAGTTTTGCACTTCATGGAAAATGATAAACTTTATTGAAATCCAAGTTACAGTTGAAGATAGTTCTCAATCTTAGCTGAATGCTAAAATTCACCTTGGGAGCTATTAATAAAAACTCCCAATACTTGGATCACATCCCAGAGAAATTAAACAGAGCCTCTTGGGCTGGGTCAGACATCACTTGTATTTAAAGTTTTCTCTGGCTTATGGACAGCCTGGGTTCAGGCTACAGAAGAATCTTAAAAGAATGTCCAATGGCCGCTGGGAGAGAAGTAAGTGAATCAGGAGCTCACGGAGCTGGGAGGAAAAGAGGTTACATCAGAGACATTTGGGCTAGATGATTTGATTGGGCAGTGAATCTAAGTGCAGGAGACTATAAAAGCTTTCAAATATGACTAAAATGGCATCAGTTTGCTCTATGAAGTACATTAGTAAAATGGTAGGAACAAGATCCAAGATACAGATCTCAGAAGAGCAAATGGAGGAGAAACACAGAGAAGGCCATCTTTCAAGACACTAAAGGGTCAGAGGACACAAAATGAAGACTGAAGAGACTCTTTTCTCATTTCTCTGGGGGAGAAGGGAAGTTTAAAACAGGGTGGGCATGGGAGCATCTTAATAGAAGCAGGGTGAGGGGGGATAGAAGAGGAGGAAAGGAGATGACATTTGAAATGCAAATACATAAAATATCCAATAAAAAATAAAATTAAATTATAAAGAGACAGGGTCACAACTAGCCCAGGCTGGTTTCAGACTTACTCTCTAAACAATGAATGCACCAAATTCCTGGTCCTCCAACCTCTACTTCCTGAATGCTGGAATGTGTGTGACTATATAAGTTCTCCATACATTTTTTTAAAGTCTTAAAAGATAGAGATTAAAATTATGTCTATTCTTAGCCATTCTGATTGGTCTGAGGCAGAATCTCAGGGTTATTTTGATTTGTATTTCCCGGATGACTAAGGATATTGAACATTTCTTTAAGTGCTTCTCAGCCATTCGGCATTCCTCAGTAGAGAATTCTTTGTTTAGCTCTGTACCCCATTTTTAATAGGGTTATTTGGTTCTCCAGAGTCTAGCTTCTTGAGTTCTCTGTATATATTGTATAGTTGCCCTCTATCTAATGTAGGATTGGTAAAGATCTATTTCTAATCTATTGGTTGTCGTTTTGTCCTATTGACAGTGTCCTTTGCCTTACATAACCTTTAAAATTTTATGAGGTGCCGTCTGTTGATTGTTGATCTTAGAGCCTGAGCCCTTGGTATTCTGCTCAGGAAATTTTCTCCTGTGCCAATGTGTTTGAGGTTCTTTCCCACTTTCTCTTCTATTAGATTCAGCATATCTGGTTTTAGGTGGATGCACTTGATCCACTTGAACTTGAGCTTTGTGCAATGTGATAAGAATCAAAAACTAAAACTGCTCTCACTTTTCCCATAAGAGAAGAGAGAATCAAAAAACAAAAACTATAGCACAAATATATATTTAGTTCTAATTTAACTTATAAGCAAGAATAATTAACCTGGGTTATATAAAATCCTGTCTCATAAATGTAATATAATATAATAATGTAATATAATATAATATAATATAATATAATATAATATAATATAGTGCATTTGGGAATTTGAAGAAGAAAGGTTTCAGAATCCCTTCCTTTGCAGAAGAAGGCTTTTAACAAAGCTTGCTCTCTGGCTAGACATGAGTTCTCTGAGGTAAGCCTCAGTAAACCATCCTCTGTTCTTCCCACTCTCCACTCTGATTCTGTGGTATAGAAGAATACCAGATTACCTTACTGGGACCCAAGGAAGCTCTGGATGCTGAGGGAAAGAATGTGAAGAAGTTGGGGATGATAGCAGCTATTGTCATATATGAGGCAGGGTTCTAAGATAGACTCAGAATATCGGTAAGAAAATCTTATGAAATTTTTCAGAGACAATAAACAAAATTATATCTTTATACACTGTATAATCTGGTAGTGCTGTGTAACAGGACAGAAAAGTTTATCTCTAGAGCATTCGTTAGTTCGCCACGATCTTGAAAAAAAAAGAAATGGAGGGGGGCTTTTCTTGTTTTACTGTTTTTCAAATATCTGGTTTTATTTATTTATTAAGTTATTTACATGATTTATTATATTTTGTATTACTTTTATCTTATAGTTTCTAAATGACAGTTTAGAACATATAACAGTGAAATACAAACATGAATTCTTTCCTCTGTGGTGGGTTGTAATGGCTTTTCTGTTTTCCTTTACTCATGTCCTCCCCAAAACAAGGGTTTTCTGTGGGTTTCTTGAGACTCTCTGTCTGCTTTAGATGTTATGACAACATTGAAAGATGGCTTGAGAAAAACAGCTATTCTTACCAGACCCTGGGGAAAGGATATCCACGTTTCTGGAGGCAAGTGTGGAGAGGAGTCTCGTGGTCAATCGGCTGCAGCCAGGAGCCATGGATTAAGAGTGAGCAGCAAGCAGTCTCTCCAGCCAGAGGGATGACAGATTTTGCCGCGTGGGATGGATCCCCCAGTTAATACTCAATGAGAAAATGGTATTTAAAGATCAAGTAAATGAGTAAAGTCATTTGAGATTCAGTGGGGTCATTTTTAACAGAGTTTTAATAGAATGTTACAATAGAGTAAATGTCCCCAATACTTGAAATCACATTTAATAGATGATGAGAGTTCAATAGATCTACAGCAGCCACTGGTCCTGACATTTACATGACTTGGCTACTTTCCTTTGTTTGGCAATAGCAGTCATCATTTACTGAAGCTCCTCAATATCTGGGTACGGTACAACAGGTAAATTGTTTTTTCCACATAACACAATCTGGTAAGCATGTCCTTAGTCACAGGTGAGATTCTCAAGATTTAAATATGTTATATGGTTTAATCGAGGTCAGAAAATTAATAACAGAATCTATATTTTTGTCTAAGACCCACCCAAACTCTGGAAAAGTGACCCTTACATGCTTTCTGTAGGTTTAAAGAAGCTTCATTGTAATATAAGAAAGAACATTGCACCCTCTGTGCCTGTGGAATTTCAGCACTTTACAAAACACCGAGAGCCCTGGAAATGGTTATGTAGGAGCTAAGGGAAGCAGCTGATGAGAAGGGTTGCACACAGGATGAAAGACGCTATATCTTCATCTGAGACCGCTCCTCCTAGGGAGGAAGAGAGATTTTTTTCCTGGCTTGGCTATGCTTTTGTTCAATGAATAATCTTATAATCTTAGGCTAAATTTTTAAGTTTATCAAAAAGGCTCAAAATAATGAGATCCTTCTTCATAGATGACATCAGAGAACCTGTGTAGAAAGTAGAAGATAAACTTAAGATACTTAAGTTGTGAAATAGGAGAAATCATGAATTATAGTAACTTATGAGGATAAATTGATTTATACCCACAAGATAATAGCAAAGTCCTTTATTTTGTACATTTTCATTTGTATTCATTTTTATTGATTTAATTTGACAATTTCATACATGTATATGATATGCTCCGTTTATGCTCAATATATACCCTCTCTTAGCTCTCTCCCACCCTTGTAATTCTCCCTCCTGCCTAAAGTTCCTTTTCTATACTTCTATCTTTTTTGGTTTGGTTTTAGTTTTGAAACTGACTACCTGTACGGGGCGTATCCATTGGAACCTGGTGAGCACAGAGCTGAAGAACATGACCATCCATTCCCAGAATCCCTTAGTAGCCCTTAGTTCAGTCAGAATCCACGACTGATTGATAGAAGATCTGGTCTTGTGTAAACCCAGTGCAGACAACTGTGGCTGCTGTGGGGTTATGTCTGCGTTGGTTATGATGTACCCTGGAAATGGCATTTTGTAGCCCTTCTCTCTATCATCCATCTTTTATATTATTTCTGCCCAATCTTCCATAATGTTCCTCAAGCCCAGAGGAGGTTGCATCAATATCCCCTTTAAGACGAGCATATAAATGTAACTTATTCTTAGCACCTTCAGCAGCCACAAGTTCTGCATTCACTGTGACACTTTTTAAAGAAGCTTCTCGGATTAAGGTTGGGAGAAGTATTTGTCCATGTGTATAGGCATAATAATTAGAATGTAGTTTACCTCTGTGTCAATTTAGCTAGACAGTAGTTCCCCTGGAGGGCCTAAGACCTTTCACTGTTAACATGCATTCCTTTCCTTGAAGTAGGCCTCACATTCAATTCAAAAAGGGATTGCTTTTCCCTTAAATTTGTGCAACTATTGCAGGTTAGCATTGTTGGAGTCACAACTGGCTAAAATCATTGATACCTTTCTCTCCAGGAACCTATATGGCTCCTTTTGGCACGTGGAAACTAGCCAGCCAAGAAGTTTCCACCTCTCTTCTAAATCAATTTCTCTATGGCCTTCATTCAAAATGACTGGCATCTTTAGCAATAGAATCTTATTGTTTAGTTCTGGAGGGCAACCAAGAGGAATGTCAAAAACCTGGAAACCTCTAGAGTCATCGCCATGTCCTGGGGTGATATAAGAGGTGCTGTGAGGCTATTGGGAAATAAGAACTCTTACTCATTGCTCGTGGGCGTATAGACTGGTGTGCCTACTATGAACATCTATATAGAGGTTCTTTAAAAAGCTAGTAATACAAACAAAAAAGATATTCCAGCTAGATTTGGTGGTTTATACTTCAGTCACAGTAGTCTAGAAGCTGAGGAAGAAGATTCACAAGTTTGAGGGCGGCCTGGGCTTAAATAGCAAAACCCGATCTCAAAGAAAAGTACTCAAAATAAAAGAAAGTAATATTTCTGATCACTCCTCATGACTCTGGTATCTGAAGCCTTCTATCACTGAGCAAAGAATTTGACATTTTTATTTCCACAGCTCAGAAACCTCAAAGTCGACATGTCTAGACTTGAAATTGTTATGTTCTCACTGAAAATATTCTCTTCTGTTTTTCCCATCTCTCTAAGAGATGGCACACGTTAACAGCACTTTGGAAACATCGTTGACTCTTTCTCCATCTGCCCACATCTAATCACTGTGTTGTGTTGATTTTCTGTGTTAGCTATCTCTTTCAATAAACATTTACTAAGTGCTGCTCTGTGGAAATGGAAAGATGCAGAACCCACTCAAAAAAAACTCCTTAGCATATAATTACGCGGAATGAAAGAACCACATTTGCTGTGTCATAGAACAATGGACATTTATATTAATTTGGAGTCTATATTAAGTAGTTTAAAACTGAACCTTCAAATATAATGCACTGGGACTAAGTAATTGTAATGGCCCAATTCTTCTAATAATTTTTTACTTTAATTGGCTAACAAAATGTTTTTTTCTGATTCTTTCTTACTCCCCTGCCCCGAATAGTCCCTAATACAAGCTCTCCCAGATTTCTTTTTTCTTTCATGCCCATGGTGCTCCTTTGGTCTCTTCACCTAACATTACATACAATCCATTGGCCTTATTTCTATATTTTGAGACTTTGCCCAAAATTTGTGTGTGTATGTGTGTGTGTGTGTGTGTGTGTGTGTGTGTGTGTGTGTGTGTGTGTGTGTGTAATAGGATAGGATTAGGGTATGACTGAAAACATGTGGATTTTGTCTTTCTCAACCTGTGTGACCTTGCTTAATATTATACCTTCTAGATATATCATTTTCCTGTAAATTTCATGATTCAAGTTTCTTCATGGCTAAATATCCCAGGGCTATATGATGCTCCATTTAAATTATCCATTCATCTGTGGATAAATATCTAGGCTGGTTGTTCTTCCTGGCTATTGTGCATAGAGTGGCAATAAACATGGGTGTGCCTAGGTCTGCGTGGTAAGAAACAGTGTCCATGTACTAAGGACCAGTATAGCTGGGTTATATATAAGTTCTAGTTTTAAGATTTTAAGAAACCTCCATACCGACTTCCAATAATAGGTATACTAATTTGCACTTCAACCAGCCATGAATCCGAGTTGCTCTTTCCCCCATCCTATCCAACGGTAGTCGATTAATGATCCAAGTCGTTAGGGTTGGTCATCACATCAATTTGAGGGGTTTAGTAAGTTCTTAAGAAATGTGCCCTGATGCTTTTCCAGATTCATATCAAATTACTCTTCACAAAGTGATCCCATAATGGAACTGTCTACATGGGGGACGTGGAATACTCCCTGCAGGTCCATTATTAACAGCTTGTTCAATCACTCAGTGATTGAACGTGGGGAACATACGGTCTTTAGGAGGTTGATAGGTTGTGGTACAGTGGTGGTTATTCTTGGGGGGTTGGCATGTGCTTTCTCTTGGCAAAGAAGAAGCCCAGATCATCTTGAGCAGGTGATATATGTAGTGTGACATCAGAGGACTGCCATTATCTCCAAACATTAATTCCATAAGAAAACATAAAACTCATCAAAGAAAATTTTAAGAGAAGAAACAAGGTATTTAGTTATAATGGCCTTATTTTGAAGTCATTTATTATGGAAACAAAAGAAAATTCGTTCTTCCAAAAGCTGATTATCTTTCTCTGGACTCCCAAACTTTGTATCCAAATGTAATCTAAGTTCCTAAGGAATGGGCTGCCTCATTTCCAAAATCATCTTCAATTATTTGCCACAGAATGACCCAAATGTTCTTATTTGGGATCTGGATTACTCCAGAAAAGTCCACTTATAAACAGCTTGCTCCAACTTGGCTACAGGGAGGGAGTGGGGTCTTTGATGAGTTGGATCTAATGAGAAGCCTTCAGGTCATCAGGAGTGTGACCGACGGGAGTTGTAACATCTTGTTCTCTACTGCTTCCTCCTTTCCTTTCTAGCTTTGAGGTGAGAAGTTTTCTTCTGTCATGTCTCCCTGCCATGATGTGCTACAAAACATCCAAAGTCACTGGGGCAAGTGCTCATGAGTTGAAACATCCAAACTGTGAAACACAATGTTTTCTCTGTATATGCCAGTGGTTCTCAACCTGTGGTATTTACCATTGGAAAGCACATATTTCTGATGGTCTTAGAAACCAAGACACTGCTCAACTGCAAAACCTATAGTTATAAAGTAGCAGCAAAAATAAATGTATAGGTTGAGAGTTCCTAAAACCATGAGAAATACATGTTTTCTGATGGTTAAGACTCACAGGTGGAGGACCTCTGATGTAGGCTGCTTGCCATGGGCATTTTTTTTCTTAATATCTCTTTTTTTATTAACTTGAGTATTTCTTATATACATTTCGAGTGTTATTCCCTTTCCCGGTTTCCGGGCAAACATCCCCCTCCCCCTCCCCTTTCTATGGGTGTTCCCCTCCCCATCCTCCCCCCATTGCCACCGTCCCCCCAACAATCTAGTTCACTGGGGGTTCAGTCTTAGCAGGACCCAGGGCTTCCCCTTCCACTGGTGCTCTTACTAGGATATTCATTGCTACCTATGGGGTCAGAGTCCAGGGTCAGTCCATGTATAGTCTTTAGGTAGTGGCTTAGTCCCTGGAAGCTCTGGTTGCTTAGCATTGTTGTTCATAAGGGGTCTCGAGCCCCTTCAAGCTCTTCCAGTTCTTTCTCTGATTCCTTCAACGGGGGTCCTATTCTCAGTTCAGTGGTTTGCTGCTGGCATTCGCCTCTGGGTTTGCTGTATTCTGGCTGTGTCTCTCAGGAGCGATCTACATCCGGCTCAAATGCTTGAATTACCCTAGATGCCATGGGCATTTTTAACAGCAACAAGATTCTACCAAACACAATTGACACTGTGACTTATACCTCTATCAGGTTCTAAAGTTCCTATCCACTACACCTTTAAAAATACTATTTTCACAGCCTATAATCACATCTTGTATACTATTAAGTAAACTTCCAAACATCAAAATATGTTTGTTCATATTTTTAGTCTGAACGTCTACTTTGTGTTAGAGAAGAGAGAAGGTTAGGGAGGCAAATGTCTATCCTCTTAGTGCTTAGAAAGTGGATGCAAAACGATCCAAGGTCATAGCCAGTGTGGCTGGTCTCAAAATAACAAAACAAGTTGAAGCAAAGTAATTACTCAAAGCTACAAAATTAAAGCAAGAACAAAGAATCCAGATTGTAAAGGTCTATGGGCTCAGAATTTTCCACATCACCAACCACACACCCAACCTCCTGTTTTCTCCTTGATTATTTATGTCTTTCCCTCTAACCACTTACCTAGGATTAACTAAGAATAGGAATCGTGTTTTATTCATCTTGACTTACCAATAGCTAGAATTGTTTGTAACTGATAGTTGTTGAACTAAACTATACTGTGTGTTTCTTTTGTTTTGGCTCTTTGTTTTTGAGACAGGGCTTTACTCTACTTCATGGTGTGGCCTTGAGCTCACTAAGGCCCTGTCTGGTCTCAAACTCACAGCTCAACTACTTCAGTCTTCAGAGTTCTAGTATTACAAGATCACATCACCATGCCTCACTGCAAACCATGTTTTAAGTGCAAATTATATTACTGTCTTTTGATTTATCTAAATATATTTTACTCAATTTCAATCATTAAAAAGAGAGTTCAATGTCATATTGTTCAAATTTATTACCTTCCAAGGGGTAATGAACCAAAAATCAGGACTGTTGTTATTTTGATGCTTTAATACTGGATCAAAGAAATATTTTTCTGGGCATGCTTTATGAAGCATAATATTAACTTTCCAGATCCTAAATTCCAAATCTCAATTCAGCATGAAGTCTCAGTTCAGGGAACAGTTTTAATCAATGATTTCAGGCAGAAACATCTAAGCTACAGTTGTCATGTGCGCTCTGTATCCTGAAAGAAAAGTAATTTCCGTGTGGGATAATATTATAATTATATCTTCTTCCATAAGCTGCTTATGCTATGTGTGCTCTTCATGTATGAGGTCACTGGCTGCCTTCTTAACTTTCACACATAAGAAAAGCACTTGGTTGAAGGGAAGAAAAGTCAAACCTGGTGAGAACCTCGGTGGGTGGGATGCTTGAGTGTTGTTTACCTTTTCTTCTACCTTTGTGTCTCCTAAAGAAACAAGAACAAAGCCATCTATAAGGTTAGCCACAGTGCTCAATCTAGGAGAAACAGGAGTTGAGAGGGAAGAAAGACGACGTCTACTTAGAGATAATCATTCAGAATAACAGGGGACACCTGGAGCTTCCCAACATATGATTCAGATTAAGTGTATTCCCGAAAGGGAGACTCCAAACCTTATTTCTGGACTATTCCTATCTTTCAGAGTTTTATTCCAATGGAGGATTCAGCCAGCGTATCCTTGGAGACATTTGTTGCTAGTACTGAACTGAATTCCTATGAACAGACACGTCTGAAAGGGGAGCTATGCTTTGAAGTATTCTAAAAGTCATTCTCCAGAGGCACTGGAAATTCTTCAGCTTTGGTATTTTGGTCAAAGGAGGTAAAGGCAGATATTCCACTTCAGAATAGAAAGTGAGGTCCTTTGGGAGTGTGTCAAGCATAACTATTCTCATTACAATTTTATAGCCGAATGCCTGCCTTCCTTTCCTTTACTCAGAGGGCCTAAGAAAAGTGAGTTTGTCCTCAGACCACTGCATTAGCACCCTCATTGATGAGAAGAAAGCATCACTCAGCCTTTTATCTACTTCCAAGCATCTGGGAGTACCCACCGGGAAGACATAGCCATCCATGCCTGGACACCGCAATTTCCCTGCTTTAAAATTGATGGCTTAGAGATAAGTTAAGTCATTGTGCTATTTGAGATTCAAATAAAATCCATCGTCTCTAGGGACCTGTCAGAACTTTGATATCCTGATACCATTTGGGGCACGTCTTCTTCTTAGACTGTCCCCAGACCACTTGTTCTCCAGCACCTGTGCAGAAACTCCATAGACTCCCAACAATGAAGGAATAGAACCCCTGGGCATTTTGATTTTTATCAATGGTTGTCAAAGTGTGGCCCAGATACCAACAGTCAACAGTACCAACGTGACCTGGGAATTTGTTAGAATGGTAATGTCCTGAGCTCAGAAGTTTTCATCTGAACATCTGGCAGGAGGAGGGCATAAGTCCATGTATATTTTATTTTTTATTTTTGGGATATGATATATTTTGATTGCATTTTCTCCTCCCCCAACTTCTCCTAGATCCTTTCTCCCTATCCACCCACCTTTATGGTACTTTTCTCTTTCTTTCAAAAATACACCCCAAGAAAAAGAAAAGAAACAAAAACAAAAAACACCCCCCCCAAAACAAAACAAGTAAAAGACTAATCAGACAACAATGCCAAAGCACAAAGAAACACCTGTCCACCAGAAAAATACCATTCAGTTTATTTTGGACAGGTCAAGTGCTCCTGGGCATTTGGCCTGTCCTCATATGTGGATGATACACCCAGTAACACTGTAGGATACTTTGCACGCTATTGTGTAGTAGAGAGGCAACCATCAATATCACCAAGCTACAAACCCCGTGACCTACAACAATGGCCTGCCTGCAAGACACACTGGTGCAACCCTGTCACAAATGTCATGGGAGTAACCAAACACTTTCAGGTTGAATGTAAAGTTCACTCTATGAGATAGAGCCCATAACTGACAGTGTCATGGCAATACACTTACTCCTATGACAGTGCTATCCACAGAGCAGTGTTTCACTCCACCTACATCAGAGAAGGGTCTTGCAGTAGATAGTAATTAATACATAATTCTATCTTCACATGCACTGTCTACTTAGCCACTGTTCTGTTGCTGTGAAAAGACGTCATGACCATGGCAACTCAAAAAGGAAAGCATTTAATTGAGACAGGGATGCTGTCCAATTTCAGAGGCTTAATCTATTCTATAGTGCTGGTACAGTAGCTAAGATCTACATCCTGATGCACAAGCAGAGAGAGAGAGAGAGAGAGAGAGAGAGAGAGAGAGAGAGAGAGAGAGGTGAGGTAGGGTTAGCATGGGTTTTTGAAACCACAAAACCCACCCAAGTGACAAGTTTTCTTTATCAAGGCCACATTTCTTAATCCTTGCGATCCTTTTAAACGGCTCAACTCCACTCCCTAGTGACTAAGCCTTCAAACCTATATGCCTGTGAGTGAAAATCTTATTCAAACTGCAAGTGTTTTTCAGCAATCCACTTAGTGTGTTCCATAGATCTCAGCTTCCACACCACCTGGGAACTTATTAAAATCCCAGTTCTCCAGTTGGACTACAACCTCTAGATGCTATTGTCAGATTCATGTGCATGCTTTCATGTGTGAAATATTCAATAAATAAAATATTATGACTTAAAGATTATAGTCTAATAAGCTCCCAAGTGATTTTCATTCTAGGTAAAGGTTGAGATACACCATTGTATTAGGCACTTGTCTCATAACTATGAAAGAATGTCTACAAGCACCTAAATGTAGAAAGACATGTTTGGCTCAAGGCTCATGGGACACAGTTCACCAGTGTAGGGAAGGTTCAGTGGTTGAAGTGGCTTAGTCTCTGGCTGAAGGAGATCTCCAATAGGACAGTTTGTTCATACAGCACAGGACAGAACAAAACAAAAACAAAAACAAAACAGATTTAGCCTCACCTAGGGTCTGCGGTTGCACATTAGATCCCACATCAAAAATATTCCTTAACCTCTCAGAACAATGTCATTAACTAGGGACAAATTGTCAAGACACACAATTCTGTGTTTTTATACCTACTTTCAAAGGGGGGGGCAATTATACTAAAACACTGTTTGTCATCATTAGCAGCAGCAGCAACAGCAGCATTGTGTGTGTCTATGTACACAAACACACACACACACACATACTACGATGTACATGGGGCCAGAAGATAAATTTCAGAAGTCAGTTAGCTATCTTCTACCACCTTGGATTTTGGGTATCAAACACAAGTGGCCAGGCTTACAAAACAAGCACTTTCACCCAGTGATCCATTTTGCTGACCCTTGTCTCTTTTTAGTTCAGAAGATGTGTTTGAAGCCCTCATGACCCAATTCTTTCTGACAAACTTATTTCATTCCGTCACCATCCTAATATGTACAAGTGATGCTAAGGTCCCGGACGCTAGTGCTTCTGACGTATCACCTCTTCCCACAAAAGAATGGAAAGTCTGATAGCTTCCCCAAGGACTTCTTTACAGCAAGCCAAGCTTTGCCTCTGCTACAGTGCCTAACCGTATGCGAATAGCATGGACGAGTCTCAACACTGACTCCAGGAGAACACACTATCGATGATTTATGGATGAATAAAATAAACAGAAAGAAATGCCATTGTGTGAATGAGTTAAATTGGATTCTGCTTTGAAAACTGTATGTTATGGTGTCAGATTTTCAACAGGAAGAGATAATATAAAAACACTTAGATGCGAAGAAAGAATGAATTATGCTTCCAATTTTTCTCTGCACAAAGAGACTAAATGGAGAATGCGGCTTAAATCCACTAGGGCTAAGGCTCTGGCAATCACCAGAAGTAGAAGATATTGATATGAAGGGCTGGAGATCAGCTTTGAGAGCAAGCATCAGATGATCACAGGGAGGGTGAAACAGAAAGGTGTACTTTTCTAAATAACAACCACATTGTAAGTTCATAGATGGCTAACAAATAATCAACTTACCTCTATCAAAGTTTTCAGGACGTGGAGGGATTCTAACAAAATCAGACCCACTAGCCTTGCTCCTGGATGATTACGCATCACTGCCTTAACTAGGCCTGTGTTCCTCCATCACTTTCATCCGCAGGCATTAAACATTCGCAGCATCATGAACAACCAGAACCAAAGATAAACTCGTACTGTTGAAACTTTATTGAGAAAGTATGTGATGGAGAGACCTGAGGGTGAGAGAGAGGTGAATAGAGAAGGAGGAAGGTAGATTTCCAAGTCCTTGTCAGGATTTTAGCACATTCACTTCCTAAGAAGACACAGTACCACTGAGTGCTGTCTTCAGTCCACTGCCAGTGTTCTTAACTGCTTGTCCTATCACTTTTCAGTTGTCTTAATACTTGTACTTGATAGTTTTATGTCAACCTGACACAAGTTAAAGTCATCTAAGAGAAGAGAACTGCAACTGGAAAAATGCTTCCATAAGATTGAGTTTTAGGCAACCCTGTATGTTTTCTTAATTCATGATTGATGTCGTCCCAGCCCATGATGCTTTCCTTAGTGATCCTGGATTCTAAAAGAAAGCTGTTTGAGCAAGCCAACAGTTTTCCAGAGCTGAAGTCCTAGTTAGACAAGCCACTTCTTAATGACAGCTATTATTAAAAGGTGATTAAGTTTGATTTTAGAAAGAAGAAAGTAAAGAGATTACCTAAATCACATGGTGATTTTCACCCACGGTTCAGAACTTAGGGAAAAATTAGTCACTAACTCCAAGTAGAGAGTTGTGATAAATGTCTGTAACACCAGGCAGAGTGAATGCAGACAAACATTATAGAAGTTATTAAGGTGAAAGAAAAAAATCTGTGGCTCTGGGTAGAGATCTTAACAGATGGATATATTTTGGGCTAAAGTCCTGAGTTTTAAGTTGCTTATTGCTTTTAGAATTGATAGAAAGTATTTAAGTTTGTTTTAAAAAGAGTACAGAGATTACCCGAATGACATGGAGATTTTTATCCATGGTTCAGAACTTAGGGAAAAATTAGTCACTGACTCCAAGTAGAGTATTGTGATATTTACAAGTTATTAAGGTTAAATAAAAATCTGTGGCTCCGGGTAGAGAGCTTAACAGATAGATATATTTTGGGCTAAAGTCCTGGTTTGATATGTTGCTTATTAGTATTAGAATGGATAGAAGGTGTTAAGTTTGTTTTATGAATTACCCTGCTAAAGGCCATATGGCTCATTGATGCTGGCTAGCGAGGGTTTGTGGTTACTTTTGATATTTACCACAACAGGAAGCTCGGATTCTCTAAATGTGGGCTCCACAGAAATTTTGGGTTCATTTCCTGATATCATAGAGTACAAAAGCCTGCTCATTGTTTAGCTTACTTCCTTTTTAAAAAATTATTTAATCTTCATAATGGGTGTGACTTTTTTATGGTTATATTATTACTCTGGGAGAGAGTGCAAGTTACAAGCTTTTCTGATTACAGACTAAGGAACACAGTATTTTGGAGAAAGATTTTGTCTTTGTGTTTTTAAAAAGTGTGACTAGGCTCTGGAAACCTCACAGAGTCATACTGATCAGATTTGATAGAGGTAGACAGCCTGAAAAAAATTGATTCAGGAGAATCAAACAAAAAGATATCTCTATTCTAAATTTTTTCCTTGAGAGTTGTATTTTACAGAGTGTGCCTACTTCTCAAGGGCTTTCAGCTGGTTCCAGTCAGGACACATCAGCTACAGCATTTGCTTCATTCTTCCTTCCCCCTACCCCCAAGGATATCTCAACGCCCATGCATAGCTTAAAGAAGTTATGGAGGAGTCGTTGCCCCAATTCCCTGGACTTTTGGGGGACTGAAATCAGTTATTCTAAAGTTGTTTTTATGAAGAATTTAAAATTGGTTGAAATTTAATAGGAGGAATTAACTAGATTGAGTTGTACAGTCATACTCTCATTTGGTAAATAAGCTAAAATCATTGTTTTGGTATAGAATTTATTTGTCGAACAAGTTTAAAAGTACAGGGGTTAGAGCCAGTCCTTCTATTGATGTCATTACAAACTTCTGAGTTGATTACACATGTGAGTTAAGGGCCAAATAGCAAATTCATGGCTCTGACTTTGTGAAAGTACTTTCAAGATAATATTAAGATATAAAGACAACAGTCCAGATTGTCTTATATAGATAGATGGTTTTCAAAAACGTCAGAAATCCAAGAAATTTGAGACTTAAAGTTATTTATGTTTTGCTGAGACATATCTGCTCCTAACAGTTCCCCTTTGGTGATTTAATGAAGAAATTGAACATCTCTACCTCCAGGTAAGGCAATACTTTGTGTCTAGGCAGCCACTGGACAAAACTGCCTGTTTCATCTGCAGACTAATACTGTCCAGAAAAGGACAAATTATGCAGAATAGTTGACTGATAAACCCTGCCAAGACAGGATGATCAGCCCTTCAAAATCTGCATTTCAACAGTCTGTCAGTTGATTTTGGGCCAGAAAGCTGAAGACTTGCGTTCACATGTTACTAATAGAGGACTGTGCTAGTGGAGATTTGTCTCTACAACCTCTCAGTTCTGGAAGCCATGTTAGACTTCCTATGTGTATAGATATTTGGTCATTCTCAGATTTCTAACGAGGCTATAATAATCATAGCCTATCAGGCTGTTTAACTCTGAAAATACATATTTTATTAGTTATCAGATAGTATACAAGCTAGCCAAGATATAATATAGACTTTAGGCCTCTCTTAAGCTGGAATGGATAACTAAATGTTCTGTTTAACTGATAAAGTGTTGGACTAGGTGTTAGATATATTTTATGCTTTTAATTACAAAATGATAATAGTTGTGCTCGGCTTATACTTGAGAATTTTTTTTAATTACATAGAAAGGGTGAAATGTGGGATGATGTCACAGGTGAGGCAGGTACAAGATAGAAGGAGGCCTGTCACTGGAAGAGAAGGAAGGATGGGCGGGAGATAAGTTTGAAGGAAGAGGAAGAGACTGGAACAGAAAGAGAAGAGACAGAGACTTGGGGAGAGGAGCTGAGGGACAACAATGGAAGCTGATGTTAAGATTCCACTCTGTGTATTTACAGGTTGTTATTAATGTTCTTAAGGGACAGATGGTACTGTCCTTGTATGTTTAGGTGGGTAATTATATCTTATCATTTTGGCCAAAGTTTATTGCGTTGTGTGTTCTTTAATGTGACAGTTTGACTGTAGGAAAATGTGTGGTGATTGGAGACACTGGGCTGCCGCTGCGGAGTTGGGATGTGTTTCCACCAAGATACAAGAAGCAAAAGACAGTTCTATAACATTATATTTCTGAAGCAGGGCTGGGCTTAATTGGTAAAGCAATAAAGTTGTGTTTTATTGCAGAAGCATATAACATCACAGGTAATATCACCATCCAGAAAACTCTAAGCTACAAGGCACCATTCTGTCTTATAGCTAAGTGGTCTAGCGTGACTGTAAATGCAAGCCTGTCCATTCTGCTTAAGTTGATGCTTTGTGCAGACTAGAAGACATCCATGGTATGAGATCAACAAAGAAGTAATTAAAAGCAGAAAGCTCTTAAATATAGTAAATGAACCTGAGAGCACAAACTCAGATCTCCATAAACTAGAATTATGACTCTTGGGCCATGGTCTGTTAGCATCTGCTTCTTGGGTAAGAATTTGATTTTCTTTTGAAATAACACTACTACATGAATTAACAGCTTCCAAAGGAACTATTTCCTTATGTCTCAGCCAAAAAAAGTCCATTGATCTTTGGTGGAATCTTAGTTACATAAGTAGGAAGTTATTTTTAAAGCCTTACCAGATGCTACGGTTCCTCCTCATTTCTCCCACATGGATATTCACTGTTTATTTAGAACTAAGCCAAAGGCTAGCTTTCAAATAAGAATATTTTAGCAAGACTCCTGACAAAGCAAGGGGGCAGATTTGCATGCAATGGATCTGTAAATATTCCTTTGGCTTTACTTCATGACTGGTGGCTCCTGAGCTGCAGGCACACACAAGCATCAATTTGCTTTCATTCTGAAATTGACACCCCAGTTTATTTTTACTCAAATCATTTTTATAGTTTCTATAGTGAGTCTACAACACTACCACATCATTCTGTCGGAGAAAAAAGTAAAATAGTCCATACAGTCAGAAATAATCTCTGTTCTCATAAATATGGTAATTGAGTTACTCGGAGCAGAGCTCAGATTTAAAAGAATTCACTGCCATTCTGGATCTAAGGCTTGAAGAATTCTTTCTACAGTGTAATGTTTTCTATATTTTGTGTTAAATTTTGATCAGTACTTGCAAAGGATGTTAGTGAGGTGTTCAATGAGCAGGTCTCATTGAGAAAGTCTCTAATTTATTTAGGAGCAAATAGAGATGAAATGTCAAAACAGTTAGACTTGTCTATGCTTCTTGAAAAGAATATACTCTTCCTCTTTAGTTTTAGCACCTTGAACAATAGCTAGAAGGTATTTAACAAATGAAGAGTCTAGGAAAATGTACTTCGGTCAGAAGATGTTTTTCACCTTTGAAAGCAATTACCTGTAGGCTTGGATTTTTTTAAACCTACTATATTTATAGTTCTTGAAGGCTTCAACCTCCCTTTTAGCCCACTAACAAGAGGTACGGATGAAAGAAGGTTTAGGAAAATGGGTTTGTGGCCCTGTTTAGAATTAGTTCTGTGAAGTTTTTGGCACATTTGTCTCTATAAAGTGAAGACCAGCAAAGATCAGTCAAGCATTGCACAGCTAGTGAAGACCAGGGAAGACCAGCAAAGACCAGTGAACCATTGCATGGTATAGCAATGCTAGAGCATCCTCTGTTTAGTGGGTTCCATTCACATTCATTCCTCATGTTGTGCATCCTCCCAAGTAACTACTCTAGCAAAACATCACAAGCACTCTCATGTGTCTGCTTCAGGAAAACACCACATGCCCTCTCACACGGCAACTTCTACAAAAACATCAAATGACACAACTGAGTTTCCAAAGAAACCAGAAATTTCCACTTCAATTATCGTTCAAGTTTTCCTTTCTCTTAAGTCAACAATGAGAAAAAGTTTGTAAGCATCATTGCCTGTACCACTTTCCACTGTGGAGTTTTGTTATGTCATCTGTTATTGCCTTAGGCATACATATTGTGCTTATTATACACTATCCTAATACAATAATGTAGCATTTCCATACAGAATTGCCAAGGTTACACTTTATTGAATTTCAAGTAGAACTCTAGAAGGGCTTACTTTTTTATTATATATTTCTTTAATTACATTTCAAAGGTTATTCCCCTTCCCATTTTTCTGTCCATAAGCCCCCACCCCCTCCCCTCCCCCTCACCCACATAGGTATTCCCCTTATACATACCACTTAATGCCCTCCCCCATATTCCCCTGCACTGGGGGTCCAACCTTGACAAGACCAAGGGCTTTCCCTTCCACTGGTACTGCAACAAGACTATTCTCTGCTATATATGCAGTTGGAGCCCTGGGTCAGTCCATGTACAATCTTTCGGTAGTGGTTTAGTCCCTGGAAGCTCTGGTTGGTTGGCATTGTTGTTTTTATGGGGTTGCAAGCTCCTTCAACTCTTTCAATCCTTCCTCTAATTCCCCCTAAGGGGGTCCTATTCTCAGTTCGGTGATTCACTGCTAACATTGACCTCTGTATTGGACGTGCTCTGTATGTGTCTCTCAGGAGAGATCTATATCCAGTCCCTTTCCCTGTGCATTTTTTAGCTTCATCAATCTTATCTAGTTTTGGTGGAGATATATATATATGTATATATATATATATATATGTATATATATATATATATATATATATATATATATGCCACATGAGTGTCAGGCTCTGAATGGCCATTCCTTGGGTCACTGCTCTAAACTTTGCTTCCATATCCCCTCCTATGAATATTTTTCTGCCTTTTAAGAAGGAGTGAAGCATCTGCATTTTGGTCATCCTTCTTCTTGAGCTTCCTGTGGTCTGTGGATTGTATCTTGGGCAATTTCAGATTTTTGGCTAATATCCACGTATCAATGAGTGCATGCCATGTGTGTTTTTCTGTGACTGAGTAACCTCACTCAGGATGATATTTTCTAGTTCATTCCATTTGCCTATGAATTTCATGAAGTCATTGTTTTTGATAGCTGAGTAGTACTCCATTGTGTAGATATAACACATTTTTTAAACCCATTCCTCTGTTGAAAGGCATCTGGGTTCTTTCCAGCTTCTGTCTATTATAAATAAAGCTGCTATGAACATAGAGGAGCATGTGTCTTTGTTGTATGTTGGAGCATCTTTTGGGTATATGTTCAAGAGAAGTATAGCTGGGTCCGCAGGTAGTGCAATGTCCAACTTTCTGAGAAACCACCAGGCTGATTTCCAGAATGGTTGTACCTGTCTGCAATCCCACCAATAATGGAGGAGTGTTCCTCTTTCTCCACATCCTTTCCAGCATCTGCTGTTACCTGAGTTTTTTATCTTAGCCATTCTGACTGGTGTGAGGTAAAATCTCAGAGTTGTTTTGATTTGCATTTCCTGGATGACTAGGGATGTTGAACATTTCTTTAGGTGCTTTTTGGCCATTCAATAATCCTCAGCTGAGAATGTTTTGTTTAGCTCTGTACCCCATTTTTAATAGGGTGATTTGGCTCTCTGGAGTCTAACTTCTTGAGTTCTTTGTATATTTTGGAATTACTCCTCTATCAGATGTAAGATTGGTAAAGACCTTTTCCCAATCTGTTGGTTGCTGTTTTGTCCTAATGACAGTGTCTTTTGCTTTATAAAAGCTTTGCAGTTTTATGAGGTACCATTTGTGGATTCTTGATCTTAGAGCATAAGCCATTGGTGTTTTGTTCAGGAAATTTTCTCTAGTGCCCATGTGTTCGAGACTCTTCCCCACTGTTTCCCCCATTAGTTTGAGTGTGTCTGGTTTGATATAGAAGTCCTTGATACACTTGGACTTAAGGTTTGTACATGCTGATAAGAATGGATCGATTTGCATTCTTCTACATGCTGACCTCTAGTTGAACCAGCACCATTTGTTGAAAATGCTATCTTTCTTCCATTGGATGGTTTTAGCTCCTTTGTCAAAGATCAAGTGGCTATAGGTGTGTGGGTTCATTTCTGGGTCTTCAATTCTGTTCCACTGATCTACCTGCCTATCTCTGTATCAATACATACAGTTTTTATGACTATTGCTCTGTAATACTGCTTGAAGTCAGGGATGGTGGTTCCCCTAGAAGTTCTTTTATTGTTTAGTATAGTTTTCGCTATCCTCGGTTTTTGTTATTCCAAATGAATTTGAAAATTGCTCATTTTATCTCTATAAAGAATTGAGTAGGAATTGTGATGGGGATTGCATTGAATCTGTAGATTGCTTTTGGCGACATGGCCATCTTTATTATAATAATCCTGCCAATCCATGAGCATGAAAGATCTTTCCATCTTCTGAGATCTCCCTCAATTTCTTTCTTCAGAGATTTGAAGTTCTTGTCATACAGATCTTTCACTTGCTTGGTTAAAGTCACACCAAGATATTTTATATTATTTGGGATTATTGTGAAGGGTGTCATTTCCCTAATTTATTTTTCAGCCTGTGTATCCTTTGAGTAGAGGAAGGCTACTGATTTGTTTGAGTTAATTTTATACCCTGACACTTTGTTGAAGTTGTTTACCAGGTTAAGTAGTTCTCTGGTGGAACTTTTGGGGTCGCTTAAGTACACTATCATATCATGTGCAAATAGTGATATTTTGACTTCTTCTTTTCCAATCTGTAACCCCTTGATCTCCTTTTGTTGTCTAATTGCTCTGGCTAGAACTTCAAGAACTATATTGAATAAGTAGGAAGAGAGTGGGCAGCCTTGTCTAGTCCCTGATTTTAGTGGGATTGCTTCAAGTTTCTCTCCATTTAGTTTAATGTTAGCTACTGGTTTGCTGTATATGGCTTTTACTATGTTTAGATATGGGCCTTGAACTCCTGATCTTTCCAGGACTTTTTTCATGAAGGGGTGTTGAATTTTGTCAAATGCTTTCTCAACATCTAATGAAATGATCATGTGATTCTTATCTTTGAGTTTGTTTATATAGTGGATTACGTTGATGGTTTTCTGTATATTGAACCATCCCTGCATATCTGGGATGAAGCCTACTTGATCATGATAGATGATCATTTTGATGTGTCCTTGGATTCAGTTTGCAAGAATTTTATTGAGTATTTTTGCATCAATATTCATAAGGGAAATTGGTCTGAAGTTCTCTTTCTTTGTTGGGTCTTTGTGTGGTTTAGGTATAAGAGTAATTGTGGCTTCGTAGAAGGTATTCGGTAGTGATCCATCTGTTTCAATTTTGTGGAATATTTTGGATAATATTGGTATGAGGTCTTCTATGAAGGTCTGATAGAATACTGCACTAAACCCATCTAGACCTGGGCTCTTTTTGGTTGGGAGACTTTTAACAACTGCTTCTATTTCTTTAGGAGTTATAGGGTTGTTTAGATGACTTATTTGTTCCTGACTTAACTTTGGTACCTGGTATCTGTCTAGAAAATTGTTCAATTCCTCCCGATTTTCCAGTTTTGTTGAATATAGGCTTTTGTAGTAGGGTCTGATGATTTTTTTTAAACTTCTTCAGACTCTATGGTTATGTCCCCCTTTTCATTTCTTATTTTCTTAATTTGGATACACTCTCTGTGACCTCTGGTTAGTCTAGCTAAGGGTTTATCTATCTTGTTGATTTTCTCAAAGAACCAGAGTCTTACTTTTAAACATGCCAATAACGCAAGGCTGAAAATATCCTCATGCCTTTATAATGCTTAGAACAAATGTCAACCTACTTCACAAAGTCTATGAAGCCACTATTGGGTTTATGCTTTAAACTTACTCCCCAACTAGTTTCCCTTGGCCTCTAGAATGCCATTTGTCAGCACTTTATAGTCAGCTTTTTTAATACTGACCTGGTAGCTTGTATCAAACCAGTTCTTTGTTGTAATAGTTATGATCACTGATAGGAAATATTAACCTCTTATTATTATATTACTATTATTACTTTTATTTTTTACAGTCCAATTGTTACCCCTGTTCCTGGTCCACCTTCCCACAGTGACTTATCCCATTTCTCCTCCTCCTGTTTCCAAAAAGAATGTCCCTACCACCTCCATACCCTCTACCCCTGCCAAGCCTCCCCATTCCCTGGAGCCACAAGTCTCTCAAGGGTCTGACACATCTTCTCCCACTGAGGCCAGACCAGGCATTCTTCTGCTATATATGTGGCAGGGACCTCAGACAAGCTAATGTAGGTTGTCTGGTTGGTGACTCAGTGTCTGAGAGATCTCAGGGGTCTGGATTAGTTGAGAATGCTGGTCTTCCTATGGGGTCACCGTCCCCCTCAGCTTCTTCAGGTCTTTCCCTAATTCAACCACAGGAGTCCCCAACTTCAGTCCCTTGGTTGGGTGTAAGTATCTGCTTATGTCTCAGTACAGCTTATTGGGATTCTCAGATGGCAGCCATGCTACGCTCCTGTCTGTAAGAACACCATAGCATAAGTATCATAAGTGTCATGTCTTGGAATCTCCTTGAGATGGATCAAGTTGGGCAGATCATTGGACAGACCTTCTCTCAGTTTCCTTTCCATTTTTGTACTCGTAGTTCCAGAAAATATCAATTTAAGTGAGGTAACTCAGACGCAAAAGGACATGCATCATATGTACTTACTAATAAGTGGATATTAACTAAAAAAAATATAGAATAATAGGATAAAATATAGAGAACTCAAGAAGGTTAACAAGCAGAAAAGCCCAAGTGAGGATGCTTCAATCCACTTGGGAGGGAGAAGAAAACAATCATGGTGGGGTGCAGTGGGAGGGAGGGACCTAGTGGGAGAAGAGAGTGGGAGAGGGAAAAGGGGGAACATTATCAGGTATTGGTGGGGAAAAAATAGAAGAGAAGCCCTGAAGGCAGCAGAATGAATGGAAATAAGCAGCTTTGGAGTGAGTAGACTCTAGGGGAATCCTCTAGAATGTACCAGAGACCTTGGAGGTAAGAGAATTTCAGGACTCAAAGGGAGGGACCTTAGGTGATATGCCCAACAGTGGGTAGAAAGAACTTGCGGAGTTCATCTCCAGTAGAAAGACAGGGCACTGAGTGGAGGGATGGGGTTGCCATCCCACAGTCAAAATCTCTGACCCAGAATTGTTCCTGTAGGAAATACCAATCTTTAAAGGTATGAAAATGAGGAAAAATTAGCACAAGCTGAAAGAGAATTAATTTCTCAAATAATGGACCTGTGTTGTTAGAAATACATATTGTTAACATTTTCCTCCCATAGCACTCACCAGTATAACTCCTAGGGTAAATAAAATTCAACTAAAGTGATTTTAGCTTAAGGAGTTTAAGAAGAACGGAGAGCTGCTACTGAGTTGTGGAAAATTACAGGGATGGGGTGTTACAAAACTGAAAAACTCTAAATGCAAACTGAAAGACTTGTCAGAGTTTAGGATTTTGGGAGGATACTATGCTATAAGTAGCCTTGTCTAAGGAAACAGACACTTTAAAGGTGGGCTACAGGGGACTCTATTTTTTTTCTTTTTTCTTTTTTAATTGTGAATAGATTCTTCTTTTTTTTACATTGTATGCATGCTTATTTTTTACTTATTCTTTTAATCTTTTTTTTACAGTGCAGACTTTATCCCCTTCCCAGTCCACACTCTGACAGTTCCATATCCCATTCTTCCTTCCCCACCCCAATCCCTGTCTCCAAGAGAATGTTCCCACCCCCTAACCCCCACTCCAACAGATCTCCCAACTCCCTGGGACCTCCAGTCTCCTGAGGGTTAGGTGCATCTTCTCTAACTGAGTCCAGACCCAGCAGTCCTCTGCCATATACGTGATGGGGACCTCATATCAGCTGGTGTATGCTGCCTGGTTGGTGGCTCAGTGTTTGAGAGATCTCAGGTGTTCAGGTTAGTTTAGACAGCTGGTCCTCTTACAGGGTTGCCCTCTTCCTCAGCTTCCTCCAGCTTTTCCCTAACTCAACCACAAGGCTCACCAGCTTCTGTCCATTGGTTGGGTGTAAGTAACTGCATCTGACTCTTTCAGCTGCTTGTTGGGCCTTTCAGAGGGCAGTCTTTTTTGTAAGCACACCATAGCATCAGTTGTAGTGTCAGGCCTTGGGGGCTCCCCTTGAACTGAATCCCAATTTGGACCTGTCACTGAACCTTTACCTCAGGCTTGTCTCCATTTTTGTCCCTGCAGTTATTTCAGACAGGAACAATTCTGGGTAAGAGTTTTTGACTTTAGATAGCAACTCCATCCCTCCACTTGATGCCCCCTTGGACATATACCCAAAAGATGCCCCACCATGCCACAGGGGCACATGTTCCACTATTTTCATAATGGCCTTATTTATGATAACCAGAAGCTGGAAACAACCCAGATGTTCCACAACAAAAAAATGGACACAGAAAATGTGGTTCATTTATGCATGGAATACTACTCAGCTATTAAGAACAAGGACATCATGAGTTTTGCAGGCAAATGGATAGAACTGAAAATGTATCCTGAGTGAAGTAACTGTGACCCAACAGAAATATATGATATGTATTCACTAATACATGGATATTAGCAAGAAAAATAATAATACAGAATACCCAGGATACAATCCACAGAACTCAAGAAGGTCAAAAAGCCAAAAGGGCCCAAGTGAGAATGCCTCAATCCCACTTGGGAGGAAGAAGAAAGCAATCACAGGAGGAGAGGAGGGAGGGAGGAACCTCAGTGGGAAAGGGGACAGGAAGGGGAAGAGGAGAACATGATCAGGTATTGGGAAGGGAGAACAGGATTGAAGCCCTAAAGGCCAGTAGAAAGAATGAAAACGGGCAATCTCGGGAGGTAGGAGGTGGGGGCACCCTCTAGAATGTAACAGAGGTTTGGGAACTGAGAGACTCTCAGGACTGAAAGGAGGCACCTTAGGTGAAATGCCCAACAGTAGGGAGAGGGAACTTGTAGAGGGGACTCTAGATTTAAGAATTAGGATTCTGTCAAGCCAAAGTGGTTAATAACTACATCAGGGTTTTCATTAACATTCCAAAAGTAAAATGTTTTAGAATAAAGGGCAATAAGGCAAGTCTATATAATTTATAAATAATTTAGATATCTGGTGCAGAAAAAATATATTCTTCAAAGGAAGTAATTGGACCTAAAATCTTTGTAAGAAACCCATACAAAAATCTTTAATTTTGACATATAAACAATTTGGGAAAATACAATCATCAGTCAAGAGAAAAATTATCGTTAATAGAGAAAATACAAACAAGACATTAGGATTAATAGGCAGATTCAAAAATACCTTTAATGATATGAAGAAATTTTTGAAAGAAAAGATACATAGACTATTTAAAAGGATCGAGGAATGTCTGAAGACGGTGGAGATCTTACTTAAATGAATATTGTGAAAAATACAAAATAAAATTGAATTGGATGATATCTATTGTGGATTGATAAGTAGAGAAAAACAGAAGGGAGCTTGAAGGTCATCAAAGAAAGTAGAGCACAGGTAAAAGATAAGAGAAAAATAACAGTGACCCCGCTGAACTCGGAACAGCAATGCACGATGTAGATATCCCATAGTAAGTGGAGTCTCATGGAAAACTGAGGGGGAAAATGGGGCAAATTTGTGTGTATATGTCATGAATACATGGATGTTTGTTTGTACACCTCTTCTGATTTCAGTTCATTAGAATCTGAAATTATAAATAGTTCTGTGATAACCAGAGGTGATGACTGGATTCTGCAAGGTAACTGTTGGTGCCCATTAACTGTAATCAATGGTCAAGTCTCTTATGAATACACAGATGTTGATTGGTGTCTAACCTTAGCTCCAAATCTTATTGACCCTTATCGTGCCTCCCACATCTTTCAGATACACCAGTTCCGGTCCAGCTTCTGCTACTAAAACAGAGCGGGTAGCTCAACTAATACTCATAGCCCTGGAGGCCTAAACTTGACAGACCCCTTGAAGAGAGCAGAGCAGTTTGACTAGTGTAACCATAGAAGTAACCATGCTTCTGAGTTCTCAATAGAAAACAGTAAGACCCCTTTCTTCTCATCCAGTTTCTTCCCCCATTTACTCTTAATCCTACAGGAACCCTCTGTCCTATCTTACACCCCTCTGGAATATAGCCCAGAAAACACATTTTTTTTCTTTTCTCTGCAGTCAAGGGCTATAGTCCAGGCCAGAAAAGTATATATTTACACTTTGTGTAATTCAGGCTCACCCCCATTTCCAAATTAAAGTTCATCATGTTACTTCATTGTCAAAGGCAGAAGGGGAATCCTTTGAATGTGATCCATGATGTCCTGCAACCCTAATACTGAGCAACTAAGAGTAGAGAGAAGACAGAAAATTTGGGGAAATCCATTTTAAAGCAATTGACTGACTACTGTGTTACTTTTTAATCTTATTTGTCAGGGAATAAATGGACTGGTATCTGTTTTTGCATTCTTTCTCTAGCAAATTCCAACCTTTCTTTAGATGCACAGATTGCAGGAAAGGCTGATGGAAAATGAAGGGAGAGAAGAGGAAGGGGGAGGAAGAACCAACTGTGGTCTATTCAACAATGTTACTGTTACTGAATATTCTACCACACCTGTGACTGGTTAGGGTGGACAGAGTGTAAGGTCTGCCTCCACTCCAGGATCATTTGATGGTCCGCTGATGACTATGAAATTTTCAGACTAACGAAAGTTACAGCTGTGGTCAGAAGGTTTACAATATCCTTTATGAAAAGTGACTTTTCTTTTCCACATTCCCCTGAAGCTGTCACCAAATCAAATTTAAGATTCACAGGGTAGAAGTATGAACACTTGGAGAAAATAGGAACTCATGTATTCTTTTCTTAAATTTACCCATCATATCCTCTGGTCTTCATAAGTGGTATAGATAATGTCCATAACAAACTTATTATAAGGGTCTGTGGATTGCTTTCTCTATGCAGATCCATAGCATGAGAACTGCAACATGGTGGGTCACTGTATGGGACTAGCCATAGAGGAGGTGAAACTGCTGGGGCCAGAGAGTGTCCAGCACTAGCATGGGATGCTGCCTTTTTTATACATATTTCACACCACAAGGGTCAAATTGCCACACTAAATTATGATTGTTTTATGAGACATAATTGTTTAATTATGTTGGAGTATCTCTTATGCTTATATAAAAACATGTTTTCAAGTGACTATAGTAATAAATTTTCAAATTTACATCTAGAAATTGTAGAAAAGATTTAGCCTAAGAGGTAATAACCTACTCATTAGAGTTCATGGGTTTAATTCGAATAAAGAAATGTCTTACACTTTCTAATTTTGAATATATATATTTGAATATATATACATATGTATGTCTCAGAACTAATACCACAGGAGCAGTGAAGTTATGCTGGGTCTGGCTGTATCATCAGTGCCACTGTCTGGTGGGCTGGCATGAGTCACACAGAGCCCTGGTCGATCTCAGTTGTTACTTAAATGTTCTGTTCTACCTTCTATCAATATATCACAGCAGAAAACAGTTCATTCAGATTAACCTCATAGGCTGATGCAGCCGCTTAGTTTTATGTGTGTAGCTGTGATTCTAAATATTTCATGTACAGAGCTCTTTTGAACTTCAAAAGAAATGAAAATGGACTTCCACAAGCTCATTTCTCATTGTAAATCCCAAGGCGAAGGTGATGATTCAGATATCTTCGAGTCAGAGATGGTCCAGAGCAACTGGAACCATGCCACAGAAAACTATAATTTCATTTTTGATAGAAAGATAATTTTAAAACATGATTGATTTTCTATGTAGTAACCATAATATTTGTTGAGGCCAGAAAACACGACATAAGGCATTGAGAGTCATTCTCCAGAAATAAGACATAGTACTTCCTATTAGGCAAAGTTGCTAGAAAATATTAGAAATATTTTTGACTATCAAACATAAATGTATTATTAAAAATCACCACTTTCAGTCTGGTAGTATTGCTCATGGGGTAACATCAATTACTGGCAAGCCTGTTAATCTGAGTTCAATCCCCCATTGCCCAAGTGTTGGGAAGAGAAAATGGATTCCCTAAAGTTCTCCTTTAACCTCCACACCTGTGTCGCACATAGGGTGCCTGTAGTCACACATAGGGTGCACACACGCATGCACGCATGCATACACACACACACACACACACACACACACAGCTAAATTTTTTTAAATGTTCTACTCTATTCCTTAAGCTTCAATATCTGCCACATTTTGCAATCTGCTTTCATTCATATAGTTACTTTAATAACTGTACAGTGGGCCATACACTGCTCATTGAACAAACACGGCAGCTACTTCTGTAACAGTTGCCTAGGTCAGAAGAGGAAACACAGACACCTTCAGCCCTCACCGAACAGCGAGCAGCACATGGATTGCATTCCTGAAGCCACCAAAGGTTACAGCAAAAATCATGTCAAGAGGGTTAAAATTATTTAATGAGAAAATCTATTTCCTCCGCCTACTAGGAACTGATTAAGCATCAAAAGTAACAAAACAGAGCCAGGTTCCTTCTCCTGGGATGACTACCACACTACAGTCCTGAGAGATCTTTTTCCAACCCATGCAAAATGAGGATTTATTTGGGTAATAGCAAGCCCATCTATCTACATAATGTCAGTATACTCTGGAAAGACAGAGAGCAGCATTGCAGTATTTTCAAAGAAGAAATACCCTTTACATTATTAAAACCTAGCATCTCACAAGCAACTCAGGAACCAGTTTTCCAGCATTTTTTAAAACCACATTTAAGACACTGAACTCCACAAATATGTCTAATTAGCACAAAAGCAACACATATGATGACATTTTAAACATAAGATAGCATTGAAATATAAGGCCTAGCCAGATACATAGTTAAAATTGACTAAACTCTTTCAAATGCTATGTCTTTAAATTAATTTATGTTGAACACAGTGGGTACCAGAGTCAATTCTGGTTGCCATGACAACAGACACTGAAAATTTAAAGATTCAGCAGCAGGCTGGATTCCCTGCAAAGAGGGCTCTTTTACATTAAAATTACATACTACCACGACGGTTTCAATGAAACATACTAAACAGATACACATGCAAGCCATCCTTTCAAAAGTCAATTTAATTAGTCTGTCAGAAACAACATATGTCATTTTAGCTTACATTTCTCCTCACTGGATTTAAGGAGTGAGTTGAAATGTGCATTTCTGAAAGTAAGCAACTAATTACTGAAACACTGTGGTAAGGAAGAAGGAAAGATGTCTAAGTAATCATGAAATCAAAAACACAGTAGAGTACCTGCCTATAATATTTGTTTGTTGATATACTAGTGGCCAGGCCATTCTCCTAAGCCTTACAACAACAACAAAACAGAAAAAAAGAGGGAATTTGCAATCAATGAACACACTGAATCTTCTAGTTTGGTAAGATGCACAAGGATTTCTCTAAAGAGTACTTTAATTGGCTGTAAAATTGCTGGATTTGAAAACGGTTATGTTTGTATCATTCCAACACAGTTTTTATGAGGTCAAGGCTCATCAGTTCTAACAAATAAACACACTAACTCATGCAGCTCCCTGAAACAGTCACCTTGTTGCATATAAACCAAATGGAGGGAAACGAGATGTGAGAGGCTATCAGTCAATGCTTGCAAAAGAGAAGAGGAAGGTGGGGGCTTCAGATAACAGCGCCTCCCACCTCTCCCTCCAATAGAATAGGAGGGTAGGAGGGAAAGTCTTCTGTAGTCTGGCTAGCTGAACCTCCCATAGCACAGCCTTCTGCTTAGTGTTTGCAAACATTTTCTCGCCCACATTTAGGCAGGACTGTCCGTTTCCCTGTTGTTTAGTCTGTAGATGTGCAATATCACTCTGGAGCTGATTCACTGTGAGCTCCTGATTAAAATTGTTTCCCTCTGTGCTGCCCCTGGTGCCAATAGTTAATTCCATTTGAAATAGAAGATGTGCTTTGCTCTGTTCAGTTTATAATTCTCAAATTAGATTCCTTAGTGAAGGTTTGGCTTCTAGACACTGTTTTTAATAAGGAACAAGCAGTAGAAAACACTATACAGACAGAGAAGACTCTTCTTCCTTAAGTGTCACCCTTATGCCAAGCTTCATGAGCAAGCTCTCCAGGCAAATAGTATTTATTCATCTGTCAACTCAATCCTGTCATAGTTCCTGGGAACTCTTAAAATTTCTGTTTTATTTGCCATTCAAACATTTCTACTTCACAAAGATAAAGAAACTAGAAGGAAAGAAAACATGATTCGGATCCAAAACACACAGTGCACTTGGAATCCAGGCTACAGAAGACAGATAATAAATGAGTGTCTGCATTCCGTGTGCAATTAGAGATGGAAAACCAAACATGTTTAATCGTTAGGTCCAATATTGATCGTCCACTCTGAAATCGGGGGATATAGATCAGGTTTAAAATGTATTCGTCATCGGAATAAATACAAGCCATGACGCGTCAGAGCAGAGAAAATACCAGGGATCAAAACCAGTCAAAATCTGAACGCTCAATTCATGGGGCATAAGTTTTCCTTTGTTACCTTCCAAGCAGTGTGAGAAATAAAGAGCTACTGATATGGAGGACTCGACAAGTACAAACAGGACACCGATTTCATGGGTTTACATAATCAAGTAGGAACAGTTTGTCCCATTAAACTATCTCAGTCTTCAAGAGCCTTCCTCGTGTATTTATAGTCCTTGCAACAGACTGCAACTATTAGAGTTCAAAATGCCTTTTCACGTGTTTCTGTTGAACATATAAGCAACAACATTTACAGATGCGCTCTATGAAGCAAGAATTTATTTATATCTAATGCATACCTCTCAAAATCATCTATTATCCATTCATTATGTAGAATAAATATGGCAAAGCTGTTATCATTGCTAATTATGTGCTACAGTTGGAAAGGGTAGAAAGGAACATTGTCTCCTTAACCCTTGAGAGAAGAAAAATGTTTAGAATGTAAGTCACAAAAAAGGCAGAGATCAGTGTCAGAGGGACGATAGGCCCATCTCATCTTTATTGTGCACAAACTGATAGCCGTGGTAAATACTCACATAAACAAAATGTATTGGCTTGAGTGTGCTAGAAAGGGCACTGAGAAAAAGGAGCGATTTCTTTAAAACTTGGATGTGCCAGCTATACCCAGTCAGACAGATGGAGAGGAAAGACCTTCCAGAAGATAAAGCCAGAATGAAGGCACGAAGTAGGGATAACCATTGCAGAGGCCTTAAAAAGACGTGTTAATGAACTAAAGCCCTGACCGGAAATTTTCCAAAGACATAGAACAATTAAAAGGTGAGATGTGGGATCCTGGCCCACAACTCCCTGTTCCCAAACCCGGTGGGAGAGAGAGCTGATCGCCCAGAAGTGTGGGCAATCCTGAGACTGCAGGGCAGGAGAGACTGCCACTTCTACTCACCTTTGCCCACATATTTCGCCCAGGAGGAAACTGTATAGTGCCTCAGGGCACGGTAAGATTGAAGCAGTCAAGCTGCAGGAGCCCTGCGGTCCAGACTGCGCCCGGATCTGAGCAGACTTGTTCACACAGCTCCTGGCACCCAAATCCCATGGGAGGGAGAACTAGACCTTCAGAGGGTCAGACACACCTGGGAAACCAGAGGAGACCACTCTCTACCCACATTTCTGACTCAAGAGGGAAAGACCTAGTGCCATCAGGAACCCCTGTGCACAGGGACCTAGGAGAAGTAGGGGCAAGCCCTTCAGATTCCCGCCCATGCAGACAGCTGTAAAACAGTGGATAGGAGCGACTAGACACCTGAGAACAGAACACTCTATTCCCATAACTGGCTGAAAGAAAACAGGAAAACAGGTCTACAGCACTCCTGACACACAGGCCTACAGGAAGGCCAAGCAACTGTCAGAAATTACGAAATAAGGTAACACCAGAGACAACCTGATGACCAGAGGCAAGTGCAGGAACCCAAGCAAGAGAAACCAAGACTACATGGCATCATCTGAACCCAATTCTCCCACCAAAGCAAACACTGAATATCAAAACACACCAGAAAAGTAAGATCTAGATTTAAAATCACATTTGATCATGATGATGGAGGACTTTAAGAATGACATAAAGAACTCCCTTAGAGAAATGCAGGAAAACACAAGTAAACAAATAGAAGCCCTTAGAGAGGAAACACAAAACTACCTGAAAGAATTACAGGAAAACACAATCAAACAGGTGAAGGAATTGAAAATGGAAATAGAAACAATAAAGTAAGCACAAAGGGAGACAACCCTGGATATAAACAAACCAAAGGAAGAAAGAAAAAACTGTAGATACAAGCATCACCAACAGAAAACAAGAGATAGAAGAGAGAATCTCAGGAGCAGAAGATTCCATAAAAATCACCACCACAACTGTCAAAGATAATATAAAATGGAAAAAGCTACTGGCCCAAAACATATAGGAAATCCAGGACTCAATGAGAAAATCAAACCTAAGGATACTAGGTACAAAAGAGAGTGAATACTCCCAACTCAAAGGACCAGTAAATATCTTCAACAAAATCATAGAAGAAAACTTCCCTAATCTAAACAAAGAGATGCCCATAAACATACAAGAAGCCTACAGAACTCCAAATAGATTGGACCAGAAAAGAAACTCCTCCCATTGCATAATAGTCAAAACACCAAATGCACAAAACAAAAAAAAAGAATATTAAAAGCAGTAAGGGGAAAAAGTCAAGCAACATATAAAGGCAGACCTATCAGAATTATACCAGACTTCTCAACAGAGACTATGAAAGCCAGATGATCCTAGACATATATCATACAGACCCTAAGAGAAAACAAATGCCAGCCCAGGTTACTGTATCCAGCAAAACTCTCAATTAACATAGATGGAGAAACCAAGATATTCCATGACAAAACCAAATTTACACAATATCTTTCTACAAATCCAGCCCTAAAAAGGATAATAAATGGTAAAGCCCAACACAAGGAAGCAAGCTACACCCTAGAAAAAGCAAGAAACTAATCATTTTGCAACAAAACAAAGAGAAGACAAGCACACAAACATAATCTCACCTCCAAATACGAAGATAGCAGGAAGCAACAATCACTATTCCTTAATATCTCTCAACATCAATGGACTCAATTCACAAATAAAAAGACAGATCAGCAAACTGGATATGCAATGTGGACCCAGCATTTTGCTGCCTACAGGAAACACACCTCAGAGACAAAGACAGACACTACCTCAGAGTAAAAGACTAGAAAACAACTTTCCAAGCAAATGGCCTGAAGACGCAAGCTAGAATACACATTCTACTATGAAATAAAATCGACTTTCAACCAAAAGTCATCAAAAGAGATAAGGAAGGACACTTCACATTCATCAAAGGAAAAATCCACCAAGATGAACTCTCAATCCTAAATATCTATGCTCCAAATACAAGAGCACATACATACATAAAGAAACCTTACTAAAGCTCAAAGCACACATTGCAACTCACACAATAAATAGTAGGAGATTTCAACACCTCACTCTCATCAATGGACAGATCATGGGAACAGAAATTAAACAGAGACATAGACAGACTAACAGAAGTTATGGACCAAATGGACTTAACATATTTATAGAACATTCTATCCTAAAACAAAAGGATATACCTTCTTTTCACCACCTCATGGTGGTAAACTAACATTAAACTAAATGGAGAGACTTGAAGCAATCCCACTAAAATCAGGGACTAGACAAGGCTGCCCACTCTCTCCCTACTTATTCAATATAGTTCTCGAAGTCTTAGCCAGAGCAATCAGACAGTGAAAGGACGTCAAAGGGATACAAATTGGAAGAGAAGAAATCAAAAGATCACTATTTGCACATGATATGATAGTGTACTTAAGTGATCCCAAAAGTTCCACCAGATAACTACTAAACCTGATAAAAAACCATCAGCAAAGTGGCTGGATATAAAATTAACTCAAGTAAATCAGTAGCCTTCATCTACACAAAAGAGAAACAAGCTGAAAAAGAAATTAGGGAAATGACACCCTTCATAATAGTCCCAAATAATACAAAATACCTCGGTGTGACTTTAACCAAGCATGTGAAAGATCTGTATGATAAGAACTTCAAGTCTCTGAAAAAAGAATTTGAAGAAGATCTCAGAAGATGCAAAGATCTCCCATGCTCATGGATTGGCAGAATTAATATAGTAAAAATGGCCATTTTACCAAAAGCAATCTACAGATTGAATGCATCTCCATCAAAGTTCTAACCCAATTCTTCACAGAATTAGACAGAACAATTTGCAAATTCATCTGGAACAACAAAAAACTCAGGATAGCTAAAACTATCCTCAACAATAAAAGGACTTCTAGGGGAATCACTATCCCTGAACTCAAGCAGTATTACAGAGCAATAGTGATAAAAATTGCATGGTATTGGTACAGAGACAGACAGATAGGCCAGTGGAATAGAATTGAAGACCCAGAAATGAACCCACACACCTATGGGCACTTGATTTTTGAAAAAGGATCCAAAACCATCCAATGGAAAAAAGATAGCATTTTCAGCAAATGGTGCTGGTTCAAGTGGAGGTCAGCATGTAGAAGATTGCAGATCGATCCATTCTTATCACCCTTTACAAAGCTTAAGTCCAAGTGGATCAAGGACCTCCACATCAAACCAGATATACTCAAACTAATAGAAGAAAAAGTGGGGTAGAGTCTTCAACACATGGGCACTGGAGAAAATTTCCTGAACAAAACACCAATGGCTTATGCTCTAAGATCAAGAATCAACAAATGGGATCTCATAAAACTACAAAGCTTCTGTAAGGCAAAGGACACTGTGGTTAGGACAAAACGGCAACCAACAGATTGGGAAAAGATCTTTACCAATCCTACAACTAATAAAGGGCTTCTATCTAAAATATACAAATAACTCATGAAGTTAGACTGCAGGGAGACAAATAACCCTATTAAAAGTGGGGTTCAGAGCTAAACAAAGAATTCACAGCTGAGGAATATTGAATGGCTGAGAAGCACCTAAAGAAATGTTCAACATCTTTAGTCATAAGGGAAATGCAAATCAAAACAACCATGAGATTCCACCTCACACCAGTCAGAATGGCTAAGTTCAAAAACTCCTGTGACAGCAAATGCTGGCGAGGATGTGGAGAAAGAGGAACACTCCTCCATTGTTGGTGGGATTGCAGATTGTACAACCATTCTGGAAATTAGTCTGGAGGTTCCTCAGAAAATTGGACATTGAACTACCTGAGGACCTAGCTATACCTCTCTTGGGCATATACCCAAAAGATGCTCCAACATACAACAAAGACACATGCTCCTCTATGTTCATAGCAGCCTTATTTATAATAGCCAGAAGCTGGAAAGAACCCAGATGCCCTTTAACAGAGGAATGGATACAGAAAATGTGGTACATCTATACAATGGAATACTACTCAGCTATCAAAAACAATGACTTCATGAAATTCATAGGCAAATGGATGGAACTGGAAAATATCATCCTGAGTGATAATGACAATTATCATCACAGAAAAATATACATGGTATGCACTCATTGATAAGTAGATATTAGCCCAAATTCTTGAATTGCCCTAGATGCACAGAACATATGAAACTCAAAAAAGGATGACCAAAATGTGAATGCTTCACTCCTTCTTTAAAGGGGAACAAGAATACCATTACGAGGAGATAAGGAGGCAAAGTTTAGAACAGAGGCTGAAGGAACACCCATTCACAGCCTGCCCCACATGTGGCCCATACATATACAACCACCAAACTAGATAAGATGGATGAAGCAAAGAGGTTCAGGCTGACAGGAACCGGGTGTTTGTCTCTCCTGAGAGACTCAGTCAGAATATGGCAAATACATAGGCAAATGCCAGCAACAAACCACTGAACTGAGAACGGGACCCCCGTTGAAGGTATCAGAGAAAGAATTGGAAGAGCTGAAGGGGCTTGAGACCCCATATGAACAACAATGCCAACCAACCAGAGCTTCCAGGGACTAAGCCACTACCCATGGACTGACCCTGGACTCCAACCTCATAGGTAGCAATGAATAGTCTAGTAAGAACACCAGTGGAAGGGGAAGCCCTTGACCCTGCCAAGGCTGGACCCCCCAGTGAACGGGATTGTTGGGAGGAGGACAGTAATGGAGGAGGATGGGGAGGGGAACACCCATATAGAATGGGATGGGGAGGGGTTAGGGGGATGTTTGCCTGGAAACTGGGAAAGGGAATAACATTTGAAATGTAAATAAGAAATACCCAATTTAATAAAGATGGAGAAAAAAGGGGTGAGATGTGGTATGCATTCTGGTAAAATTCACATGGCCGATATCAATAGGTAGACTGAAGTGGGAAGCCATGATGTAGAGAGGGCAGTCTGTCGAAGTGGAATAAAAATATCTAGTCCTAGATTACAGCAGAAGACTAAGAAAGGGACAGTTTAGAATCATTGGAGAGAGAGAGCCAAGTGTGGTAGTGCACACCATCCCAGTAAGAAGGAGGAGGAAGGAGGATCTCAAGTTTCCTTGGCCAGCCTGGGTCTCTAGCCCAGGTCCAAGCAAGGGATCACCTTGGAAGACCATTAAATGTTTCTGCCCCTTTTCATCTCAAAAATACTCCAGAGAAAGAGAGGTTTTTATTTATTTTACTTAATTGTTTGAAGTTAAGGAAGGGTTCCTTTTATCGCAGCATCCTTTAGGCTGAATCTAATCTCCATGGTGATGCTGACTACGATCTCCAATTTAGCTGTGAATATGACGGCTTATTAGCAGCGGAGAATAAGGAAGTCTGTTGTTCGTACGGCAACAGAGAAAAACAAAAGAATTTAGAGAATCTTCCTTCAAGACAAATAGCCTGGCTTATAAAGATAATAATTTGTCTTATAGCCCCATATTCTGTGCCAAGATCTGAGTACTGCCCTAATATCATAATCCTCCACAGAAGGGAGGACCTTGGATGGGCTTATTCAGAGACCCCTAAGATGAAAAACAGCAGAAAAGGCACATAAATATTTTCAAATATAACTCGTGGGTCTATGCAATTAGTATGTCATATCACTACTAAAACGAATAAATAGTCTTCAAAATCTCACAGCAGTTATGGCATATGCTGCTTGAAAGTAGAATCTTAATAGAGACACAGCATTATACAAAAATTGAATTAATACACTCAGGCTGTGCCAAGGGGCTCAGAGGGCACTAAACAGAGGGTTCACTATTCAGGTCCCCATAGAAAGTGACAGAGTCAATGTCAGTTGACAGCGAGTTCATTATCTGACATTTGTAACCAAAGTCATTAAAGAAGAAAAAGAAGAGGATCGGGAAGTGTCCATCCATGTTTATAACACTTGCCTCCATGTCCTTTTCTTTCTCTTCCGATTTCTTCCTCTACATTTGTTATCTTTACATCTATGCCAAATGCCTATAAAAGCTACTCCTTAATTTATCATTTATCTGTGCTTCTTTCCAACATGAAGATAGGGCTCATAGCCCTCACTGAAGATTTTATTTCTAGAAGCCCCAATGTCTTGGCAAACATATCAGAAGTACCTAAGACCACAAAATTAGTCATGCCATAGGGGAAAATCTCATTGTCTTTTATCTAAAATCTATCTGTTGCTCCAGCTGTATTATTTCTAATCTGTGTGGCCCTGAGAAAGGTACCAAAATCTCTGTGTCTCAAGTTCTTTGCCTCTAACGTAAGAATGAGAATGTGTGTTTTCATTTCATTGGATGATTGGAAAAATGAAGCTCAGGCCAGAAATTGGTTGTAAAATTTTTCTGCAATTTTCAAAGTCCTCTAGTCATTGTTCAGTGTGACTATTTTTGCTTCCTTATTAGTAGTCTGCACTGAGTCTACCCATAATCCTCAGGATTTCTTCCTGCCCAAGGCCACTCACTGAAAACACTTTTCTCCTCCATCATAAGTGAAAGTTCAGCATGCCCAATTCAATCAAGAAGTGGATGGGAACACACTAGTTTACTAGGGTAGTAACTCAAGTAATAGCAAACTTTGTGAATTCCTTTCCTCCTGCCTTATTTGTCCACTCCATTTTTTCTCTTTCCTGAGTTGACCTTGAGTGATCTTTTCTTGTTCTTGAACTCTCCTCTCACAGTGCTCCTTGGAGAAACAAAATAAAAGACAATATCTCTTGAATAGCTTTCTCCTTTGTCTGCCCTGAGAGAAGACTCTAAAGGCTGTAAGACTAAAAGTAAAGTCTGAAATGTTCCCATTTCTCCTCTTAAATCTTTTGATTAGAATTATAATGACAAAGTTTCCATTAATAAAACCCAGCGCATGACTTTTTCCCAGGCTGACTCACCCTGCCGTCTCAGAGGAGACTCCAGACACTCAGGTATGACTCAGCCCATGCTTCCAGATTCACATTGTCAGTTAGCAGAATGTTGTGCGCAGGCCTGTGTTCTATAGAAAAATAACTTTAACTGAATAACTTTAAGTCTCTCATTGTCTCAGAATGATCAAATACTAAAAGGACCAAGTTCCCAACATTCTAATCTCAGCGTCATATGCTTTCAAAGACATATAAACAAAGACTTGGTGTTCCCAAACCCTGTCTCTATGTTTGTGTTTTCATTTCATTAGCTCACAAACTAGCAATTTCCTTTACGACCACACACTTTTTGCTTAGGAAAACATGCTATTTTCTGTCTTGTGTTTTGTTTCACATCTGTTTTAACTGGAAATATCCAGTTTAAATACTACACAGGTTTGAGTCTTTGCCCCTCTCAATGAGACCAAGCATATTCCTTCCTTCCTTAGGCATCTATCTCATCATTCATCAACTAAAAAATAATAAAACACCTGGATCTTTCTATGTAGTTAATTTTTATAATGACTTTGTGGCTTTTTGCATGGTGAGCATGCATGCTACTTTATTTTAAGAAGACCTGATGCTGGGGGTTGGGGATTTAGCTCAGTGGTAGAGTGCTTGCCTAGCAAGCGCAAGGCCCTGGGTTCGGTCCCCAGCTCCAAAAAAAAAAAAAAAAAAAAAAGAAGACATGATGCTTCTTTCATTGACTGAGCATCCAATTGTGTGTGGTCAAACTTCATGGTGAATAAAACGGAACCTCTCTTCAATTCCTTAAGAATTTTCTGCGGAGACATATATGTGCTCGTTTGTTTCTTTGTTCCGTTTTGAGAAACCGTCTCATCAACATGTAACTCTGACTAGCCTGGCATTTGCTCTGTAGAACTTACACAGAGATCTTCCTGTTTCTATTCCTGAATGTTAGGATAAAAGGTGTGCACCAGTACAACACATACACATTTTAAAATTATCCATCTGAAACACATGCGGCACATGACCTATCAATATGGTATTGTGTATTGATATGAATTCACACAATAATTGTAATCAAAGCCAAAATATCCTCAGACCAACATCATTTATTTTCCTCTTTATAATATTTATAGGCCATGGGATTGTTCAACTGCTTGAGTTAATCTCATAATCGCTAGGTGAAATTTCATAACCTTGTCATTCTTAAGAGCTGTCCTTGTGGGTTAATGCTGAGGCGGGGGTTGAAACTGAAGACGATGGAAACAAGAATACCACGCACCTTTGAGTCTTGGTAAATGTGAGACAAAATTGTTACCATGTAAGGCTGTGTAATAGAGAAAGAGAAATGAACTGCTGGTCTACTAACTCTTCGTGTCACTCCACTCAAATTACCACTGGTGTCATAAGTGACATCGATTGGATAAGCAGTTAAGAGCCTGAGACATTTAACAGTCTTGTGCCAAAAATACCTAGTGATGGATTTTCTTATCACTATAGCAAAAACTCATCCTGCTTCCTGTCTGACAAGTCTGTGACATGTTTAGTTCTTACTCTAAAAGGCCTGTGTGTGTGTGTGTGTGTGTGTGTGTGTGTGTGTGTGTGTGTGACATGCTCTTGACACAGCTTGTCCTCAAACTGCTACTTTCCATAGCAGATCCTTACATGCCATTCCTTAAATAGGACCACTGATATTACATACCTTCCAAGGTCTACTGTGTGTCCTTCTTGGGTAAGCAGGGTGTTATGTTCTGGGATAAGTGTGGAGAGAATGAGGCCTCACAAGTAGGTTAAGTGGTGTGTTTGATTAAGACAGGAAGAGATGTGGCTGGCACTGATAATACAACCATAAATGTTCACTGTGTTAACACCTGGCACTTGGACCTAATTTTAAAACTGTTTGTTCCTGGTACTTTGGAAGAAACTTACCAACTTTATTAAATGTGTGATGAAAGGATGTTGCTGGACACCTCTAAGGTCAACTGAGCTTTCTTCTTGGCCCTAGCTTCTCATACTGGTAAAAGTCAATGCTTGGTTCCTTAAAATGATCATGTACATATAACGTTCACATTTCCATAATTATTCTTACTCTCAGAATAACTCTGGTTACCTTACCCTTAGTCCTTCAAATCTCAGACACGTCTTTTATAATAGCGGACAGAATTTTATTTTCAGTTAATAAATATTGCTGTTAAATTTTAATTATAGTATGATTATTATTTTATTGATATTTAATTGTGTTATTTAAATTTGTGATTTGCTTTTTAATTAAGAGATTTGATGTTATTATCATTATAATTTAACTCATGGTCCTCTTTATTGGGATATTCACTAGCAACATCTGTAAACCAGGTACAATAGTTGTGACAGCTGTGACATATGCTAAGGTACTTACATGATATAAAGTGAGAGTGTGCATTCCACTTACTCCTTTGTGACAGCACTGGGGTTCTGATATCCTAACATTTTAGGCTTATGCAATTTTACATGGCTTCATGATTTGAAGGATTCTTTGTTTCTTTTTTAAAAAAACACTTCTGCCTCCAGAGCACTGGTGTGTATGTCCATGCCTGACTTCTTTACTTCTTTTATGAAGAAAATAGAAAGCCAATTACTTAAAAGTAGAAAAGAAATCAATTGCTTCTGCAATTCACTGATCGCCATAATGTTAAAAGGAGATTCTTATGAATGCTTTTAGAATGTCTATGCTTATAGGGACCTTAAAAAGTCTTACCTTTTCCGATATAACTGACTCTTCCCCATTTTAAACTCAATCAAGGTACCTAGTTACAGAGAGAACAGAAAGAGGTGGCGAGAGCCGTGGAGGAAATCCTACTATTGAAGGTTGTTGCTAATGTAGTTACCGATTAAACCATGAGAGAATGAAGAGTCAAACAGAGTCCCAGACCACAGAGAGGCACTGACTGGCAGATTATTATTCCCTTGGACTGCACAAACCTCCGAATCTCCTCCATGGAACTATTTGTGTCGCTTATGCTCAGGAGCAACTGTCATGGGATGATGGGCAAGATTCAGTCAGGCTATGGGTTATCTCAGTTCAACATAGACAAGGGAAAATGCACCTGACAAGTTTAGGTTTATACTGAGAAAAAGCATGACTGATTAACTAATACAAATGTATCAGTAGCCGTCCAATTACAGATGCATCCTCTGTGAGAGGCAGGAAGACCTAGGAAGTAGAGGTAGGTGATGGAGCCTGAGGAAAGGTTTTACAGTGATACCTTTAAAAAAAGTGCCTCATCCCACCTAAATAGACCATTACCAGGCCTTACTAGTAACAACTGCTCTGCTTAAAGTTGTTAACCTGTGATGGACAAGCCCTTCCTTGTTCCAGTGCATGAACGGAATCTCAGCTGTCCTAATCTCAGACTTTTATTGAGTAGCACAGCTGGATTAGAATCCATGGATTCTAATCCACTCATCACTTTTCTCCTTCCTCCCTTTGGGTATACACCAGCTCTGAATTGTTTTCTGTTTCTGAAATGTTTTACATTTAAAATAACTATCCATATTTAATAGATATATAATAATAGCCACCCAAATTATGACCCACAGTCACTCCTATAACATCTTTATTCTAAAGACAGTTTCTGAATTGTGATTATCACTATATGTAATATCAATTCCATTCCATGTTACTTCCTGGGTGAAAAATAAGGGATTGCTAAAAAAACAGTGCAGGCAGCAGCAGTCATTGAACAATCTCATATAAAGACACACACATGTATATATATATATATGTATATATATACATATATATGTATGTAGAGAGAGAGAACAGACATTAAGCAACACATATTAACTTTATGCACACAGACACACACATATATAAAGACATACACACATATAAATACATATAATATATACATATATAGGCATATAGACATAAGCACTAGCAATGTAAAATTCTAACACTTATGTTGAATTTATCCTATTAATATAAGAATGATTTTCATTAGAAAACTACTATTTTTGAATATCTGAACTAACTGTAAAAAAGAACCACATGGCCATCTCAATACATAAAAAATAGTAATAAAATTAATACCAGATCACAATAAACGATTTGAACTATTGAAGATCCACCTGCATTTGCTCCTATACTGCAGCCTTGTTCACAATAGCCAAGGTGCGAATTCAATCAACAAATTGAATCAATAAACAAAAGCTGCTATCTGTATTCAATGGAATGCTAGTCAGTCACAAAAGAGAATGAAAGCAGTCATTCTTAGCAACATACATAGCTTTACCTTAAGTGAAATAGGTCAGACACAGAGAAATATATATTGTATGCATCCACATTTGAAAACTGAAAAGTTTAATCTTAACAAAGCAAAAATAAGATAGATATAAGTGAGCCAAGGGAATATGTGAACTGTATTACTGGAGAGAGCATCTCACTAGGAGAAAATAAAAGAAAAACAGCTTCCTGTTCTCAGCGGGAAGACTGTGGCAGGCCCACAGTTACTTGAGTATTTCAAAAGAATTAAGAGGTAAGACTCTGGATGTCTACCGTACAAAGGGAATGATAACTGTTTGAAGTGAAAAACATACCAATGACCCTATTAAGGTCATTTTACATACATACACACACAAACACACACATACCAACAAACACAGAGACAGAAAGAAATACACACACATAATCAAATGTCACACTGCAGCCCCAAAGAATGTGACATTACTACATGTTAATCAAAAGTAAAACTATAAATGTGAAATGATTTTCTAAAATTCAGCACAGTTGGAACGCAATGGAGCTGTGATCCTAGTGTCTGGTTAAGTCTATAAACAAACCATTAACATAAGTATGTCAATGAGGTCTGGAAAAGCACACGAGCATTTTTAAGTTTTGTGATTAGTCCGTCAGGAACATTTTTATCCGCTAAGATGAAGTACAGAAGTAAAAACAAAGATGAAACTTCACATTATCAAATCACCCTCTGCATTTTTTTAAATGTATAACATACAACCCCATTCCATCACAGGTCCTTTGCAGGTCAGATTTGAGCCTGTGAGGTTCCCATATGATACTAATATCCCTGAGGGAGAGGGGCTAAGGGGAATACACAACACTGTATAAAACCATATAAAAACCAATCTGCTTACTTCTCACTGGACAGAGTCACAAACTACATTGCCTTCTCATGATTTTATCTATATTACATAATTTAGTCTTTACTTTTGCTTTACAAGAAATAGATTACAACCTAAAGGTCAAGTCAAACACTTTCAAAAATGCAATCCTCTTCAGGGAGCAAGTTATGAAAAAGAAAATGTCCCATTTACACTCATGTGATTATTAATCTAATTAGAAACCGCAACAAAGTCAATATACTGTAAGGAAGATAAAGCACTCGTCTTTTTTTTTTCGATTTCTTCATAAAATGTTTATTTCAACATTCTGTTCCAAGTTATTATTACTGAGTGTATTGTTTTGAGCTGACAGAATTTCTTCGTCCTCTTCCTTTTCTTCTAGCTGATGTCTACTAAATATTGATTCCTAAGATGGAGAAACAGGTAAGGTGGTTGATTCCCAATACCCACATAGCAGCCAATACCAATAATAACTAGTTTCAGGGTATCTGAAAGCCCATTCTGGCTTCCAAGGGTACCAGGCATGTGCCTGGTACACAACTATACATATAGACAAAGCCCAATAAATATAATTTTAAAAATTAAAATTGGATAAAGCACTCTTCTAACTTGGTCATCTTAGGGAGTCTTTATGGCACAATGCTATGATGACTATGATGACAAACAGTACAGTGTCTGGGTCTCCCAGAGTTATATGCTAAACATCTTCCTTCAAGGAACCTGTCAGTCAACACAGGGAGAAGTTAAGCCATGGCTACCTAGAGCCTTCATCTACTAACTACTGTTCATGGTACTAGGAGGGCCTCTACAAACTACCAAAAGAAGTAAAACATCAAAACAGCTACAAACTCTTTGCTCTCCAAGGATGATCTGCCTGCAAGATGGGCTATAGTAGCACACACTTGTGAGAGTAACCAAGACCCACACCATGAAATGGAGTCCATTCCCAACACTGCTCTGGGGCCAAGAACCTGAGACTGGATTGCCCAGAGACTTAGGAGAAAACCAAGCACACTTCTGTTTCACTAGAGTCATATATCTATAAAATGACTCCTAATAACGTCTGCTACATGCATACACCAGTGTCTTGCTTGGCCATTGTCAAAGACGTTTCTTCCTGTAACAGATGGGAACAATTATAGAGACACACAGTCAGAAAATATACAGAGAATGTTGTGGGTTATCACCAGAGAAGGCTACTCAGATACTAGTTAAAGCCAATACAAAGTGTTTATTAGCTGGCCAGTGACTATAATTGTTCAGGATCCCAGCATAGTGCCAAGCCTTTCTCGGGGTGAGCTTTTGAACACAACAACCACATTCTGGATTGACATACTTCAGTTAAGAAGAACAGTTAGCCAGAAACAGAACTACAGAAGCCAAGAAAAGCAAGGTTAGTGCAGTACATTTAGAGATTTTCCCAGAAGTAAGGACTCTGATGGATTGGGGTTTTGTTTTCATCTTGGCAGGTGTTGTAGAGTTTTATGTCCTGAATAGTACCTCCGTCATCAAGTCAGTTGTGCTAGGGTCTGCGAGCCTACTAATGTCCAGGGCTCTGTTACAACAGGGAGAGTACTCAGAACAATAAGTTCTAAATGAGATGTCTCCATCAACTCTCTCCCCTCAGAGGTCAGGAAACCTAAGAAAGAAGAGGCAAGCAAACTGGAGACAACACCAAGGAGAAGGCTCTCTAAACTTTGGGACCTGGGGCACTCATAGTCGTCTGTGGCAGCATGCACAAGAGTCTGTGCCAGCTGTGGTCCCCAGTGCTGAGAAAGGAAATAGCACACGCCCCTAGCCCTAAACCCAAAGCTATTACCAATTAATAACCACCAAAAAAATGAGTTTTCTTTGGTGGTCTCACTGGGTACAAAAACCACTCTTAAGGGCAGGCCCCACACCCAGCTAACACACAAAACAAATTCAAGGGCTTCCTTCAAGGGTCTTAGCCTCATAATGTTTTGTCAAGAAAATTGATTTTTGCTCTTACGGGCACTCTATGTTTATATTAAAACTTCCAGTCTTGTCATTTTATGGGATTTCTGCATGTATGATCATGAGTGTCTCTGTGTCTACATGTGTTTCTCATAATTTTTTGGGGGGGTAGGGGTTGACTCTTTTTCTTGTTTATTTTGTCCTGTTTGTTTGGTTGGTTGGTTTTTGTCTTATCTTGCCTTTTATTATTATTATTATTATTATTATTATTATTATTATTATTATTATTATTTAGATGCATTTGTGTTTTCTAGTAAAAGAAGCGTGAATTGGAGTGGGAGAAGAGGTGAGAGCCTCAGAGAAGTTGAGGGAGAGGAAACCATAATTTGAATATATTGCATGAAAAAGTATTTTCAGTAATAAAAAAATGGAAAAATATTTCACGAGAATAAGCAACTAGTTTGGTTTGTTTGTTTTTGTTTTTGTTTATCATTCACTTGTGCTTTACTTCCAAGAAAAAGGTAAATTCAAAACCACTCAAACGTGGTATGGTCTAGATAGTACAAGGATGTGGGAAATAATACGACCCCTGCATCTAGCTTTTAAATGCACTGTATAGTTCATTTTAAAGTCAGAGAAATCTCTTCTTTATTGTTTGATTGGACAGCATTTTCAAACAGGGCTCCCTACAAACTTATTTGATAAAACGTGCCAGAATAGTCTCCAAGAAAAAAAAAAACTCCATGCTCAATGAACTTAAAAATCCATTCATGGGGCTGGAGAGATGGCTCAGCAGTTAAGAGCACCCGACTGCTCTTCCACAGGTCACGAGTTCAATTCCCAGCAACCACATGGTGGCTCACAACCATCTGTAATGGGATCCGATGTCCTCTTCTGGTATATCTGAAGGTAGCTACAGTGTACTTATATATAATAAATGAATAAAAAAAATCCATTCATGTCAAGTTCCCCTAGGCTATCCATATTATGTTTGTGACAATAAAAATTCTGAAAATTTTTAATAAATCTTTCCACTAAATATTTTCAAAGAATCACTAAGGTTCTATGAAAGAAATACCAAATAAATTTAATAATCAGAACAACCCAAAACTAAAGTGGTATGTGGAAGAGTTATCAAGTCTTGAGGATTTTCCATGCCTATTTGACAAGAAAACATTTCTGCCCAAAATATGTTCTAATTTCTTTCAAAATACATTGATCATACATAACAGATTCTCCTTGAAATATTAATGACTGGAATGGCTAAGAATATGCCATACATCTCAGGAGTGAATTTTTTAATAATATTCTAAAAGTCAAAGGCATCAGCTTTTAATACCTGTGTAATATGATAATATTCTTCACGTACACTTTACAACTTTTCCATTTTCCTTTCATTCATTTAATTTTAATCAAGTATTCCCATCAAACATGGTAATATTATGAATTAGTGTCTTGGGGTTAAATCACAAAATCTAAGTGCTTGCCTGTACCATCATACAATGTATGAATTAATTTTCTCATGATCATTGGCTGTTCAATTTATTTTTGAGAGCATATTAAATCTGTTTATTTCATAGTAGCTGAAATATATAATGTTGATGACTCTTATATACTCAAATAATAACATATAATAAATATATATGATAAAGTGACATTAATTCTGATTTTATGTTATAAGGATTTTTTAAATTATTACTTTTTATTGGATATTTTTATTTACATTTCAAATGTTATTCCCTTTCCTGCTTTCCCAGACATAAGCTCCCTATGCCATCCCCCTCCCCTTCTTCCCGTCTCCCCACCAGAAATTCCCCTACACTAGGGGTTTCAGCCTTGGCCGGACCAAGGGTTTATCCTTCCATTGGTGCCCAACGAGGCCATCCTCTGCTATATATGTAGCTGGAGCCATGGGTCTGTCCATGTATAGTCTCTGGATAGTGGTTTAGTCCCTGAGAGCTCTGATTGGTTGGAATTGTTGTTCTAATGGAGATGCAAGCCCCTTCAGCACTTTCAATCCTTTCTCTAATTTTATAAGTATGTTTTAAAGTTAGTAAGTAATAAAGAAATGACTAAAACATAAGTCCTGAGAGGCACAGCCAGAACATCAAATACGGAGGCAAATGCTAGTAGCAAACCATTGAATGGAGAATGGGATCCCCGCTGGAGGAATTAGAGAAAGGACTGAAAGAGCTGAGGGAGTTTGCAACCCCATAAAAGCAACAAGATCTCTGTTCAACCAACCAGAGATCCCAGGGACTAAACCACCATCCAAAGAGTACACATGGACAGACCCATGGCTCTAGCTGCATATGTTGGACAACAATGGACAGAGAAGCCCTTCATCCTGCCAAGGCTGGAAAACCCCAGTGTCAGGGGACAGGAAGGGGTAGTGCTGGGGGAGGGGAACACCCTTATAGAAGATGGGGAGAGGGATAGGATATGTCCGGGAAACAGGGAAAGGGAATGTGAATAAAAAATATCCAATTAAAAAGACATAAGTTTTGGTATTACAGTGTGATGTTAACATCAAAACATATGGAATCTCCCAGAATTATCACCCATCCTCTTAGAATTGTAAAGGGAATATTTCCCTAGAATAGATATATCCAGAGTTTTCCTGGAGCACACGAATACATGGATACATGGAACACAGAAATACATGCAGTACACGGAACATTAGAATACATAAAATGCATGGACACATGAATATATAGAACACATGAATACATGGAATACAGAGGCAGATTGAACTTCAAGAACCTGGTCTATAGGTGTCAGAAAGAAAGTAAAAATCGAGAGTAATCAATGAACTGTGTTATTTGATTCCTCTTATTTTTAGTTGAGGGAGAAATCATAGAGCATTGATTGTCACTGTTGTCAGTATCCAGCTTTTATTCCTGGGGTGAGACAAGATTGAGGATATATTGATATATTCTTAAGTTTCTTGTATAGGTTGATTTGCTTTGTTTCCAAATGTGTGGTCAAAATTGGAAAATATTCAATGAGCAGTTTAGAAGAAAGTATATTCTTTTGTTTCTGAGTGAAGGGTCCTGTAAATTTCTGTTGAGCTAATTATAGTATTCTGTTTAGTTTGGTCTTGGTGGTCAACCTGAAGTCACCCATTCAGTGAGTGAGGGTCATTATAGGATTTTAGCTGTAGCAGTGTGTCTTTTATGAAAATGGATGCCTTTGTATCTGGTGCATAACTGTTTAAAATTGCAATATTTTTTGATGCATTTTTCCCTTTGACAAGTAGGTAGTATCCTTATTTATAACTTCTGGTTTGTTTTATTGTAAGTCTATTTTGTCAGATATTAAAATGGCTACCTGCTTGCTACTTGGGTTCATTTGCTTGGAATATCTTTTTCCATTCGTTACCATGTGCTGATGTCTATCTTTGATCATTAGTGTTTGTGTGCAACAGAAAGATGGATCTTGTTTTCTAATCTGTTATCCTGTGTCTTTTTATGGGATAATTGGGAATATTGATTTTGAGAGTTATCAATGAAAAGTGTTACTTGATTCCTCATACTTTGTTGTTATGGTGTGTATCGCCCACTCTCCATTTATTGGTATGAAATTATTTATTCCTTGCGTTTTATATCACTTAACCTATGTAGACTGAAGGTTTCTTTCTAGTGTCTTCTGTAGAAATGGATTGGTAAATAAAAATTGCTTAAATGTTGTTTTATTATGCAATATTTTTCCTTCACAGTTGATTGTGTTGATACTTTTGCCCAATAGAGTAGTATGATCTGGCATCCGTGGTTTCTCAGAGTTTTTAGAACATCCCATCCAAGCCCTTCTCACTTTCAGAGTTACCACTGAGAATTTGGGTGTTATTCAAACTTTATTTATGGTATTCAAGAAAGTAGGGCTCCCTAGGCCCCTACCATTATTATGGGGGTCTGAGATGGAAATTGTGAAAGAGATGCTCAGTGTTCAAGGCAGAGTAGGACAAGGACTCATCAGCAAATGAGGGCCTCTATCTTTCTCTCAGTGTCCTTCTTGGGTGGTTTCTTACTCCTTCTAGGCTATGTAGACCATGAGCTCTACCACCCTTTTGATATAACCATATTCATTGTCATACCAGAAATGAGCCTTATGAAGTTGTCATTGAAAGCAATGCCAGCCCCAGTATTAAAGGTGGAGAACTGGAAACTACTGTTAAAATCTCCTGGTCAAAGTCGTCATGAATTATTTTGGTCAGGGGGGTCTAAGCAGCTGGTGATACAAGATGCATTGCTGACAACCTTGAGCAGTTGATCATACTTCTCATGGTTCACACCCAGCACAAACATGGAGGCATCTTCAGAAGGGACAGAGATGATGACCCTTTGGCCCCACCCTTCATGTGGGTCCCAGCCTTCTCCATGGTAGTAAAGATGCTAGTAGACTCCATGACACACTCAGCACCAGCATCGCCCCATTTGATGTTAGCAGGACCTCAATCCTGGAAGATGGTGATGGGCTTCCCGTTAATGATAAGTTTCCCATTTTCAGCCTTGATTGTGCATTGAGCTTGGCATAGGTAGAGTCATACTGGAATATGTAGACCATGGGGAGTCACTGATGGCAGCAATCTCCACTTTGCCAAATACATATGAGAAGGTAACCCTGGGAACCAGGTGCCCAGTACAGCCAAATCCGTTCACTCCAACTTTCACTATCCTGTCTATAGGACAAGGCTGGCACTGCACAAGAAGATGGTCTATCTCTGGAACAGGGAGGAGCAGAGAGCATTAGGCACTCTGTGAGCACTTAATTATATGGACTGAATTATATGATACTTGGTGCTTGTCTTTTGCAACTTTAACATCTTTGTTCTATACATGTTTTTTTTATTCTTTTTTTAAAAATTCTGTGTTGTGGAAATTTTCTTTTTTGTCCCTATTAGGTATTCTGTATGATTCTTATATCTTGGCAGACACCTTCTCCTTTGGATTGAGAAAATTTTCCTCTATGATTTTGTTTAAAACGTTTTTGTGCCTTTGACTGGGATTTCCTCTCCTACCCTATTTTTCTATTTCTATTTTTCATAATGATGTGTTTCCATCAGTTACTGGATGAAACCCCACTGATGGTGATAATGTTAGACTTCTGTCTATAAACAGAGCAAAGTGTTATTAAAAATAACTTCTTTAACATTTCTTTTGCCAGTTGTGTTTGCTTCTATCCTAGGTCTCCTGGATGTCGAGTCTCCTTTTGCTGGCCATTCAGGCATTGTCAGGTATGGGTTCCTTCTCACAGCCTGAATCTCAAGTTGGACCACTGTAACTTTAATTCTTTTTCAAAACCTATTTTAATAATGGTTCTTAATGCTTTATCTTCCCTTCTGTCCAACCACCTACAAGAGGTAGTGGGAAAGAAATGATAAAGGGAAAAGGCCCTGTTTAGAAATGGTTCTTTTAAGAAATTAGGGAAACGACACCCTTCATAATAGACCCAAATAATATAAAGTACCTCAGTGTAACTTTAACCAAGCAAGTAAAAGATCTGTACAATAAGAACTTCAAGACTCTGAAGAAAGAAATTGAAGAAGACCTCAGAAGATGGAAAGATCTCCCATGCTCATGGATTGGCAGGATTAATATAGTAAAAATGGCCATTTTACCAAAAGCAATCTACAGATTCAATGCAATCCCCATCAAAATACCAATCCATTTCTTCAAAGAGTTAGACAGAACAATTTGCAAATTCATCTGGAATAACAAAAAACCCAGGATAGCTAAAACTATCCTCAACAATAAAAGGACTTCAGGGGGAATCACTATCCCTGAACTCAAGCAGTATTACAGAGCAATAGTGATAAAAACTGCATGGTATTGGTACAGAGACAGACAGGTAGACCAGTGGAACAGAATTGAAGACCCAGAAATGAACCCACACACCGATGGGCACTTGATTTTTGACAAAGGAGCCAAAACCATTCAATGGAAAAAAGATAGCATTTTCAGTAAATGGTGCTGGTTCAACTGGAGGTCAGCATGTAGAAGAATGCAGATCGATCCATTCTTATCACCCTGTACAAAGCTTAAGTCCAAGTGGATCAAGGACCTCCCCATCAAACCAGATACACTCAAACTAATAGAAGAAAAACTAGGGGAGCATCTGGAACACATGGGCACTGGAAAAAATTTCCTGAACAGAACACCAATGGCTTATGCTCTAAGATCAAGAATCAACAAATGGGATCTCATAAAACTGCAAAGCTTCTGTAAGGCAAAGGACACTGTGGTTAGGACAAAATGGCAACCAACAGATTGGGAAAAGATCTTTACCAATCCTACAACAGATAGAGGCCTTATATCCAAAATATACAAAGAACTCAAGAAGTTAGACCGCAGGGAAACAAATAACCCTATTAAAAAATGGGGTTCAGAGCCAAACAAAGAATTCACAGCTGAGGAATGCCGAATAGCTGAGAAACACCTAAAGAAATGTTCAACATCTTTAGTCATAAGGGAAATGCAAATCAAAACAACCCTGAGATTTCACCTCACACCAGTGAGAATGGCTAAGATAAAAAACTCAGGTGACAGCAAATGCTGGCGAGGATGTGGAGAAAGAGGAACATTCCTCCATTGTTGGTGGGATTGCAGACTGGTAAAACCATTCTGGAAATCAATCTGGAGGTTCCTCAGAAAATTGGACATTGAACTGCCTGAGGATCCAGGTATACCTCTCTTGGGCATATACCCAAAAGATGCCCCAACATATAAAAAAGACACATGCTCCACTATGTTCATAGCAGCCTTATTTATAATAGCCAGAAGCTGGAAAGAACCCAGATGCCCTTCAACAGAGGAATGGATACAGAAAATGTGGTACATCTACACAATGGAATATTACTCAGCTATCAGAAACAATGACTTTATGAAATTCGTAGGCAAATGGTTGGAACTGGAAAATATCATCCTGAGTGAGGTAACCCAATCACAGAAAGACACACATGGTATGCACTCATTGATAAGTGGCTATTAGCCCAAATGCTTGAATTACCCTAGATGCCTAGAGCAAATGAAACTCAAGATGGATGATCAAAATGTGAATGCTTCACTCCTTCTCTAAAAGGGGAACAAGAATACCCTTGGCAGGGAATAGAGAGGCAAAGATTAAAACAGATACTGAAGGAACACCCATTCACAGCCTGCCCCACATGTGGCCCATACATATACAGCCATCCAATTAGACAAGATGGATGAAGCAAAGAAGGGCAGGCTGACAGGAACCAGATGTAGATCGCTCCTGAGAGACACAGCCAGAATACAGCAAATACAGAGGCGAATGCCAGCAGCAAACCACTGAACTAAGAATAGGACCCCATTGAAGGAATCAGAGAAAGAACTGGAAGAGCTCGAAGGGGCTCGAGACCCCTTATGAACAACAATGCCAAGCAACCAGAGCTTTCAGGGACTAAGCCACTACCTAAAGACTATACATGGACTGACCCTGGACTCTGACCTCATAGGAAGCAATGAATATCCTAGTAAGAGCACCAGTGGAAGGGGAAGCCCTGGGTCCTGCTAAGACTGAACCCCCAGTGAACATGATTGTTGGGGGGATTGCGGCAATGGGGGGAGGGTTGGGAGGGGAACACCCATAAAGAAGGTGAGGGGGAGGGAGTAGGGGGATGTTTGCCCGGAAACCGGGAAAGAGAATAACACTCGAAATGTAAATAAGAAATACTCAAGTTAATAAAAAAAAAAAGAAAGAAAGAAAGAAAGAAATGGTTCTTTTGAGCAAATCCCATCTGTGTTGTCAGAAAATCAACAATTCGATTCACAGGTCAGCAGCAGTAGATTGGTCCACTTACAATGAGTCCAGGGATACACCAGAGGTCCAATTTGGTGGTGCCAGGACAGCAGCAGCAGTGGCATGACCTAGCAGGAACAGTCAGGCCTCAGCCACATTGACTCATGTCAGCAGGAACTTATAGGGCCAATAGGAACGCCAGGAAAAGTTCTCTGTGAGGTGAAGATCGTGAAGATGTGAGGCTAACAAGCTTCTAGACCGGAGCACATCCAGCTCTACCAGCAAACCAAGCTTTCCAAGCCAAACCTCAAGCTCCTGTCACACTCCGTTGTGTCCTATTATTCTCCCTTCAAACACTACCTGTCCTCCACAGGCCTTGCCTCACCATGTGCCTTGCCTTAGCCTATAGTCTATCTCACCTGACATCACTCTAACAATTGGTCTGAGTCTGCAGAAGTGGCAAGAATCCTTGGCCTACCACCAGACTCTATATGGAGTCCTAACAAATGGAGCCCAACTATGCAATGTGTTGTTATCAAAGAATCCTCCCTCACATGTCCTTCACATGGTTGCTTTAGTAGAACATCCTTTTACCTGTGTCTGCTTCAGTGAAACATTTCTTCATGTGTCTGCTTTAGCAAAACATCATCTAACACAACTGACTTTGCAACGGATCCTTAGGTTTCCACTTTAAACCAGTCGTTTGTTGGCTAGTCACGCCATTCTGTGCCAACTTTACCCCGCTACATCCTGCAGGCAGGACAAATTGTAGGTCTGAGGTTTTGCGGCTGAGTTAGAATCTCAGTCCTTCCACTGGAATCCTTGCCTGGTGACAGAAAATGAATGATTCAGGCTCTGTATCCTCTGTTACTAGGAATCTCAGCTAGTGTCATCCTCATAGATTCCAAGGAGTTTCTATTGCACTAGGTTTCTAGCTTGTCCCTCAGTTCCAGTCATCTCCCTACATACTCTTTGCCTCCACCACCACCTCCAAATGATTCCTCCTGATCAAATCCCCACCTGCCTCCAGTACAGCTGAGAAATCTATTTCCTCTTCCCAGGGAGATTCATGTGTCCCTCCTTGAGCCCTCCATGTTACTTATCATCTCTGGGTCTGGGGATTGTAGCATGATTATTCTTTACTTAACAGCTCATATCCACTTAAGGGAGCACAAACCATGCTTGCCTATCTGTGTCTGAGTTACATCACTCAAGATCTTTCTCTAGTTCCATCCATATGCCTGCAAATATCACCATGCAGTGTGTGTTTTCATTAGTGATTTAATTGCCTTGTTAAGTTCTACTTTCATGGCTTGAATTTTTTATTACTTTATTCAACTTGTTTATGTTTTCACAGACTTCATTGCGGGATATATTTATTCACTCTTTAAGGTCTACACTGGCTGGTTTTGTGTGTCAATTTGATGCAAGCTCACACAGAGAAAGGAGTCTCAGTTGAGGAAATGTGGGCATGAGATTCTGATGTGGGGACATTTTTCTCAATTAGTGATCAATAGGGGAGGTCCCAGCCTATTGTGGGTGGTAGTCCCTGAGATGGTAGTCCTGGGTTGTATAAAAAAGGCAGGATGAGCAAGCCAGCGAGGGCAAATTCGTAAGCAGCCCTCCTCCATGGATTCTACATCAGCTCTTGCCTCCAGGTTCCTGACCCATTTGAATTTCTGTTCTGACTTCCTTCAGTGATGTGATGAATAGCAGTTTGGACCTCTAAGCTGAATAAACCCTTTCCTACCCAACTTGCTTTTCCGTCACAGTGTTTGTCAAAATAATAAAAACTCTAAGACAAGGACCTTGAAGATATTCATAAATGCTATTCTGAAGACCTTGTCTTACGTTTCAGCTGTATTACATATTTTAGTGCCTACTGTAACAGAACTACAGCCTTTATAAAGAGGCATATTGCCTTGGTTGTACGTGATTATATTTTTGGGCTGAGATCTAGATATCTGGACATTATATTTGAGGTGTTTCTTGATGTTGGTATCTGGTCTTGTTTAGTTGAGTGGGTGTTACTTCTGTTCTTTGGTGTCTGTTGCCTTATCTGGATCCCATGCAAGTGTGGTACCTGTGGAGTCCCTGGCAGAGAATTCTTGGGTAGATGGGTAGGTGGGTGGCATTAAAGATTTGAGATGGTCTCCAAGGTGGAAATGCTGAGAGGGGCTTATGAGGGAAATCTAGGGGAACTAGAATTTATACTAAGAATCAGAGTCTCCAGGAAGTGGAAGTAAGTAGGAGAGGGGCTCCTGTAAGAGGTGGGCTGTTTCATGACTAAGAGTATATCTAGTGATGTCATAATGGAAGACATGAGGGATATTGAGAACTTCCTACCTGAGACTCAGGCCAGGGTAGAAATCCACCAAGGGTCCCCGACAGAAAGCTCTTTTGAGGATCATGGATCAAAATCAAGGAAAGAAGTTGAGCAAGAGGAAAGAACCTGGAGTCCTGTGAAAGAGCTAAGCTGGTTCCTCACCATGAAGCAGAGTCCTCTATAATGGAATTATGCCCAAGACATTCCTCCTATGGTTCTGATTAGTGTATCATAGGGTTAGCAAAATGCCCAGTACGCTCTACTGCTTAGTACATCTCAGCAAGTGGGACTAGTATGACTACCTCTAAGTTACATAATTCATGTCCCAGACCACAGATGTGTTCTACATTAACACATATAAATTACTTTATGCACATGTAGATTTTATGAGACTACCTTGTCTTATAATTCAAGTTTAATAAAAACCTCACAAGCAACTCACTTAGAAAAAGCCCTTTGAAATTTTTATCAAGTAACTATAAAATTTTACTACAAATGTTTTCATGTCTCTTTTTCCCCTAACTCTTTGTTCTATCCCTTTTCAAGGACATGGATCGTTCCATGTAAGGTAGCATTTCTTCTGTCTACTCTAATATTCACCTGATCTATTCCCTGAGTCTAGGCAAAACTAGTCTGTCATTCTAAGGATGTAGGTAGGAAGAGTTGAGGGGGGGAACCCCTGAAGCAGACATTTAGGGCACAGATGCAGGTTTCATCCTTAGTTGCTTTTCCCATTGCTATGCTAACCTAACTTAACAGAAGCAATGTAAGCAAGAAAGCATTCATTTGGGCTCAAAGTTCCGCATCACAGACCATAATAGCGGAGAAGTCAGAGTAGTCAGGCTTAAGGCAATTGTTCATATTTGTATCCACAGCCGAGAAACAGCGAACAAATGTTACTTTACACTTTCCTGTCTCTAGGATACCACCCAGGTGCCTCTCGCAGTGGGAGGGCCTTCCTGCTTCAATTAATCTAATCAGAGTAATCCCTCTTCCCCCAGGTGATAAAAATGACAACTGAGATTAACCACCACAGCTCCACCCCTTGCCAAATTAACAGCTAAACACATCACTTTAAATCATAAGTTTCCACCCCCGTGTCCTCGACGCCTCATTATCAGTTCATGTAATGTACAACACATCTTCACGAGTCCCCATATAGTCTTTAACAGTTCCAGCCGTTTAATAGCCTAACATCTACGTCTTATTTGGAAATCGTGGAGAGCTCTCTCAAATTCAAGTGGCACAGAGACTCTCATTCCAATGGAAGAATCTGAGCATTACAAGGAATGATCAGGCTAAAGTAAGACCAATACCTAGTAGGAAATCAGATGCTGAAGCTCCATTTCTGCAATGAGGGACGTCTAGTCAAACTTACTGGGCTTCACAGGACTTGGGTAGAGCTGTTCCTTCAACTCTGACTCAGAGTATATATATCCTCTCTGATAGGATGGCCCTATTCCGTGTCTGTAGCACCTCCTCTAGTCCTCGTTGTCTAGGAGTCTTGATCAGGTTCATTTTCTCTTCCGGTTATAGAATTAAAAGGTGCAAAACACTTTATACTGAAAGTTCCACTGGAAGTAGTGGAGAAATCTCAAATGCTGAGACAAGAGCAGTCAGAGTTAGCAGTCTGAAAACCTGCTTCTTAGGAGTAAGAAAACACACACATGGGAAGCTCCCTGCTCTCTCAATCTCGCTTCTCCCATGCCTATAAAGCCAGCAGCACATGGAGTTCTGCTGATTTCTGCCAGCTTGATATGCAGCCTGCCCACCTTGGACAATATCTGTAGCAACTTCTATGCGTTCACCCTGAAGATACTCTTTAGTAAGCAGTTGCCTGACTTCAAGTAATAGGGGACCCCTCGAGTTCAGGCGTTGTTCCAAAACTTGAGTTTGGGTCTTCACAAAAAAAAAAGTTCCAGTGCCTGGGTTTCACCTTGAAGACACCTTTCCTATTATTTCAATATAGTATAGGAAATAATCTCTTTGATGGTGACGATTTCTTTAATAATTACAGTTCCTCTTGTGTTGAAGTTTCCTTGCCAAAGTTCATTAATCCATTACATTTAAATTCAATGTCACTCAAATTCCCAAGACACAGAAGAATAAAACCAATTTTTTTGCCAACAAAGCAAGTGAATGGGCCCCATTCTGAGAGACTGTAAGTTCCTCCTCTGAATTCATGAGCCATATGCCCCTGTCCTTGTCTCTCTTGGCATTTTTGTCTTCCAAGATCCTACCAAAACGGCCTATTAAACTCTACTTATATCGTCCAAGGGCCTTTATAACCCCAAGTTCCAAATGTTTCCACATTCTTCCAACAAATCATTTCCAAAGACCTTTGGATTACACATTCAAGCTTATCACCGTGACCCGGGGTCTTGATAGTAGTCTTCTGGTTTGGTTACTTTTCCTATTGCTATGATAAACTACTGTGACAAAAGCAATTTAAAGGATAAAGGGTATATTTTAGCCACAATTTCATATTACAGTCCATTATGCAAGGGAAGTCACAGGAGAGGGAGCTTGAATCAGTTGGTCCTGTTGCATCATGGTCCAGAAGAAGGGAGTGATGAGTGCTACTCTCGTTTCCTATTCCCTGTCGATTCAGTCTCAGACCCAAGCACAGGGAATGGCACCATCTACAGTGTGTGAATTCTGCCACATCAATCAACCTAGTCAAGTAAATCCCCACACAGTATGTTCCCGGGCTCTCACGGGGTGGTAGATCTCATCAAGTTGACAGTAGATCTTAACCATCAGTCCTCAGACTTGATTATTGATGCCTTGCTTTCTTATCAAAATTTTGTTTTGAGTGTACTGTTCCTAGAGTGCCTGCAGCTCCCTGTAGGCTATACTATATTTAGTTCAAGCTCAATTGTCTCAAACAGTTTATTCAGAATTCTTTTATAAATTGTTTGATATTTAAACAAATACATGAATAGAAGACAGATGAAATATTTTATAGAAGTATTGAGATGTGTTGAAAAATAAGAGAACAGCAATAAAATGTATATGGATATGTTTGAAGTTCCTCCAACAATACTGAAAGGAAATTTGGGGGAGAATAAATTAAATAATTAATAAATTATGTTAATGAGCACTATTCATGGGACAGGATTCTAAAGAAAAAGAGCCTCATAGGTGGTAAGCTGACGATTTATAAATAATCAGGCACTTTTATGAAAATTATATATATGAATATATGCATAATTTTTAATATTTGTGAAAATACCCTAGAAGGGGTACTTTCCTGCTGTGCATTTTACATGTGGTACATAGAGATGTAATGTGAGGAGGTGAATTCTCCCTCTAACTCCTACTTAGAAAATGACATCAGTCAGAACACAGACAGTCCTCATACCCACCCTGTTAACTATTGTGCTACAGTGGGTCCAAAGCCAGCGGACTTGGTTTTTCCTGTTCAGCTGATTTCATCTTACTTCAAAATATAATTTTTGTTAAACATTGTTTTTTCATTTCTAGTGATATGTGTGTGAGAGGCAATGTGAGCATGTTAAATGGATGTGTCTGAAGAGGGAAGAAGAAGGTACGAGGTCCCCTGAAGTCACAGGAGTTACACATGTGAGCCACCCACGGACATAGCTCATGAACCAAATATGGATTTGGAATTGTAATTGGTTAATTGTAATTGGTTAATGAATGGTTTCTCTAGCCCTCGTGATACAATTTTTGGGCACAAGATCCAATTTGGCTTTTTCTGACTCCAGATTAAGTGCCCTGCTAGTTTGCTGAACACAAATGCATGATTTTTTAACATATTCTCAAATATTTCTAAAACACCTTTTATTTTATTTCATCATTTATTATGTGCCTTTTGCATAGTAGAATATTAAAAATAAAAGAACTCCCCTCATTCCCTAACAAGATTCCAACTTGATAGGTTTCTTGGGTCTATATTTGGAAGCCAGATGTTGAGTCAATTCATCAGTATTATCAAAGCAGGTAATAGAAGAAACTTTAACGTCATTTCTCTTAGGAAGACTTTCAGGAACTAGAAGTAGGAACTAAGGACAATCATAAATAGTAAGATGTGTTGTCATATCATAAAGATACTTAGACATACACAGTTCAGGCATTAGAGCTCAGTGATGCTGTCAAGTCATGCTCTCTTGCCGCCAATCTTTCTGTCTCAAACATTCTCAATCGAATGTTGTCCCATGGTCTCTTGGCGGTCACCATGGATTCTTTGTTGTTGTTGTTGCTGCTGCTGCTGCTGCTGTTGTTGTTCTTGGTTTTGTTTGTTTGTTTGTTTGTTTGTTTTTGAATTTGACCTTTCTTTTTTTCTTGTATTGGATTTCTTTATTTACATTAGAAATGTTATTCACTTTCACAGTTTCCTAGACATAAGACCCCTATCTAATCCCCCTCCTCTTCTTCTATATAGGTATTCCCTTCCCCCACCACCCCCCTTCCCTCCCACCCCCAACATTTCCCTACAGTCTTGGCAGGACCAAGGGCTTCTCCTTCCATTGATGCCTAACAAGGCCATCCTCTGCTACATATGCAGCTGGAGCCGTGGGTCAGTCCATGTATAGTCTTTGGGTAGTGGTTTAGTCCCTGGGAGCTCTGGTTGGTTGGTATTGTTTTTCTCACAGGGTTGCGAGCCCCTTCAGTTCTTTCAATCCTTTCTTTAATTCTTCCAATGGGGATCCAGTTCTCAGTTCAATGGTTTGCTGCTATCATTCAACTCTGTATTTGAAATGTTCTGGCTGAGCCTCTCAGGAGACAACTATATCTGGCTCCTGCCAGCATGCACTTCTCAGCTTCATTGATCTTATCTGTTTTGGGTGGATGTATATACATGGGCTATATACCCCAAGTATGTGGAGCAAGCTCTGATTTGTCATTCCTTCAGTCTATACTCAGATTTTGCCTCCATACCCCTCCTATGAATATTTTTGTTCCCCCTTTTAAGAAGGAGTGAAGCATTCTCACTTTGGTCATCCTTGATCTTAATGTGATCTGTGGATTGTATCTTGGGTAATTCGAGCTTTTGGGGTAATATCCACTTATCAGTGAGTGCATACCATGTGTGTTTTTCTGTGATTGGGTTACCTCACTCAGGATGATATTTTCTAGTTCCATCCATTTGCCTAAGAATTTCATTAAGTCATTGTTTTTGATAGCTGAGTAATATTCCATTGTGTAGATGTACCACATTTTCTGTATCCATTCCTCTGTTGAAGGGCATCTGGGTTCTTTCCAGCTTCTGGCTATTATAAATCAGACTGCTATGAACATAGTGGAGCATGTGTCTTTGTTGTATGTTGAAGCATCTTTTACCATGGTTTCTTAACTAGTATAGGAACTGGAGGAAATAAACTCATACAAACTTCCTCTATCTCTTCTTTCAAAGACTTCAAAATACATGATTTTTTGTCAACAAGGGTGCTGAGGGTACCTGGAAGAGAAGAGACAAGAGACGCGAAGAAGGACGCCAAGACAAGAGTCTGATCAAGGCAACAATTTTATTTTTTCCCAAGGCTGGATTTATACCATAACAGGGGTGACAGAGGGAGGAGGGAAGTGTGAAACATTTATACAGGCCAAGGACACAGTACTCCTGTGGTCAGCTGATGTCAGCAGGATGTTGGTTTTTCAGAAAGGTTACAGGTCATCACATTGGGCATCTTGACGTCAGATGTATTTTTCACCAAGGTCACAACTTTGTCATATCATTATTCATCCTGATCACCAGATTTGTATTAGTCTTCTGCAGCTGGCTATGGATTTTCCATGAACCCAGTCATACTTAACTCTAACCATATTATTAACATCAATAATGGAGGGTTTTAAGGGCATCACTCCCAACAATTTTTATTGCTTCTATCCAAAAGAAATAGGTGAATTTCCACTCCCAAAGAGGCACTCAATGGATTCATGTGTGGGTCTGGCTACCTAAATGTTTTCCTTCAGATAACATTTCCAGATTAGCACAGACTCCTCCCTTCCCCTCCATATTCAAACTTTCTTCCTAATCTTAGAGACTCAGTGTTCTAGAGAGAAATCTACAAACTGTTTTCTATGTTTCCTGCATTTTTTCCTCTTTCTGCTAATATGGCATTTCTCCTTTCTCTACCACTCTCCTCTCTAGTAACTTAATAAGTTTGGAACTTGAATAATCACTATTAATTAAGAGCATACTTAGTATTTTTAAAACTATGTAGGGAAGGTATCAAAGGATATATAAAGTTACTTAATCAGCTGCTAGTGAAGGCCATTGCTGGGGTTAACAAGTACTCTTCACTCTGGGCAGGTACATTTCTGTGCAATACGAACATTTGTATAAGCATATATTATTTTTAACCTATAAAACAATGATAATATAAATGGACGGCAAATGAAATTCTCCTTAGTTTTTCATGCTTCAGGCAAAATAACCTCAATTCAATTAATCTTCCTGAAAGTCTTTATTCTCTAACCAACTTTGTGGTTTGTCTGTAACCTTTTACCAAGCTCTTCTGGTATTCTTTGATAATGAGCAAGTGTGCATGACTTGGCTCACTCATACATCAGACTGTTGGAGTGCTAAAAGATTCATAAACATTCTCTGCCCTTTTGCAAATTAAATTTAATAGCTTGCCCTCCAAAGAAGTATCCATGTATCTCGGAACATGCTGGCTTTGCACAAATTTTGCTTGCATTTTAGCTATCTGGTTTCCACAGACGTTGTTTTCTGTTAAGGTGTTTAAGTGACCTTCTTTAATAAAATTCAATGTAAAGTATATTCCTTCTGCAGAAAAACATCCTAAATATTGTGTATCATGCTAGATGGAATTGTATTGATTAATAAGCCTGGTAATTTTTCCCAAAGGTTTTTCCTTCAGTTAACTCCACATTAGGATATATACTAGCCCTTAGCTTCATCAGACTAAAACAACTTGAAATTATTTTGCCTAATTTACTCTTCCTGAAGATATAAAATCTCAAAATCATGATGACTCATACTGACTAAAAGACTAAAATAAAGATAGATAATGTAGAATGCAAACTGAATTGTAATACATGTATTCACATACACTAGCAGCTTGACAGCACACATAAAAGCACAAGAATAAAAAGAAGCAAATACACCCAAGAGAAGCACGTGGCATGAAATAATCAAACTCAGGGCTGAAAGCAACCAAGTAGAAAGAAAAAGAAAACAAAACGAAATCAAACAAAACAAAAAGAAATCAAACAAAACCAGGAGCTGGTTCTTTGAGAAAATCAAGATAAACTCTTAGCCAGACTAACCAGAGGGCACAGAGACAGTATGCAAATTAATAAAACCAGAAAGGAAAGGGGTGACATAACAATACAAACCAAAGAATCATCAGATCCTGCGACAAAAGCCTATACTCAACAAAACTGGAAAATCTGGATGAAATGGACAATTTTTGAGACAGATACCAGGTAACAATTTAAAATCAGGATCAGATAAACCATCTAAACTGTCCCATAATCCCTAAATAGAAACAGTAATTTAAATCCTCCCAACCAAAAAGAGACCAGAATCAGACGGGTTTAGTGCAAAATTCTATAAAAACTTCATAGAAGACTTCATACCAATACCGTCCAAATTATTCCCAAAGTAGAAACAGAAGGAACACTACCCAATTTCTTCTATGAAGCAACAATTACACATATACCTAAACCACAGAAAGACCCAACAAAGAACTTCAGACCAATTTCCCTTATGAATATTTATGCAAAAATACTCAATAAAATTCTCAAAAACTGAATCCAAAAACACATGAAAACAATCATCCATCTTGATCAAGTAGGTTTCATCCCAGGGATGTGGGGATGGTTCAATATAAGGAAATCCATCAATGAAATCCACTATATAAACAAACTCTAAGAAAAAAACCACATGATCATCTCATTAGATGCTGAAAAAACATTTGACAAAATTCAACACCCTTTTATGTTAAACGTCTTGGAAAGATCAGGAATTCAAGGCCCATACCTAAACATAGCAAAAGCAATATGCAGCAAACCAGTAACCAATATCAAACTAAACGGAGAGAACCTTGAGGCAAAAGTCACTGTTCCACTAAAATCAAGGAACAGACAAGGCTGTCCACTCTCTCCCTACTTATTCAATATAGTACTCGAAGTCCTAGCCAGAGTAATGAGACAATAAAAGGAGGTCAAAGGGATACAAATTGGAGAAAGAAGAAGTCAAAATATCACTATTTGTAGATGATATGATAGTGACCGAAAAATTCCACCAGAGCACTCCTAAATTTGATAAACAACTACAGCAAAGTGGCTGGATGCAAAATTAACTCAAATCAGTAGCCTTCCTCTACTCACAGGATAAACAGGCTGAGAAACGACACCCTTCATAGTAGTCACAAATAATATAAAATACCTTGGTGTGACTATAATCAAGCAAGTAAAAAGATCTGTATGACAAGAACTTCAAGTCTCTGATGAAAGAAGTTGATGAAGATCTCAGAAGATGAAAAGAACTTCCATGCTCATGGATTGGCAGAATTAATATTGTAAAAATGGCCAACTTGCCAAAAACAATCTACAAATCTAATGCAATCCACATCAAAAGCCCAACTCAATTCTTCATAGAGTTAGAAAGAGCAATTTGCAAATTCATTTGGAATAACAGAAAGCCCAGGATAGTAAAAACTATCCTCAACAATAAAAGAACTTCTGGGGGAATCACAATCCCTGATTTCAAGCTCTATTACAGAGCAATAGTGATAAAAACTGCATGGTGGTACAGAGATAGGCAGGTAGATCAATGGGATAGAATTGAAGACCGAAAAATGAACCCATACACATTTGGTCACTTGATCTTTGACAAGGGAGCTAATATAATCCAGTGGGGAAAAAAGACAGCATTGTCAACAAATGGTGGTGGTTCAACTGGCAGTAAGCATGTAGAAGAATGCAAATCAATCCATTCCTATCCCCTTGCACAAAGCTCAAGTCCAAGTGGATCAAGGACCTCCACATAAAACCAGATACGTTCAGACTAATAGAAGAAAAAGGAAGGAAGAACCCCAAATACATGGGCACTAGGGAAAATTTCCTGAGCAGAACACCAATGCCTTATTCTCTAAGATCAAGAACTGACAAATGGGACCTCATAAAATTGCAAAGCTTCTGTAAGGCAAAGGACACTGTCATTAGGACAAAACGGCAACCAACAGATTAGGAAAAGATCTTTACCAATCCTACATCCAACAGATGACTAATATCCAATATATACAAAGAACTCAAGAAGTTAGAATCCAGAGAATTAAAGAACCCTATTTAAAAACGAGGTACAGACCTAAACAAAGAATTCTCAACTGAGAAATATCAAATGGCTGAGAAGCACCTAAAGAAATGTTCAACATCTGTAGTCATCAGGGAAATGGAAATCAAAATAACCCTGAGATTCCATCTCACGCCAGTCAGAATGGCTAAGATCAAAAAAAAATAGTGCATGCTGAAAGGGACTGGATATGGATCTCTCCTTAGAGACACATCCAGAGCACATCCAATACAGAGGTCAATGCTAGCAGTAAACCACTGAACTGAGAACAGGACCCCCTTTGGGGGAATTAGAGGAAGTATTGAAAGAGTTGAAGGAGCTTGCAACTCCATAAGAACAATGCCAACCAACCAGAGCATCCAGGGACTAAACCACTATGGAAAGACTATACATAGACTGACCCAGGGCTCCAACTGCATATGTAGCAGAGAATAGACTTGTTGGGGCACCAGTGGAAGGGGAAGCCCTTGGTCCCCCTAAGGTTGGATCCCTAGTGCAGGGGAATGTTAGGGGGCTGGTAAGGGGGGTGGATGGGGGAACACACGTATAGGGGAGTGGGTGGGGATGGGGCTTATGGACAGGAAACTGGGAAAGGGAATGCCATTTGAAATGTAAGTAAAGAGATATATCTAATTAAAAAAAACTCAGGTGACAACAAATGCTGGTGAGGATGTGGAGAAAGTCGAACACTCCTCCATTGTTGTTGGAATTGTAAGCTGGTACAACCACTCTGGAAATCAGTCTGGAGGTTTCTCAGAATATTGGACATTCCACTACCTGAGAACCCAGCTATACCTCTCCCGGTCATATGCCCAAAAAAAGCTCCAACTTATAACAAGGACACATGCTCCACTATGTTCATAGCAGCCTGATTTATAATAGCCAGAAGCTGGAAAGAAAGAACCCAGATGCCCTTCAACAAAGGAATGGATACAGAAAATGTAGTACATTTACACAATGGAGTAATACTCAACTATTAAAAACAAAGTTAAATCAAGATCCATAGCCAACACCGTATTGAATGGAAAACAGTGAAATCATTCTCTCTAAGGTCAGGAGAAGATAAATATTTCCATTTTTCAACATCCATATTCAGTTCTGTATTGGTAATGTAATAAAAAACACTGAAGAAAATTAGAGGCATCCACATAAAAAAGAAAGATAGAGATCAAATGATTCCTGTTTGTGGATAACATTATTTTATATATATAGAAAAACCAAACTCTCCCATAAATAGGACAGAATTGACAAATATATTCAATGAATTCTGTCAGGTTTTAGGAAGTGAGATCAGTCACGTTTTTATATACGAATTATTAAGTTGCTCAAAAGGAATTCAAAAAAGCAACCCCACTCACATTAGGCATGAAAATGCACAGGAACAAAGTTAAGCATGAACATAAACAACCTTCAAAATGACAACCCAATCACACACACAAACACACACACACACACACACACACACACACACACACACAAACACACACACATGATATGCACTCATTGAGAAGTGGATATTAGTCCAAAAGCTCAGATTACCCAAGATACAATCCACAGACCACATGAAGGTCAAGAAGAAGGATAGTCAAAGTGCAGATGCTTCGTTCCTTCTTTACTCTTTTTTTTTTTTTTTTTGGAGCTGGAGACCGAACCCAGGGCCTTGTGCTTGCTAGGCAAGCGCTCTACCACTGAGCTAAATCCCCAACCCCTCGTTCCTTCTTTAAAGGGGGAAAAATATTCATAGGATGGGATATGGAGCAAAGTTTGGAGCAGAGACTGAAGGAACAGCCATTCAGAGACTGCCCCACGTGAGGAACCAACCCATATATATATATACAGCCACCAAACCCAGACAATATTGATGAAGCCAAGAAGTACATGCTGCCAGGACCCTGACATAGCTGTCTCCTGAGAGACTCAGCCAGAGTCTGACAAATACAGAGGCAAATGCTAGCAGCAAACCATTCACTTGAGAATGGGGTCCCCATTGGAAGAGTTAGAGAAAGGACTGAAGGAGCTGAAGGGTTTTGCAACCCCATAAGAACAACAATACCAACCAACCAGAGCTCCCAGGGACTAAACCACCATCCAAAGAGTACACATGGACAGACCCATGGCTCCAGCTGCATATGTAGCAGAGGATAGCCTTGTTGTGCACCCATGGGAGGAGAAGCCCTTGGTCCTGCCAAGGCTGGACCCCCCAGTGTAGGGGAATGTCAGGGCAGGAAAAGGGGCGGTTGCGGGGAACACCTCATAGAAGTGGGAGTGGGAGGGAATAGGGGGTTTATAGATGGGGAAACAGGGAAAGGGAATAATATTTGAAATGTAAATAAAAAATATCCAATTTAAAAAACAAATAAAAATGATAATTATGATACTGATATAATAAATTCAAAAAGACATTAGTGAGAAACATCTTATTGATTGGAAGAATAAATACTGCTTAAAATGTCAATATATTCCAAAGCAATTTTAAATGTATTATAGCTCATATCTACCCATTATATATAGAAAAGGAACAGAAAAGGCATCTAAAATATTCACATATTCACAAAAGAAAACCCCCTAAATAGCTTTAAAAATATTCTGAGGGCGAAAAAAATGTACACAGACAATGTCGCAATACCTGATCTCAAAACACAGGACAAAACCTTAGCAAACAAGACAGTGGGGTTATTTCATAAAAATCACCAACAGCATTCAGCAGAATTCAGCCCACATAACCAAAGCCATTTACAATTACATTAACATTGTGCTCCAAAAATATCAATAGGCTGAAAGACAGATTCCTCAGTAATCAGTGTGACAAGAAAACAACAACAAAAAAAAACCTATGTGTCTACACACAATAAAAGAAACCAGATAAACAACTGACTTTCAACATATACAAAACAGTAACTCAAAACCTCAACCTATAGTAAATATTTAAATACACGTTCTATACCTGCAAAGCTGTACAAAATAACACATAAGAAGCATCTTAAGGCATTGATACGAACATAACTTTTGTGTTTGTTTGCTTCTTGGTTTGCTTTTGTCTATGCCCCTGCATATATAGATAAATATTGAAAGAAAAAAGAGAGGGAAGAGGACAGAGGGAAGGAGGGAGGACAGAAGTAAGAAAGAGAGAGAGGAAGGGAGGGAAGGAGGGAGAGAGAAAGGAAAAACCGAAAGTGCTGTAGACAAGTAAATTTTCTGATTTTTTAAAATTGAATAGGAAAATATAATGGCACTATTGCTATGTGGTCGTATCTTAGCTTTACAAGCAATTACCATGTTATGGTAACAGGAGAGATAAAAGTATTCCAATCACATGAGACCTGAAAGTAAGCAGACACTGATTTTCTAATATCATTCAAACTTGAACATTTCATTCTAATCAAGAGAATAGTTAACCAAGAAGATATTACTACCATAAACATATGTACATCAAATTCTGGTATACCTAATTTCATTAAAATCATACTACTTGATTTAACATCATGACACTAATCTTAGTTGATTTTAACACCCTATTTTCTCTAATAATCATTTTGGCGATGTAGGGAAAAGGGAATCATGTTGCTGGGATTGCAAACTGATGCAGCCACTATGAAAATTAGCATGAAGAATTCTTTAAAAACTACAAATAAATCTACCAATGACCCAGCTGTACCAGTCCTTGGCATGTGCCCAAGGATGTGATGTCCTATGCCATCGATATGTGCTCAAGAATGGTCACTGCCACTCTAATCACCAGATCAAAAAAATGGAAAATAAATAAATAAATAAATAATAAATAAATAAATAAATAAATAAATAAATAAATTCCTTACAGTTGACATGTAGGTAATGAAAATACAGTACAAATGCAGGATGGAATGCTATTCAGCTGCGAAGAAAAATGAAACTATGAACTTGGAGGGTAAATGGATACAATTAGAAAAGATCATATTGACTGAGTTTATCCAGATCCAGAAAAACGAACTGTCTAGAATGTTTTCTTTCAATGGAGGCTCCTAATTCAAATCTTCAGATGTGCGGACATCCCATGAACTACAGCAGAAACAAGGAAAGTAAAAAGGGACCATTCCTGGAACTGGGTTAGTAGTGACAGAGAAAGAGCAGCAGATACACTGATCTGATTGGGGAAATGGGAAAGGGGAAAGGGAGTGGAAGGGGTGAAAGAAACAGTAGAAATGTCTGAAAAAGCCATAAGGAGTCACTTACTATCTACTTGTGAAAGACAAATCTAAAACATACATAAGTTTAAATATGCATATGTAGTTTAAATTTTATTTTTAAGCTTTTTTTTGTTACATTCCAGTTGTTGCCCCTCCTCGGCATCCCCCGATACATACACACAGCGTTCCAAAGTCCGTTCCTCCTTCCCTTTGCCTCTGAGAGGGCGCTTCCCTCCCCACCAGGCCGCTCTCTTCCCTGGGGCCCTCAAGTCTCTCAAGGATTGTGCATCTTCTCCCAGAGTCCAGACCAAGCCAACTTCTGCTACATATGTCCCAGGGGCCTCGGACTGACCCGTGTGTGCTCCTGCTTGGTGCCATGGTCTCTGGGAGCTCCCTGGGGTCTGGGTTAGTTGAAACTGTTGGTCTTCCTATGGGTTTTCTCTTCCCTTCAGCTTCTTCAATCCTCCCCCAATTCAGCCATAGGGTCAGTCCAATGGTTGAGTATCTGCTTCTGTCTCAGTCAGCACTGGTAGGCCCTCACAGAGAACAGCCAGGCCAGGCTCAATTTTAATTTAATTTTCTCATGGTTGCTGCCAATGTTTCCTGTAAGAGCCAAAGACCACCTAAGAAAAACCCCAACATGAGGCATGAGAAACCCCGTTTTGAGTTGTGGGTCTGGATATCCAAGAACCTCCCAGAACATTACAGACTATCGCTATTGCTTCTGGTTGCCTTCCATAGGTGAAAGTTAAGTCACTGTTGAGATGGAACTGACAGGAATCCTTCCTCCATGAGAACTATCTTTCATGGTTCCAGAGATGCTGTACAAGCTGTGATGCCTATGAATCCTACAATAACCGTAAATGTACATCTGTGGCACGTATGCCTTAGAAATAACCAGAAGCTATCTATTGACCTTAAGACTCACTCCAGAAGAGGGAAGGGTTGCCTGGTATTGAAGTCATAGACCTTAGAGGGGAATCTATATCCATCACTTCACTAAACCAGCATTCTCTCTAACTACATCCTAAATATTTGCTCTAATACCTACAGATTAGGTACCTCAGCCCTCACCAAGGAAATTCTCTTTCCAAGAGATGGAGACTATTACACAAAATCACAACCAATCAAACTTTAGAATTGTGGAGCCCATCCCCAGTGGACACATCTCCAAAGCAACTCCAGCACCTCAGGCTCAGTCAGTGGACGTTGCAGAAGAGGGTTGCGAAGATTGTACAAGACAGAGGATCAGAGAGTTGGCTGGAAGATTATGTCTCCTAGTCATGTCAGAAGCTTTACCCATAAAGTCTCACCAACACGACTGGCCAAATGTGAGCTGAACAGAGACAATAGACATGCCAAAGTGCATGAGGTAAATCCCATAAGGCCTCAAGCCTTCACAAAGAATGGCAGGCAGCTAAGGAATAAGGAGAGTGGGAGAAATAGCCTTCCTCAGGGAAAAACTCACCAATTGATTATCCAGTATCAAATGGTCAGCGCATGCATTCATACATAAAACATACATACAAGAAACATCATGCAGACTGAGCAGGTTGTGTTTATGAATATATATGCATAAATAGATTATATATTTTCTTCATTCACTACTGATGCATGCATCTATACGTGTGTGTGTGCGTGTGTGTGTGTGTGTGTGTGTGTGTGTGTGTGTGTGTGTATCAAGAATAAATGAGAATAAGGCTCTGAATTTGTAAGTGATCAGGGAAGAATGTATGGGAGGCTTTGAAGGAAGGAAAGAAGGAGGCAAAACGATGTGACTATACTACAGTTATAAAACAGGAGAAATAAAAGGCATCAGATGCGATTACACTTGTAGATTCCATCTATTAACATTTTCTTTATCAATGTTTTATACATGTGAGCGCCTGAAGAACTAAACATAAGCTACAAAATTATGTCCATCTGCTTTTAAGTTTCTTACAAGATGGAAAAACTTTGACGAGTAGTTTGATGAATTATTTAAAAACCAAGGATCAGTCTGGAGTGGCATACAAGGTTGAATCCCGGTCATAAGAGAATTAAACATTAAGAGGCCTAGACCACTCTTACACAGTACAGGGGGGAGTGATAGAATAATGTGATAATAAGAAACCAAAGTCCTGGCATAGTTTTAGCCAAAGGTCTCAACTGCAGACTGCAGGTCGGGGCAGATTTTATCTCATCTGCACATATTCTAAGCTTCTGAATTTAATATCTAAGGCTTTTCAGATTTTTATTCATATGCTGGTGTCAGTATATTAACTGTTATTGGTCCACTACAAGATAATTACATAATTGAGCATAAGCTTTTAGAAAATTCCACAGGCATGGGAAAAGTCATGTCTTGAAATCTGAGCATAAATTAAATCTCACATATCTTCAGTCTCTGTTCTTTTTTTAATTCCTTTTTCCAGTCTTTCTAAAAAAATGTTTTGGACTTGTATCATTGACTTGGGCTTTATAAAATCTAGTCGACCACAGTTGGAATTTTTCAATGCTTAGCCCTATCACAGACAATTTGAGCGCTCCTACTGTCCCTGGTCTCCATTCTGATTTGCAGGCTAGCTTCCTCCAGTTGTTCAGCTCTACCAGCGTTTGGGTTGGGCTTTCGTCTCCCATTTGATTGGATTATTATCCAAATGAAGCAGGAGAACAACAGCAGTGATTCTAAATCTGTCGACAAAGTTCAAAAGAGCTACATATCTCCCAAGTGCTACCCAAACTTGTTTGTTGACAGAAAATTTCTGTCTCTCAAAAGATCTGCACTAAAACAGATATCTGACTAAAAACTGTTGTTAGCATGAATTAGTCATGGAACTAAAATATATATTCCATTACATATAATGTTTATATGTTGGGGGAATTTATTAGAGTGGCTTGCAGGCTGTGGTCTAGCTCGTGTAACAATGGCTGTCTACCAATGGGAGGTGCCAAGAATCCAGTGGTTGTTCAGTCCACAACACTGGGTGTCTCAGCTGGACCTTATTCATTCAGTGAAGGAATGGACTTGCCAGCCAGAGTGAGAAAAAGAAAAGAATAAAGGAAGCAAAGCTTTCCTTCTTCCGTGTCTTTTATATAGACTGCCACCCAGAGGTGGAACCCAGATTAAAAGTGAATCTTCCCAACTCAAAAGATCTGGATAAAACGTGTATTTTCCCACATCAAAAATCCAGATTAAAAGTATGTCTTCCCACTTTAAATGATATAATAAGAATGATATCATCATCATCATCATCATCATCATCATCATCATCATCATCATCATCATTCATCCTTTTCCAGCCTTGGTATTTTGGTTAATTCCAGATGTAGTCAAGCTAACAACCAAAAATAGCCATCATAAATCTACTCCTTGCTATGAGGTTGGGCGGTGCCCGAGGCAGCCTTTTCTGCCCGCTCTCCCCCACTCCTCGAGTTCTGGCTGCACCATGCTTGTGCTTGCTCCTCGCTGTCAAGCTAGAGCCGCAGTCCCCAGCTGTCACCATGATCATCTACCGGGACCTCATCAGCCATGACAAGCTGTTCTCTGACATCTACAAGATCCAGGAGATCGCGGACGGGCTGTGCCTGGAGGTGGAGGGCAAGATGGTCAGTAGAACAGAGGGTGCCATCGATGATTCGCTCACTGGTAAAAATGCTTCCGCTGAAGGTCTGTAGGACCAAGGTACCGAAAGCACAGTAGTCATGGACATTGTCATGAACCATCACTTACAAGAAGCCAGCTTCACAAAAGACACCTACAAAAAGTCCATCAAAGACTACAGGAAATCACTCAAAGGCAAACTTGAAGAACAGAAACCAGAAAGAGAAAAGCCTTTTACGACTGGAGCGAGTTAAGCACATGCTTGCTAATTTCAATAACTATCAGTCTTTTATTGGTGAAAACACGAATCCAGATGGTATGGTTGCTCTCCTGGACTACCGTGAAGATGGTGGGACTCCATTCATGATTTTCTTTAAGGATGGCTTAGAGATGGAAAAATGTTAACAAATTGGATCACCTGTCACCATAATTGGCTGCCGCTTACAAACCAGGCCTTACGACAAATGGGACTGATGTCATCTTGAGCTTTGATTTTGACCGTGATTTATTTGGAGTGGAGGCGTTGATTTTTTTTTTTTTTAAGAAAAAGCGTGTCGTGTGGTTTGTCTAAAAATAAAGTGCATTTAAATTCACTTTAAAAAAAATCTACTCCTTGTCAACCTGACACACGATCATACCTCCTATGCCATGATTAACCTCCGAATGAAAATAATAACTATGTCTTAGTTTTTGCTAATGACATAAATTCCTCATAGACAATGACAAGCGCATTGTATATTTAACCAGGTCATAATGGTACCTAACATGATATAACTATGCCGTGTACAACTCATAGGCATCAGAAATTGATGGTTTATTGCATGACAGAGAAGTTGAGGAAAGAAAACATCTTTACAAATATGGTCTTTAAAAGGTATGACAGAAATACTCATGTCAATTATAATCTTCATTCCTACACCTAGTTACCTGGCCTTAACCAGAATTTATAACTACCTTCCTGTACTGTCCCTTCAGTATTTCCTCCACCCTCAGTAAACACCTCAGCAGGTCTTGGCTCCTTTCCTGGAGGAGTGACTCATGCCTTCATTTCTGAAAGGTCTGTGTTCCTTGTCATCCTACCTGGGCCAGATCATTATAGTTGCTCATTGGCTTTAATCACAGAAGATGGTAGCTCCTAGAGATGCCATAAAGAATCTCTTGTACTATATATATAATTTCTCTACCTCCTTTGTGAAGAAGCAATCCAATTTCCCCTTGATAATCTAGATCGATAACCCCCTCTTTTTTAATTTTATTTTTCTTGGATATTTTATGTATTTACATTTCAAATGTTATCCCTTCCCCCCCTCCCAAGTCCTCTCCCCTCCCCTGCTTCTATGAGGATGCTCCCATTCCTACCCACCCACTCCCACCTCAACACCCTGGCATTCCCCTACACTGGAGAAATGAGCCTTCACAGGACCAAGGGCCTTTCCTTCTATTGATGCTGGACAATGTCATCCTTTGCTACCTATATCGCTAGAGTCATGGGCCCTCCATGTGTACTCACTGGCTGATGATTTAGTCCCTGGGAGCTCTGGTGGTGTCTGGTTGGTTGATATTGCTATTCTTCCTATGGGGTTGCAAACTCCTTCATTTCCTTCAATGTTTTCTCTAACTCTTCCATTAGATTCCCCTTGCTCAGTCCAATGGCTAGCTGCTTTTTGAGCCTGTTGACTTAAGAGTACCAGAAGTCCAAAGTGGCCAGGGGAGACATCTGAGTATCAAGTTCAATGAAATGTTTGTGGGGCTCCTGAGAGGAACACTCCCTCCCATCTCTAGAATCAAAACTTCTAGGCCAGGAGATCTTAAGTTCATGGGAACAGAAAACAAAAATTTTACTAGTGGGTCACTAAGGGTGGTAGTGAGTAGAGATATTTCCTTTTCTACCCCTTGGTTCCTAGGCCCATGGACACCGGCTATGGAAGAAAACGCACCATGTATTAGAGGCTCCTTCAAAGCATATACCATTTCTTGGAGGTTTAAAATACGTGTCCTTTGCTAATCCTGTAACATAAAAAAATAATGAGACTTTGAAGAACTTTGTTGTTACCCTTGTCCTTTTGCTAGGCCTCAGGATCAGAGCTGCTACTGATCAGGTGGATAGATTAAATATCTCTAATTGGGTCTCAAAGTAGCAACATCTCAGTGGCAGCCCTGAATTGCCAAAGGAAACTTAATCATATTTTTTTTTCTAATGGGCAGCCTGGGCAAAGCAATGTCCATAATGACATGACCCTTAATGGGCATAACAGCCAAAGTGATTTTTATGGTAGCGTGACTTATATGGACCTTTGGTAATGGCTAGTCAGTCATGATGTTTCTAGGCATGACATAGATAAGAAGCCTACTGCATTTATGTTTGATCAGCATAAGGAAAAAAATCTCAAATGAAAGAAAGGCTCTTTTGGGTTGTGGCATTAGGGAATCTCAGCCCATGAATGAATTTCCAGACTTAAACCAATTTGCAGATCCGGAACTCCTTGAATGAAGGGAACCAGATTCCCTAAGGAAGGATCTTGGTAAAATAAGAGTTTTACTCTTATTTTAAAATACTCTTAACATTGTTTCTAGTTTTTCCCCAGAGGACCCTATGGCCTTTTACAAGGGCAACTTCACACTGAGAGAAAGAGAACAATCAGATTTCCATGTTCTGATGGATACTGGATCTGAATTGACACTGATTCTGGAAGACCCCAAGAAACACTGTGGCCCTCCAGTTAAAGTAGGGGCCTATGGAGGTCAGGCGGTTAATGGAGTTTGGACTGAAGTCTGACTTACAGTAAATTCAGTGGGTCCCCAAACTTATTCCATAGTGATTTCCTAGTCTCCGAATGTAGTCAGGATAGACGTACTTAGAAGTTGGCAGAATTCCAATATTGGTTCCCTGAAATGGACAGTGAGGACTATTATGTTTGGAAAGGCTAAGCGGAAGCCTTTAGACTTCCCTCTGCAAGGAAAATTACTAAATCAAAAACTATCCCTGGATGAATTTCAGAATTGCATGAATTACCACCATAAAGGACTTGAAAGATACATGGGTGGTAATTTCCACCACATTTCCCTTTAACTCCCCTATCTGGCCATTGCACAAGACAGATGGATTGTGGAAAATCCAGCTGATATATTGAAAACTCAAACAAGAAGTGATTTGAATTGCAACTCTGTACCAGAAGTGGTCTCCTTATTTGGGAAGGCATCCCTACTGGTATATGGGATGCAGCTAGATCTAGCAAATGCCTTTCTCTTGACATGATCATAAGGACCAGGAGAAGCAGTGTGTTTTCAGTTGGCAAGGTCAGCAGTATACCTTTACAGCTTTACTTATTAAAACTCTAGCCTTATGTATTAACTTAGTTTGAAAGGTTCTTGGTCACCTGTCTCTCTCACATATCACACTGGTCCACTGTATTGATAGCATTACTCTTATTGGACCAAGTGAGAAGGAGGTGGCAACTACTTTGGCCTTGTTGGTAGCACATATATGCATTAGAGAATGGGAAATAAATCCAACCAAACTTCAATGGCCTACACCAGTGAAAGTCTTAGAAGTCCCATGGTGTGGGAACTAATGTGAAAGATAAGTTAGTGCACTGACCCCTCCCACCATCAAGAAAGAATCAAGTCAGTAAACAGCACTCCCCCTTGGTCTCTGCATCAGCTCCTGCCTACAGATTCCTGCCTTGCATGAGTTCCTGCCTGTGCATCTTTTGATTATGAATGGAGTGAAATAAATCCTTTATTGCTTGAGTTGCTTTTGGTTGTGGTGTTTCATCACAGCAAAAGTGACCCTAACTAAGACATAGTATTTGTTGGTTACACTATGACAAACATTACAACCTTCCACTTTCCAGTAGAGTTTAGACTAAATTAATGAAGGAGGAATTAAATGTAGAGTGAGCTAGAATCAAGTGCAAAGAGTTGAAAGATGTAGCCAACAAGTGTTAAAATTCATCACCATTCCAAGAAATCGCTTCCTTTCTTGATTCATCTGCCTTTCAAGTCAATATTATTGCCTAAGTCCAGGTGTCAAGTGCTAGGCTTCCTGTTACAATATTTTTCAATCATGGCTTACTGAAGCATATAATATTATTGAATGCTACAGTGCACAAGGCAATGCCCTAATGTCCTAATCTTCCATAACAATTATCTCACCCATGCCCAGAATAGATTCCTTCCTTACCTAGAATCAAAGCTGAGAGCAGAAATTTCCCTGATGATTTGTCCATCTTTCTAACAGTGTTAAACACTAACTTCATCATCTGACTTTGTTCCTTGTGTGTCATCACACTCTTCAAACACCTCCCTTGTCACCCACTCAATTCCTGTCCTGTGTATCACAAGAAGTGAAAAGAGAAAGTTAAGAACCATAGTCATGGGTTGGGGATTTAGCTCAGTGGTAGAGCGCTTGCCTAGGAAGCGCAAGGCCCTGGGTTCGGTCCCCAGCTCAAAAAAAAAAAAAAAAAGAACCATAGTCATCCATAGGGCAGTTAGAAAAAGAAAAATTAAGACTTAAGGAAAAGAGATGCATAGCTAGCACAGAAATCTTTTAAGTTTAAATCTACATTTATATCTGCCCTGCTTTGGAGATAGCATATAAACTTTAGTCTTTGATGATCAGTGTTTAAAAAAACTCTGGCTTCTTAATTTAAAATGAAGTTGTAACAGGTTAAACTTTTGTTGATACTTTTTCCATGTGGTAACATATAAATAATATTTATCTAGTGAGTTAATTGATGGCTGAATCTATTCATCCATATATTAAATCTCTTTGAGACCCACTTGAAGGTCTTCTTGCTATCAATCACTCTTTCTCTTCCAAATCTAGGCTATCCACGTGCACACTTAGTGCCATGCCAAACTTTCGCTCTCAGTCCATCAGTTCTCAGAGTGGCCCCTGTGAAGTGCTGGTCCATATTCCTGCTATACTCCATATGAGTAGAACTTTACTATAGCTCCAGGGAGCTCTTCCTTGGAGCTGACAAATACATAGATCTAACTGACAAAGCTTCATCAAATAAACACAGTCAATGAGACAATATTTTCCCCTATTGATATAGGAATATAGAAAATGGAATGGCTAATTTCAAAGAAATCAAGAACTTTCTATATCTTGAATTAAGATCTGCTTCCAAGGATGTAGAATATAGAAAAAAATTAAATTTATTTCTACTGATATATTGCCCATACCATGAATTTTAGACTTGGAAAATTTAAGAAGTTATGTGAACTAAAAGTATGGTCAAAACAACTCTAGAAGTCAAAGGCCCCATAGAATTTGTGGCAAAACTGTCCTTATATGGTGCCAAAAATTAAGTCACTGTTCAAGACATATTAAAACAGTTTATTCAACATTCTAATTGAATCCTGCATTGTTTTAATAATACTGTGGCTCTGGGGTCTCTCTGGCTCTCCTGTGCAGTCTATTTCTGGAGGACCTCCATTCTCCTGCCACCTCTTAGCCCTCCTTCATCAGAACTGTGGATCATGAACCATACAGCTTCTCTTCCTGCATTCACCTTCCCTGTTCCCTCAGTCCTCTGGGGTATCCCCAGCTGCCCTGCACAGTCTTTTATACTCAGAAGACTTCCATTCTCCCACTACCTTTCAGCCCACCTTCATCAGACAAGTGGATCCTGAACCATGCAGACCTGTGACTCCTGAAACATTCAGACCTGTGAATCCTGAACCATACAGATCCATGAATCCTGAACCATGCAGACCTGGTAATCTAGCACTATACGGGTAAAGAATATCCATCAGAGGTCTGCCAAACCCAGACCATTGAGGTTAACCTCCTTTTCAATACCTACTACAACAGGAGCATCCAAGGACCAAAGCCACAGTATTGTAATAGGAAGAGACAGGTTGATCAATGGAATCAAACTGAAGATCTACAAATAAACCTACATATCTATGGACATTTGATTTCTGACAAAGGCAAAACTATATAATGGAAAAAAAGAAAGCTTCTGTAAAAAATGGTCTTGGTCTAACGGGATGTCTGCATGTAAAACAATGTAAATACATCCATACTTATCACCCTTTACAAAACTCAAGTCCAAGTGGATCAAAGACCTCAACATAAAACTGGATACACTAAATCTAACAGAACAGAAAGGGGAGAACTCCTTACTATAGGAGACAACTTCCTTAACAAAACAGCAATGATTCAGTCTATAAGATCAACAAGCAATAAATGGGACCTCATGAAACTGAAAATCTTCTGTAAGGCAAAGAACACTGTCAATAGGACAAAACAGAAGCCTACAGATCTGGAAAAGATCTTCACCAATCCTACATCTCACTGATGGCTAATAACCAAAATTTATAAAGAAGTATGATACTAGCAACTAAAAAACCAAATTAAAAGATGGGGCACAGAGTTAAGCAGAATTCTCAACAGAGGAATCTCAAATGGCAGAGAAGCACTTAAAGAAATGTTCAAAGCCCTTATTATACATTAGAGAAATGCAAATCAAAACAACTCTGAGATTCCCATCTTATACCAGTCAGAACTGCTAAGATCAAAAGCTCAAGTTGCACATGCTGGCAAGGATGTGGAGCAAGGGGAACATTCCTCCATTGCTGGTGGGAGGGCAAACTTATAAAACCACTTTGAAAATCAATTTGGTGGTTTCTCAGAAAACTGGGAATAGTTCTACCTCAAGACTTATTATACCACCTGGTCATATATCCAAAAGAACCTCCATCATCCCACAAAGACACTTGCTCAACTATGTTCATAGTAGCTTTATTCATAATAGCTAGAGACTGGAAACAGCCTAGATGTCCCTCAACTGAAGAATGGATAAAGGAAATGTGGTACATCTTCATAATGAAATATCATTTGGGCATTAAAAACAAAGACAGCATGAATTTTGCGTGAATAGATCTTGAGAATATCATCCTGAATGAGGTACTCACTTACAAGTGGGTATTCACCACAAAATACCCACATGCTACTCCACATGCTACACTCCATAGACCCAAAGAAGCTAAACAAGAAGGAAGGCACAAATGGTGATGTTTGAATCTCACTTAGAAGGGAGAATAAAATAATCATAAGAGGCAGATGAAAGGAGGGTGGGAGAGGGAATGGGGAAGGGAATAGGGCATTCAGAATCAGGTGTGGGGAGCAACAGGAAAGATAGCCAAATGGCCATGAGAAGGAATGGAAATCTGCATTGGGTATGAAAACTGATGGGTATGTAAATGTGGAGAGGGCATCTCCAGGATATTATAGAGACCTAGGATATGGGAGGCACCCAAGAATCAATGGGGATAACCTCAGCTATGACTCACAGCACTGGGGATATGGAAACTGAAGAGTCTTCCTCCTGCAGTCAGACAGGAGCTACAGTAGAGCAACAGAGACACTAAGCTACCCAGAAAACTTTCTACCCCAAATTTTTCCTGTCTCTAAGAAATATAGGGACAGAAGGTGGAACAGAGACTGAGGTAATGACCAACAAATAACTGGCCCAACTTGAGACCCATCTCATGATGCTCTTGTATGCTTGCAGACAGGAGTCTAGGTAGGCTGCCCTCTGAGAATCTCCACCCAGCAACTGACTCAGAGTGATGCAGAGTCCCACATCCGGTGGGTGGAGCTTGGGGACTCTAATGGAGTATTTGGGGAAGGGTTTCGGGCCCGTAGGAGATAGAAACGCCACAGGAAGACCAACAGTGTCAACTCACCTGGATCCTTGGGGCTTTCAAGAGATTGAACTACCAATCAAAGAGCACACATGGACTGGATCTCATCCCTCCCGGCACAGACATAGCAGATGTACAGCTTGGTCTTCATAAGAGTCTCAAACAACTGGAACAGGGCCTATCCCAAAGAGCTGTTGCCTATTTATGGGATATTTTCTTTTACCTGGACTGACTTGTCTGACCTCAGTGGGAAAGAATGTGGTTAGTCCTGCAGAGAATTGATGTGACAGGGTGGGGGGACACCCAGAGTGGCATCCACACTCTTAGATGACAAGGAGAGTCAGGAAGAGTAATTGGAGGGGGTGACCCAAAGGGGGAGTTGTGAACAAGATGTAAAGTAAATAAATAAAATGAAAAATTTAAAAACAAAAATCAACAACAACAAAAGAATTATTGTGGCAGATTACTTTTTTAAACAGTGCCTTACAGAATAAAAAGCTGTATTATAGCTTTTGTATTGTGAAAGAGTAATTTTCTGAAGAACCTGGAGAAGGTCATAAGGTTTTCAGATCTGCAAGTGATTTATAAAAATGAATACATCTCTGTGGGTTGGTACAAAATAATCACAGGGAAATGATAAAGTGTTTATTTCCAGCTTGCTTTATCAAAACGTCACTTGTAAGTGGTGAGACTTTTATCAGAAATATTGTTTGAAGACAACATTGAAACCTAGTGTGGCTGGGCAGTGGGTCCTCCATTGTCCTTCCAACTTTATATCGAATTTCATACACTGACCTACATAGGATGCTGCCCTCCACACCAAACAGCAAAGAGATTCATTTTCTATGGAGAAGTAGCAGCCAGAATTCCACCTATCCATCGCACAAAATTTGTCCATGAACGAGGAGACTGTGAAATGGAATGAGGTCACCAAAATTGCCTTTATACTAGAGAGTCAAGGACAAAACTAACACTTGCTATGATGTACCTCACATGTTCATTATAGAATAACTGAAGATATTGAGATGTAATCTATTGCAAAGCAATGAAAATATTGAAAACTAAATGAGTATTCTTGTAGTCATGAGTCAAAGTTCTTCAGTTATTGGTTATTATGTAATAGTTGCCTGCAATGACCATTTTATTGGGTTTTATTTTAGTTTTTGAGTTAATATAATTACAACATTTTCCCTTCTCTTTCCTTCCTCCAAAAACTACCACATACCTATAACCTCCACTTTCCTTCAAATTCATGGATGTGTGTATGTTACATTCCTATATATGCATTCCTAAAATAAGCTTTTCAGTCTGTATAATGTTACTTGTATGCATGTTTTCAAGGATGACCATTTCATACTGCACAACCAATTGGTGTGCTCCCAGGGGAAGGCCATCTCTGTGGCTCCCAGTTTTCCTTCATTGCTTATAATTCTTTGCCTAGGGTTCCAGCTTTGTGGGCTTTCCCCAATCCAGTTCAGTGTGTGCATTGGTGACATTCTTGTTCGTCTCATACTTAGGCAGTCATGTTGGTGAAACTTGATGGGTGTATCTTCTAATATGACTAGGAGACACAATCTTACCGTGAACTCCTTGATGCTCTAACTCTTACAATCTTTCTGCACCCTCTTCTGCAACCTTTCCTGAAGTTCAAAATAGCATAATCTGTAGCAACAACCTATAAACATTTGCCCTTATACCCATAACTAAGTGTATTCTCTACCCTTTATTAAGGAAATGTCTCTATGCAACAGAGGTAGACTATTCCAGAAAACCACAACCAATCAAAATTTTACAGTTTATGAGAAGAAAGAGAAATGGCTAAAATTAATCAGGAAATGGAAGGAGCAGCAGCATTTAACATTTTTATTCCTTCCCACTAAATATTTGTGCTTGACACATATCAGAATTAAGAACCCTAAGCAGTAATGTAAAAAGTGAGTTGGGTGAGGTGGGTAAGGTAGAAGTCTCCCTTGGTGAAGTTGAGAGAAAAGATAGAATGTAGACAAAACTTCCCTCTGGAAAAGATAATATGCTGCTATGGTGTCAAACCATAAGTGATGATAAAGAAGAATACAGGAAAGAGAAGAGCTTGGCTCACACATCTCTCCCGACCTACATTTACAATCCTAAGAACAACACTCCACATTTGACTTTGCCTTTGAGAAAGTGAAGCATGTCTACTCTATAAAGTCAATCTAAAGCCCTGTCCATAAAGCTTGCTGAATTTGCTAATTCATGAAGCCGTCCGCGCCCAGGTAACTCTAAGCATGGAGTAGTCTTCCATCAGAAAATGGGTTGACATGCCCAAGTAACTCTAAGCATGGTGAAACTTTATTCTTTTACTCACCTTTTTGATGATGGTTCTTAAACACTTTAACCTCTCTTATAGCCCACTACCCACCAGAGGTAGTGGGAAAGAAAGAATATGGGGAAAGTGGACCTGTTTAGAAAGTTGTTTGGAGGAACTCCCATCTGTGTTGCCTGGAAATCATCAGTTCAGTTGACAGGTTAGCAGGCTGTGACAGCTCGATCTACTCAAAAACACTTCACAGATCCATTAGCACTTGAGTTTGGTAGAGTTGGGTTAGCAACAACGATGACATAGCCTAGCAGAGACAGTCAGGCCTCAGCTTTGGCTTGAGTCAGCAGGAGGGACTGGCAGTAATACCAAGAGATCTCTGCCATGCCTCTCTCAGGGAAGCAAAGATTAGCAAAGATGAGAGACCCACGAGTGTTGTACAGCTAGTTCTATAAGCAAGTCAAGCTCAACCTCTGTTACTCTTCTTCCTGTTCTATTTATACCCTCCAAACATCATGTGTCCTCTATGGGTCTTGCCTCAGCATGTGTCTTCCCTCATTGCGTGCATCTGTCTCTGCTGACATCACCCTGCCAATCAGCCCAAGTTGGAAGAAGCAGCAAGAAACTGCATCACACTACCAGGAGGGCTTTTGGTGCATTTCCCTCTATGGACTCCCAACAAATGCAGCTTAACTACACAGTGTGAGGCAGACCGATTCACACCTGTTGTTAGCAAAGAATCCTTGATCACACACCCTTTTACACGCTTGCTTTAGCACAACATCCTCTCTCCTGTGTGTCTTCAGTGAAGCATTCCTTCATGAATCTCCCTTAGCCTTTCACACCTGTGTCCACCTTAACGAAGCATTCCTTCATGTGTTTGCCCCAGCAAAACACCATCCAACACAACTGAACTAAGGGTTCTTTCTCCAAAGAACCCTTAAAGTTTCCACTTCTGCATGGTGTCTTCATCCATCAGAAATAGTTTGACATGTTCATTGGTAACATCTTTGTCCAGCTCACCTCTGAGTGGCCATGGAGAGATTCTATGGGTGTAGTTTCTGATGTTACTAGGAGCCATAATCTCACGTCAAACTGCCAGATTCTCTGAGTCTTACAATCTTTCTGCATCCTCTTCCACAATGGTCCCTGAGCCTTACAAGTAAGAGTGTTTTCTAGATGTACCCATTGGGACCCGACTCTACAACTCTGCATTGTAATCGTGTGTGTGTGTGTGTGTGTGTGTGTGTGTGTGTGTGTGTGTTTAGATGCATGCAATAATAATCTATGGAAAAAGAGCCCACGAGTTTGAAGAAGAATGGGGAGGGGTATATTGGAGGGGTTTGAGGGAAGAAAGAGAAGAGAGAAATGTGTTTATTAAACTACAATCTCAAAAGTTAAAATAAAAAGAAAGAAAGAAAAAAGAAAATAGTTCAAAGGATCTAGAGTAATGCTTAGTTGATCAAGTGCTTGCACAAAGACCTGGATTAGCTTCTCAGCATGGTAGGAAATGTGTATGGTGGTACCTGCATGGAATCCCAGCACTCAGACATTGAATCATAGCAACACAGAGTTTGAAGCCAATCTGGAATACAGAGCATTCTTTCTAGACCAAAGATGAGGCTAGGTTATGTCAGCTAATATTTTCAAATTCATTTTATGGGGCAAGGCGTGAATGACATGGTACACATGTAGAGGTCAGAAGACAACTTGAAGGACCTGGTGTTCAACTTCTACTGTGGAGGTCCCTGGGCTCAAACTCAAGTTGCCAGGATCAGTGGCAAACTCTTTACCTGCTGAGCTATCTTGCTGGCACCATGAGCATGCTAGTTTTTGTTTGGTTTGGTTTTTTATTAAAAAATACATTCAAAATATACATCATTAATTTGCTTAATTTTTTAATTTTATAAGACATACAAAATTTTAAGAGCCAATTCACAATTTAGAAAATGGAAGAGAGAAATGTGGTTATTAAATTATAATCTCAACAGTTTAAAGAAATAGAAAGAAAGGCAAAGAAAATAGATCAAATAGTAGGTACAAGGTCCTGGATTAGCTTCTTGCCAAGATGTAAACCTCTGTATTACTCTACCTATATTTAGTGTTTATTATCTGATTGACACTGAAAGTATTCCAGGTATTTCTTGGTCTCCTATCTCTACAAAATAGATCTTTAGTGTTTTTTTAATAAATGAACAAACTGTATCTCAGGAATGCAATCTTAGTTTGATTAATGTGTGTTTTGTGAGTGGAGGTTACTAGAAAAGTGCCCTCGGTAACTACATGACCTTTTGAAATCATGAAATTTTCAAAGTTTTAGAAGAGGATACTGACATTATTTATAATTTGAAGCTATGGAAACAGGCAAAAAGGAAGAGACTGCCTGATTGTAGAACTGTTGTCTCTAGATTTCCTGTAAATTCTCTCCACTAATGATGCAGAACAGGCTCTTAAGGTAGGAAGAGGAACAAGAATTTTTAACAAGCCTTGTTTGAAAACAGCTTCAACAAAATTATTTTTGAAGAAATGGGGTGGGAAACAAAGCCAGAGAATCTCATAGCTTGAGCTTGGTTCTTTAAAGGTTGTTATGAAATAAAAGATATGCAGGTGGCGCAAAGATAGAAGAACAGCTATCATCATGTATGTACTTGTGTGTGTGTGTGTGGTGTGTGTGTGTGTGGTGTGTGTGTGTGTGGTGTGTGTGGGGTGTGTGTGTGAATGTGTGTGTGTGAGTGTGTGTGTGTGTGAGTGTGTGTGTGTGTGGTGTGTATGTATGGTGTGTGTGTGGTGTATGTGTGTGTGTGTGTGCACCTAAATGGCAGTCCGCTGGAATCCAGATAGTGTGCTGAATCCTGCAGAGCTGATTTACAAACCACTGTGGTCCTCCTGTCATAGGTGTTAGGAACCATCTCCAGCCCTCTGGAAGAGCAGTATCTTAGCATCTTTTCTAATTCCATGACAACTTAGAAAGATGCTTTTAAGGGCACGGGATTAGAGACCATGGCCATCATTGTGAAGACCATGGCAGGAGACATGCAAGCGTTGTGCTGGAACAGTAGCTGAGAGCTCACATCCTGATCCACAAACACGAGACAGAAAAAGAGACACCGTGAAGTATATGGATTTTTGAAACATCAAACCCCACCTCCGGTAACAGATCCCCTCCATAAAGTCCACGCCTTCTTGTCCTTCCCAAACAGTTTCAAAAACTGGAAATGAAGCATTCAAACCTGCAGAGGCCATTCTCCTTGAAACCACTGCAGGCAGCAAGCACTCTTAACCACTGAGCAATTTTATTAGTGCCACACAGTTTCATTCTTGACATAGAGTTGGTTTGTGTATTAAGAAATCACTAAGAGTTTCTATGTTGTGAAAATGTTTTCATATGGAAATGTCGATATTTTTGGTTGTACTTTTACATTGTTAACAAAATGCTATTGGTTTCCTCTGGTTTACATTTGGTTTCAGGGTTGTTTACATTATTATCACCCCTCCAGTATTTATCTAAACAATGTCTAAGTTGGGGAGCCACAGGCCTTGGATAGACCAACAGGGGTTAAAAGAAAGTGGGACTCCAAGATGCAACTGAACAGGATATCCATTCGCAATCAAACTTTATCAAAAGTGAAGGCAAGAAAATTATTCTAGACTCGTCCAGAGGAGCAGATAATTTCCTATCATTGCAGTAGCATCAGAATTGAAAGCTTCTGACAGCAAAGCACAGATTATATATTGCAAAGTTTGGATGATAAGGAATTACTGAGCACAGCACACAACATTGTAACCCACAACTATACTCTGACTGAGGGACACTTTCACCAGATCCTGGAAAGTTAAATACATTGGTTGATGAAAAATTAAAGCACGAAACTGGAAAAAGGCCTTTGAACTGAACACCTTCCTTCTGTTTATGTTCAGCCATTATTGACAGTAAGTGTTGATACAAAGTATAGGATCTGCCCTTAGCAAATGATCTATAACCCCAATGAGACTCCATTGGAGAAAACTCAATGTTTCCTTTGTGAGTGGTCATCTCTCGGAGATAGCTTCTGAGTTAGGAAAGGGATTTGTCTTCATGTTCTCTCTCAGCACTGGAACCCCATTTGGCCCACATCTGTGCAGGCCTTGGGGGAGCTGCCATGGTCTTTGTGAATGTATAAGTGGATCAGTCCTGCTGTGTTTAGGAGGCCTTGTTCCCTTTGTGTCCAAAGCCTCTCTGACTCTTAAAAACACTTCCTTTCCCACAGGATTTCTTGAGCCCTGGAGGGGGATGGGAGTTTGATGGAGACAACACATTTAGGACTGAATGTCCCAAGGCCTCTCATTGTCTGCATATTGTCCGGTTGTGGTTCTCTGTATTTGTTCCCATCTACTGCAGGTAGGAGCTTCTCTAATGATGGCTGATCAAGACCCTGATCTCTGAGCATAGAAAAGCGCCATTAAGAATCATTTTGTTGATATGTTCCTCTAGCAAACCTTAGTTTTCTCTCAGGTCCCTGACTAATTCAGTCTCAAGTTCTTGGCCACTTGAGCAGTGCTGGAAATGGGTTCTACCTCATGGAGTGAGCCTTAAATCCAATCAGATGTGGGTTGGTTACGCCACAATTGTGTGCCATTGTCGAACGTGTGTATGTTGCAGGAAGGACATCTTTGTGGCCTGAAGGGTTTCTAGCTTGGCCAGTGTTTACCTTTCTCATTTGGAAGCGTGTGGAGTATCTTCTAGTGCTATGAATATTAGTCAGCGGGAGTGAAGGCCCTCGGTAGGGATCACCTCAACTTCTCCATGATCAATAAGTTGTATAGCTGTTATCTTTGGCAGTCAGGCCTTGACATCAGTTTGATGAGAGCAATCAATAATAGCCTTGAAAATAGACGGAGTTGTTTGTGGGTTTCCACAACTCTCCTTTGGCCAACAACTAGCTTAGCTGTAGCCTATTCCTAGAGCAGGGGGCTTCACTTGATGAAGAGGGATGCATAGTTGGGGTTTCATTTCCTGCATTATTTGGTTCCTCCGTGTGTGTGTGTGTGTGTGTGTGTGTGTGTGTGTGTGTGTGTGTGTGTATTTGGAAGATTATGTTGTCTTAAGTTTTCATTACAACTACTTAAATCACCCTTAGTTTTAGCAGGCCCTCCCCATATTTTCTTCCTATTCTTCTGTTTTTTGACCCTTCCATTCCAGCCCCCACACTCATCTCCCATGATCTATTATATCTCCCCTTTCTAGGGTGATCTATCTCTCTCATCTAGTCACATACTCTACCTAACATCTATGGTTATATGGACTATAGCCTCTTTATTGAAGACTTAACAGCTAACATCCACATATAAATGAATACATACTACATGTGTCTTTTACAGCCTGAGTCATCTCACCGAGGATGATTTTTTTCTAGTTCTATCCATTAACCTGACAACTCGTAATTTAACTTTTTCAACAGCTGAGTAAGAATTTATTGTGCAAATGAATAGCAGTTACTTTTACATTCTTCTGTTGAGGTCCATCTATGCTGTTTCCAATCTCTGCTTAGTATGAATGGAATAGCAAAGAATGTGGTTAAGCATGTCTCTATAGTAAAAAAAGCATTCTTTGGGTCTATGCCCAAAACTGGTATAACTAAATCTCGGGGTAAATCCATTTCCAGCTTCCTGAGGAACTACAACACTGATTTTCGTTGGGGTTATACAAGTTTGCACTCCCCCCAGCAATGGATGGATGGTCCCCTTACACCACATCCTCTCCGGGATGAGCTGTCATTTGTTGAGTTGATCTTGACAATTCTGTCTCGAATAGCATGGAATCTCAAAATAGTTTTGATTTACATTTATCTAGTGACTAAGGATGCTGAACATTTCTCTAACTGTTTCTCAGCCATTTGTTTCTTCATTTGAGAATTCTCTGTTTAGATTTGTACCTCATTTTTAATTGGTCAATTTTTTGTTCATATCCAGGTTAGGTAGAAGAAGGAGGAAGGGGGAGGAGGGGGAAGAGGAGGAGGAGGAGAAGGAGGAGGAGGAGGAGGAGGAGGAGGAGCAGGAGGAGGAGGAGGAGGAGGACGAGAATTCTTAGAATTCTTCCAATTCTTAGAGAAACTCTTCAGTTTCATGAAGTTCCATTTATAAATGATTGGTTTTAGTCTTAGTGTCTGCTCTAAGACTCTGTTCAGAAAGTCTTTTCTGAGACAATGAGATCAAGACCTTCACTTTTGCTTCTATCAGATTCACTATACCTAGCCTACATTGAGGCCTTTGATCCATTTAGAGTTGAATTTTGTGCTGGGTGCTAAGTACAGATCCATTTGAATTCCACACGCAGCCATCAGTTGAACCACTGAAGACACTGCTCTTTTCCCAGGGTTGATTTCGCGCTTGATTATTTTGAAAAATCGGGTGTCTTAAAGGTGTGTATAATTATGACTGGGTCTCTTGATTCAGTTCCATAGATTAACACCTCTGTTTTATGACAATACCATGTTGTTTTATCATTGCATCTCTGTGGTACGATTGCTGATCAGAGGTGCTGATATTTCCAGTACTTCTTTTTTTGTTGTTTGTTTGTTTTTTCTTTTTTTTTCTTTATTTATTTATTTATTTTTTTATTAACTTGAGTATTTCTTATTTACATTTCGAGTGTTATTCCCTTTCCCGGTTTCCGGGCCAACATCCCCCAACCCCTCCCCCCTCCCCTTCCTTATGGGTGTCCCCCTCCCAACCCTCCCCCCATTGCCGTCCTCCCCCCATAGACTAGTTCACTGGGGGTTCAGTCTTAGCAGGACCCAGGGCTTCCCCTTCCACTGGTGCTCTTACTAGGATATTCATTGCTACCTATGAGGTCAGAGTCCAGGGTCAGTCCATGTATAGTCTTTAGGTAGTGGCTTAGTCCCTGGAAGCTCTGGTTGCTTGGCATTGTTGTTCATATGGGGTCTCGAGCCCCTGCGAGCTCTTCCAGTCCTTTCTCTGATTCCTTCAATGGTGTTCCCGTTCTTAGTTCAGTGGTTTGTTGCTGGCATTCACTTATGTATTTGCTGCATTCTGGCTGTGTCTCTCAGGAGAGATCTACATCCGGCTCCTGTCGGCCTGCACTTCTTTGCTTCATCCATCTTGTCTAATTGGGTGGCTGTATATGTATGGGCCACATGTGGGGCAGGCTCTGAATGGGTGTTCGTTCAGTCTCTGTTTTAATCTTTGCCTCTCTATTCCCTGCCAAGGGTATTCTTGTTCCCCTTTTAAAGAAGGAGTGAAGCATTCACATTTCGATCATCTGTCTTGAGTTTCATTTGTTCTAGGCATCTAGGGTAATTCAAGCATTTGGGCAAATAGCCACTTATCAATGAGTGCATATCATGTGTGTTTTTCTGTGATTGGGTTACCTCGCTCAGGATGATATTTTCCAGTTCCAACCATTTGCCTATGAATTTCATAAAGGCATTGTTTTTGATAGCTGAGTAATATTCCATTGTGTAGATGTACCACATTTTCTGTATCCATTCCTCTGTTGAAGGGCATCTGGGTTCTTTCCAGCTTCTGGCTATTATAAATAAGGCTGCTATGAACATAGTAGAACATGTGTCTTTGTTATATGTTGGGGTATCTTTTGGGTATATGCCCAAGAGAGGTATAGCTGGGTCCTCAGGCAGTTCAATGTCCAATTTTCTGAGGAACCTCCAGACTGATTTCCAGAATGGTTGTACCAGGCATGCAGGGATGGTTTAATATACGGAAAACCATCAACGTGATCCATTATATAAACAAACTGAAAGAACAAAACAACATGATCATTTCATTAGATGCTGAGAAAGCATTTGACAAAATTCAACACCCCTTCATGATAAAAGTCCTGGAAAAAAATAGGAATTCAAGGCCCATACCTTGACCATAGTAAAAGCCATATACAGCAAACCAGTTGCTAACATTAAACTAAATGGAGAGAAACTTGAAGCAATCCCACTAAAATCAGGGACTAGACAAGGTTGCCCACTCTCTCCCTACTTATTCAATATAGTTCTTGAAGTTCTAGCCAGAGCAATTAGACAACAAAAGGAGGTCAAAGGGATACATATCGGAAAAGAAGAAGTCAAAATATCACTATTTGCAGATGATATGATAGTATATTTAAGTGATCCCAAAAGTTCCACCAGAGAACTACTAAAGCTGATAAACAACTTCAGCAAAGTGGTTGGGTATAAAATTAACTCAAATAAATCAGTAGCCTTCCTCTACACAAAAGAGAAACAAGCCGAGAAAGAAATTAGGGAAACGACACCCTTCATAATAGACCCAAATAATATAAAGTACCTCAGTGTGACTTTAACCAAGCAAGTAAAAGATCTGTACAATAAGAACTTCAAGACTCTGAAGAAAGAAATTGAAGAAGACTTCAGAAGATGGAAAGATCTCCCATGCTCATGGATTGGCAGGATTAATATAGTAAAAATGGCCATTTTACCAAAAGCGATCTACAGATTCAATGCAATCCCCATCAAAATACCAATCCATTTCTTCAAAGAGTTAGACAGAACAATTTGCAAATTCATGTGGAATAACAAAAAACCCAGGATAGCTAAAACTATCCTCAACAATAAAAGGACTTCAGGGGGAATCACTATCCCTGAACTCAAGCAGTATTACAGAGCAATAGTGATAAAAACTGCATGGTATTGGTACAGAGACAGACAGATAGACCAATGGAACAGAATTGAAGACCCAGAAATGAACCCACACACCTATGGGCACTTGATTTTTGACAAAGGAGCCAAAACCATCCAATGGAAAAAAGATAGCATTTTCAGCAAATGGTGCTGGTTCAACTGGAGGTCAACATGTAGAAGAATGTAGATCGATCCATGCTTATCACCCTGTACAAAGCTTAAGTCCAAGTGGATCAAGGACCTCCACATCAAACCAGATACACTCAAACTAATAGAAGAAAAACTAGGGCAGCATCTCAAACACATGGGCACTGGAAAAAATTTCCTGAACAAAACACCAATGGCTTATACTCTAAGATCAAGAATCGACAAATGGGACCTCATAAAACTGCAAAGCTTCTGTAAGGCAAAGGACACTGTGGTTAGGACAAAACGGCAACCAATAGATTGGGAAAAGATCTTTACCAATCCTACAACAGATAGAGGCCTTATATCCAAAATATACAAAGCACTCAAGAAGTTAGACCGCAGGGAGACAAATAACCCTATTAAAAAATGGGGTTCAGAGCTAAACAAAGAATTCACAGCTGAGGAATGTCGAATGGCTGAGAAACACCTGAAGAAATGTTCAACATCTTTAGTCATAAGGGAAATGCAAATCAAAACAACCCTGAGATTTCACCTCACACCAGTGAGAATGGCTAAGATCAAAAACTCAGGTGACAGCAAATGCTGGAGAGGATGTGGAGAAAGAGGAACACTCCTCCATTGTTGGTGGGATTGCAGACTGGTACAACCTCCAGTAGTTCTTTTATCATTCAAGAGTGCTTTCGCTATCCTGGGCCATTTGTGTTCTCACAGGATTCTGAAAATCGGCCTTCACGTTCTGTGAAGAACTGTGCTGGGTTCTGATGCATCTATAAATTGTTTTTTAGTAGTAGAGTGGTCATTTTGACTACATTAATCCTATCAATCCACAAGAATGGGGACTCTTTCCATGTTTCGACATTATCTTCAATTTCTTTCTGATCTGATCTTGATTTAACTTAAGTAGGTAGTATATATCAATAAAATTTTACGTTTTGTTTAATTTTTCCAGTTTGGTAGAATATAAGATTTTAAAAGTATGTCCTTATGGTTTTCTGGGATTCTATATTTGTTGTGATGCTCTGTCTTTTGTCTTTAGTTTTTTTAATGTGGATCTTCTCTTACTGAATTTTAGTTAATTTGGCTAAGTGTTTGTTGAGCTTACTGACTGTTCTCAAAGAATCAACACTTTATTTCATTGATTCTTTACATATTTTTGTTTATTGTTTCTATTTTGATTTCAGGCCTGGGTTTGATTATCTCTTGCTATCTATTCCTTTCGCATGTGACTTCTTTTCATTCTAGAGCTTTTAGATGTGGTATTAAGATGCTAATATGAGGCTGGCTTGCTCTCTCTCTCTCTCTCTCTCTCTCTCTCTCTCTCTCTCTCTCTCTCTCTTTCTCTCTCTCTTAGGCACTCAAAGCTATGGACTTACCTGCTTTGATTTTGTGCTATAAGTTTGGATATGGTATGTTTTTGTTTTCATTCAATTATAAAAAGTGTTTAGTTTCTTTCTTAATTTCTGTCTTGACAAATTTTTCATCCAATAGTAAGATCTTCAGTTTCCATGCGTTTGTAAGCTTTTTGTTGTTTCTGTTGTTTTGGTTTTTTTTATATTTTACTTGAACCTGTGGTGTTCAGATGCAGGGTATTCCTTCTATTCTCTTGTATTTATTGATATTTGTGTCCAAATATGTGACCAATTCAGAAGAAAATCTCATAGGGTGCTGAGAAGTTATTCATTTACATTTGGGCAAAATATTCTGTAAATATCTATTAGGTTTATGATATAGCTCAGCATTTTGCTATTTCATTTTTTTCTGTATAGCGTCTATTGATAAAAGTCTATTGGTAAAATGTGTGATGGTCAATATATAATTTTAGTTTTAGTAGTGTTTCTTTTAGGAACTTCAGTAACCTTGTGTTGGGTGCATAGGTGTTTACAATTGTAATAGCCTCTAGGTCAGAGGTTCTCAACCTGTGGGTCTTAATCCTCTTGGTGGTCAAACAATGCTTTTACAAAGATCACCTATGGCCATCAGAAAACACAGATATTTACACTGTGATTCATAACAGTAGTGAAATTGTAGTTATGAAGTAGCAATAAAATAATGCTACAGTTGGGGGTTACTATAGTATGAGGAACTGTATTAAAGGGTCTCTGCATTTAGGAAGATTAAGAACCACTGCTCCAGGTAGATTTTTTTCCTTTAAATAATATATAATGTTCTTCTATATCTCTCCTATTTTGGTTTGAGACCTATTTTGTCAGGTAATAAAATGCTAAATGGAGTTCCCAGAATCCTATTTTTTAATTCCTAAAACAATCTCATAAGATCAGTAGTGTGACGACCTCAGTTTCTGGATGAAGAAACAGACCCACGTTTCCACAAGCACAACATACATGTATTGGGGTTGTGCCTGTGCTACCTGTGTCCTGCTGCTCTGGCCTCTTCCCAACATCATTTATGGTGCCTCCTCTCCCTGAATAGGAAGTCTCTGCAGTGTCGTGTGCTACACTTTGAAAGGATCCCTTTAACTCGGTTTACCTTTGAAGAACGGTGAAAGGTTTTTCTCACCTCCAGCTGTTTGGTTTTTGAAGCCTTGATAAAATCTGGATCTCCAGATAGAGCTGTCAAAGCAAGCGTCTCTGAGAGGACCTCAAAGTCTAGGCTTTTCCTCCAGGGGAAAACTTGGAAGGTTTCTGTAAAGTCAATTATCAGCCTCTTCATTTTCTCTCTTAGATACTTTTGTGGCTCAGAGTCTTTTTTTATTTATCTTTTCGTTGGTTCTTTGTAAATTTCACATCATGCATCCCAATATCATTCATCTCCCCATCCCCCTGTACCCACCCTCCACCGTTGGAATCCCCAGAACAGGAAGAGGAGGAGGAAGAGGAGGAAGAGGAGGAGGAGGTGGTAGAAGAGGAGGAAGAGGAGGAGGAAGAGGAGGAAGAGGGGAAGGAGGAGGAGGAGGAGGAGGAGGAAGAGGAAGAAGAGGAGGAGGAGGAGGAGGAGGAGGAGGAGGAAGAAGAGGAGGAGGAGGGGAAAACCATCTTGTGGAAGCTGTGGTGTATCACAGTATGTCCCACAGTATAACCTTTTGTCCACACTTCTTTGCTTGCAATGAAGTTCATTGCAATGAATCATTGCTCTGGTTCCAAGTCTCTGGATTCTGTTACACTATCAATACTGGATCCTCACTGGGACTCCTCTCAGATATCCTGCTGTTGCCCTGTGTCATGGAGATCCTGTCGTTTTGGATTTGTAGGACTTGTCCCTTCACATGCTCAAGCAGTTCATTGATAGGAGAGATGTTGGAGAGGGCCAACTCAAAGCCCTGGAACAGGGTCTGGGTGCTATCTGAGCTGACCAGCCCACCTACTCTCCCTTACCCATACCACTAGGGGGTGCTATCCCATCCAATGCTATAGCTGGCAAGGGGCAGGGGCAGTTCTTCTGCTCTTATCCCCTCAGGCCAGCTCATCACCACCCACAACAGCAGAGCCAGCTCTACTGTGCTGCCCAGGTGAGGTGCAGGATTCATTCTCCCAAGTTTTACAGTCAGTGAGAGGCAGAGCCAGCTCTTCCACTCCCATAAACCTAAAACCAGATCTCCTGTCTGCAGAAGGTGGCAAGGGGTGGTGGCGGTGGGATCTCTGCACTGCCAATACTACCACATGACAGACAAGAAAGTCAGCTTTCGTGGTGCTCATATCCTCTGGGTTGGCTTAACGAGGGCCAGATCTACTGTGCTTCCTGGGCTGTGTTAGGGACTTCTCCAGAGTACCACAACAGTCAAGGGGAGGCCAGGTTCTCCTGTTCTCACGCCTTTATTGATCAATCAAGAACCAACTAGGGAACAGGAACTTCAGTGTGTTAACACACAGATTCCCAATCAATGCATCAAAACCTCTCCCTACAGCTGACATCAGCTTCTCTGACAGTCTTGCCTTTTGGTACCATGTTCCACCATCTTCTTCTTGGTCTCTCATATTCTTTTGTGGGATACAAGAAAAACTACATCCAGCCCTCCCTTTCAGACATCACCAGGAACCCAAGTCACTTTCCTCAACACACAGATCACAAATGCCGAGTGCATACTTGCTTAAGCGCTGGACTTCCAAACCAATGCCACTGGAAACTTTTCTGTAAGTTTTGCTTCTGCAGATATTTACGTTGACACTGCTGGAAACTTATATAGAATTTTCTAGACGTTTTCACACGTTGATCCATTTTATTTTCTTCTAGGACAATTTTAATAATGTGTACCATTCCTGATACGTGTCTTATATACTTTTGGTAGAGCATTTATCCAAGATATATGCTATATGAACATATTCTAATACTTTTAAAAGTAATATATTTTTGGGGATTGTAATATAAATACTTCACTGCCCCTTCCCTTTCCTGTAAACCTTCCTATGTTCCTGTCTGCCTTCTCTGTCAAGTTCATGGCCTCTTACTCTTTAATTTTATTAAATATATATTTCATTCAAAAACCTAAGTACTACCTGCTCAGTCTGTATAATATTGCTTGTATATATGTCTTCAGAGCTGACTATTTGTTTTAGATAATCAGTGATATGGTATGCCCTAGAGAAGAGTTTCTTCTGCTCTCAGCATTGCCTGGACTTCTTTGTTTAGGATTAAATTTTTGTGAGCTTCCTCTCATCCATGTTAGCTAGTCTATGGGTCATCCTCACTCCAGTCATGTTGGTGAACCTTCACAGGAGAAGCTTCTGACATTTCTATGAGACAGGATCTTGTAGCAAACTCCATGATCCTCTGCCTATTACAATCTTTCTGCCCCCTCTTCCTAACTGTTCCCTAATCCTTATGTGTGGGAGTATGTGGCAAGTGTATCAGGTTGGGCTCGACTTCACAACTCTGCATTTCAAGTGGTTGTGGTTTTCTGCAACCGTCTCTGTTGCAAAGAGAAGTTTCCTTGATGAGGAGTAAAGACTACACTTAATCCGTGTGTTTAAGAACAATGTTTGGAGTGTAGTTCTGAATTATGCTGGTTTAGTAAGATCCAGAAATTGGTGAAAGCCATGCAGGGAAGGCTGTGGTAAGCAAGTAAGTTTCCTGGAGATAGCCTACTATTTTGCATGGCTGTGATCTGTGAACCCTAGAAAGACACAGCCCCAGGTGCTTTGTCCCATGATGGCTTCTTGCTACTGATATTCCTTCTAATATTTGTCATTTCTCATTTCTCATTTTTTTAACTCCTCACTGATGTATTTCTTATTTTTCTGATATGGAATGATTGGCAAAAAAAAAAGACCTTTTCTACTTATAGTCTATCATGATTGGTTCCTGGGAATTAGCCCGTCCTGTTAAGCAGATTCCTGGCGAATCAACATGAAGATGAACTTTCTTGAAACAATGATGTTCAATGTATTAATGGTTATATAGAATTCCTGGTTTGATTCAAATAATTTTAGGAAGTTAGAATAGTTGATAGAAAGTTTAAGGAGACGGTTTTAATTGTTTTGCCAGAGTGATACAATAAAGTTAGAATCAAGAATAGAATGTGCCCCCTCCTCAAGGAATAGTAAGTAAAGGCTTCATGGAAAGGAGGACAATGAGCTTTCATGCACTACAAGCATGTAAACTGCACTAGGAAATAGAATAGATGTAGAACAAATTAATGATCACGGAAAAAAATTCATTCCAGGTCAGGTCCAAAGACAAGGCTACAGGGGTGAGCTATGATACAGCAAGATCATGTAAAACCATCGCTGTGAACTTAGGAGCTTATAGAATGAAGCACAGCTTTGAAGTAATAATCGACATTCTGCTGTAACTCCCTCCTGTGTAACATTTTAGCTATGAGGTAGTTTTTCCTCACATACAGAACTTTTCTCTAAAAAGCTAAAAAAAAAAAAAAGCTGAAAGCAAAATAAAAGCTCAGTGTACCCCCTTTCTGCTTCATCTTGTGAGTGTGTGTGTGTGTGTGTGTGTGTGTGTGTGTGTGTGTGTGACTTTCTTTTCCTCTCTCTCTGACTAAAGAAGAGTTAATAAGTAATAGGCTGTGGGTGGGTAGGAGGTCTGAGATAAAGATTAAGGAGCCCTAAGAAGTTATTGTTTTTTTTTTTCTAATGTCCTGCTGTTATCAACAGGAGTCAATTGCCAGAAACCATTAGCTTTGGCCGCAGAATAGCAAGAGAGAGTTAATTGCCAGAAACTATCAGCTTTTGCCACCACCCCAACCCTCCCACACACACTGTACATCCCATCTCAATTTGCCTGGATGTCAGAGCTGGTCTTTGACAATAAATTCACTTTTGGGCCAGGCTTCCAATACCAGGCATGAGATTTCTCTTTTTTTTTTTTTTTTTTTTTTTTTGGAGCTGGGGACCGAACCCAGGGCCTTGCGCTTCCTAGGCAAGCGCTCTACCGCTGAGCTAAATCCCCAACCCGAGATTTCTCTTATTAAGTAGGTCTTACATCCGATTGGAAAGCTGTTGGTTACGCCCAAGATATGTGTGTGTCACTATTGCACGCTTAAGGTGTTCCTGGTTTCTTTGGTTACTCCAAGTCTATATTCATATCTAAAGACCAGGAATAGGAGCCCAGATGAGCGCTAAGATGTTATGTTTGTCTTTCTGGGCCTGGATTACCTCATTCAATTTACCTTCCTATTTTGTGACCTCATTTTTTAAAGTTAAATAGTAAATACATATCGGTATCCGTTCATCAGTTGGAAGACATTTAGATGTGGGGCTTCTTTTTTTTTTTTTTTTTATTAACTTGAGTATTTCTTATACTCAAGTGTTATTCCCTTTCCCGGTTTCCGGGCAAACATCCCCTCCCCCCTCCCCTTCCTTATGGGTGTTCCCCTCCCAACCCTCCCCCCATTGCCACCCTCCCCCCCACAGTCTAGTTCACTGGGGGTTCAGTCTTAGCAGGACCCAGGGCTTCCCCTTCCACTGGTGCTCTTACTAGGATATTCATTGCTACCTATGGGGTCAGAGTCCAGGGTCAGTCCATGTATAGTCTTTAGGTAGTGGCTTAGTCCCTGGAAGCTCTGGTTGCTTGGCATTGTTGTACATATGGGGTCTCGAGCCCCTTCAAGCTCTTCCAGTTCTTTCTCTGATTCCTTCAACGGGGGTCCTATTCTCAGTTCAGTGGTTTGCTGCTGGCATTCGCCTCTGTATTTGCTGTATTCTGGCTGTGTCTCTCAGGAGCGATCTACATCCGGCTCCTGTCGGCCTGCACTTCTTTGCTTCATCCATCTTGTCTAATTGGGTGGCTGTATATGTATGGGCCACATGTGGGGCAGGCTCTGAATGGGTGTTCCTTCAGTCTCTGTTTTAATCTTTGCCTCTCCCTTCCCTGCCAAGGGTATTCTTTTTCCTCATTTAAAGAAGGAGTGAAGCATTCACATTTTGATCATCCGTCTTGAGTTTCGTTTGTTCTAGGGATCTAGGGTAATTCAAGCATTTGGGCTAATAGCTACTTATCAATGAGTGCATACCATGTATGTCTTTCTGTGATTGGGTTAGCTCACTCAGGATGATATTTTCCAGTTCCAACCATTTGCCTATGAATTTCATAAAGTCATTGTTTTTGATAGCTGAGTAATATTCCATTGTGTAGATGTACCACATTTTCTGTATCCATTCCTCTGTTGAAGGGCATCTGGGTTCTTTCCAGTTTCTGGCTATTATAAATAAGGCTGCGATGAACATAGTGGAGCACGTGTCTCTTTTATATGTTGAGGCATCTTTTGGGTATATGCCCAAGAGAGGTATAACTGGATCCTCAGGCAGTTCAATGTCCAATTTTCTGAGGAACCTCCAGACTGATTTCCAGAATGGTTTTACCAGTCTGCAATCAGATGTGGGGCTTCTTATTGGTGGCTTTCCATGGAGATCTCTGGTCCAGCTAGTTGCACGAGTTCAGGCAAAGGGGAGAGAACTCAGGCAGGGAAGCGGGAGGTGGGGGGTTGGGGGGTTTGGGGGGAGGAGAGGGGTGGTGGTGGGAGGTGGGGGGTGGGAGGTGGGGGTGGGGAGACTGCTTTCAGTGCCTCTGCTGATGGTGCTGCTCCCTCCTGCCTTTGCCACTTCAGTTGCTCAGGCCAAGCTGACTAGCTGGGGAGGGGTGCAGGGGCGCTTCCGGAGGCAATTTAGGGATTGCAGAACTCTTCCCCAAATGGCGGTGTTACAGCTCTTATGACAGAAGCTCTCAGACAGTGGAATAATTCCTGCACACCAGTTTCCTTCTGAATAGGATTCTTAAACAGTTTTTGGATGGGCCAGTTTATGACAGCAGGTACTTCCTATTGGTTTGGCCTGAGAGCTTAGGAAGTCCTCATCTACATATTTGGGGGCGTGGTCCTGCTTCTATGTCTGATCTGTCTTGATCCTATGTGACCTGTGCTCCTGTCCTCATCTGTGGAAGAGGGGCTTGGGATGTTGCCCTATGTGACTGATCTGTCTCAAACCTCTCTACAGGGGGTTGTGGGGGGCTGTAGCTACTTGAGAAGGTCCTGATCTCCTGGGAGACTGAGAATGTGCCTGTCATCCCTTTTAAGGTCCCCAGGGAATCCTACCTCCATCAGGAATCAGGGTACCTTTCACAGCCCACCACCCTACATTTAGATTGCTTACATTTCCTACCTATTATGAAAAAAAAGTCAATGAATCTTATAGTTCTGTCTTTTGCCTCTCTTATAAAGACTGGGGTTCTAATTTCTAGAACAGACTAATTCATAATTTGTTGCCCTGTTCAGCTATTCAATACATTTTCTAGATGGTTAGCTTCATAAGCCTTACTTTACATAATATTAAGTTATTTCAGGACTACTTACCCTAAGAAGTAGCTGCCTATTCCTCATTACCTTTAATACCATCACCATCATCATCCTCATCATCATCACCACCATCATCACCACCACCACCACCACCACCACCATCACCACCACCACCACCACCACCACCACCACCACCACCACCACCACCAAGCTTTAATGGCTGAGCCACAAGAGAGAATGGCCCAGTATCTCTGAAACCCACTTAAAGACAAGACTTGTGCCTTCCTGAAACCTCTCCTTCAGACAATTATGTGGAAGAGAAACAAATAAATTAATGGTGTATTAAACAAAGAAAAATGAGAGTTCCCATACTATATTTATTAAAGGTACATGTTAGGTGTTGGGACACAGTCTGTCCTTCACCTATTAGAGCCCAGTCTGAATAGGATGTCATTATGGTATTCACCACCTGTGTATTATCGATGCCAGATATGGTTATCTCACCAGCCTTATATCCAATCTAGAAGTATCTGGTTCTCTTATTTTGAAACTGTTTTAATCTATTTGGCCTTTTTCAAGTTCTCCTTTCAATGCCAGGTGATCTTGAGAGCAGCAGAGATCTGACATTGCAAAGACTAATGTCCTGTCAAGTTCATTCTGTCTCAGAAATTTTATGTCACCTTCATCTCATCCGGTAAGGATGCCTCTGATCTTTTCCATTATTAAGACATCTTCAAAAACATGCTAGCTGTAAAAGATTCAATTTCCATTAAAAGCCAATGGCTTCTCTCCATCGCCTTTGGTAATTTGCACGTTTGGCACTGATTCAACTGTTTCGATATTCAGCAGAGCCCTTTTGTCTTCTGATGGTTACAAGAAGTGGTGATTAACGCTTGAAATATGTGTCATGCTCTCCCCTTTCTTCAAAATCCCTAATGCAGGTCTACTTTGTAGAGGGAGACTGGTAGGATGTGCTAATCGTCTCGAAGACTGATTTCACACGTCTCTTCTAGAGTACAGGACACTACTGACTTCAGCCCTCGGCGGTGGCAATGTCCTAACACCTTACACTTGGAAGGCTGCACTCATCATTTGTTCTCAGAGTTAATATACAGGTGCTAGTCAGATTGTCCCTCCTGCCAAGAGACCTGTGGGAAAGCAGCTTTCATGTCCAGAGCTTACCCCCATATTGTTGCACTCACTTCTGCTCTGCTTGTCAGCCTTCCAAAAGGCACAATAGCTTCCTCTAGGCAAAAGTGATGCTACAGTGATTATTATAGAAAGGACAAACTATTCCGCCCTAAAATAACTCAGTGAATGAATCACAACAGATTGATGGCATAACTCACATTCAAAAGCCAAGAACCAGAATTACCCGGTTTATTTTAAAACAGCAGAAGAGTAAAAATAAAAAAACAGATTGAAAAGCATACGACTTCTCTGCAGCTCGAGCTCTGCAAACAGCGATGGCATTTGCAGAGTTCCGCGTGTCTTCTCAAACGCGGTTGCAGTTTTGACGTGTGTTGACATCTTTCTCTGTGTGCAGAATTAGCTGGAAGAACAACATTTTGTGCTTTTTCCTGCTTGCTACAGCCTGAGAACACAGAAAGAGTCAACTGAGCAGCCATCCGCCATGAAAGGACACTAAGACACAGTTTCCCTTCAGTTATTACAAAGTAGTATCAGGAACACACACGAGGGCCTGGGTCACCGATCATTCCAATAACGCAGTGGGGAGAAAGGCAGCACCCTAATGGAGTCCTCTCACATCATTCTCTGGAGCAGGGCCAGATGAAACAGATAAATGTAATCATTGAGAAATAATTTTTATTTTTATCAAATTAAAGGAATGGTTAATAATTGAGAGCCGAACTCCACAGAGCCGCTCAAGGCACTGGAGTCTCAAACTATAATTTAAAAAACAATAGAGTGAAAAATTAAAGAGCTCTAGCATGAAATAAATTTAGGAAGAATGAAAAAGCAACAACATACAAGAACTGTACTGATTAGGAAGTGGGCAATTTAATTTCTTGAGGAGAGTAAACCTCCAATGTGAATTAATTTGCTTCCTACTGAGTCCTGCTGGGTTTTCTTCTCTCCTCAATCACTGTTTATTTCATAAAATCAGCGTTCACCTATCTCTTTTGATTATTTAATTTCGGGGGGGGGGATTTTCCTTTCACAAAGCTGTTAGCACAGCTAAAGTCGACTCTGCATGCAATGTGTAAACACATGATAATGGCCTGCATAAGTGAAGGAATTGTTTATTCCATTCCACAGACCTCATTGTTTGGATGCTCTGCTTCCCGTCCAGTGAAATCTCTCAGTGTGATTCCTGAAGCGGCTTCTCACTGTGTGTATCTTTCATTGACATTTACCAAATGCCCAGGCTCTCAGAGAAAGAAAAAAAAAATCAAGAAAGCAATATTCAAACTGTGACAGTGAGATTCTTATTTCTAAACCGGAGATGGATCATGTGTTTTACAGAGACGGTAAAGAAATATACACCACCGTATTTTTAAATGAGAATTGCCACTGAGTCCACCATCTCCTTCTCTCCGGCTATCTAAACTCTTCTGCATTCTCAGGGGGGTCCAAGGGTTGGTAAGAGCACTCTAGGATTGAGAGTTACTATTCATTTTTAAAAAAAACGAGGGTGCCATTCCAGTGGCACTCTCCTGGCAGAATAGTCAAATAAAGCATGCTTCAAGTATGGCACATTTAGAAATAAACAGCCCCCCCCCACTCTAAGATGAGTCACGCCATTTGTCACTTTGTCACAAGGACAAGCACGATGCAGATGGCCTTTCCTCCTCTCTTCATTCATTTTCCTTTCTGTTCTTGAATAGTAACCTCAGCTGAGACCCATTGCTCACTGCAAAGGCTGCTCGTGGGGCTTGTCTGAGCCTGGATGTGTCACGACAGAATATTCCTTCTACATCCAAGGCTGAGTCTTTCCACCCGTCATCTGTCCCCAGAGTTCTAGATGATGATGAGCAGTTATTCAAAAAAAGATAATTGTTTCTCTGTGTGATCTAAAATAAAGTTTAACTTTATTGTGCACTTTGTAATGATATTTGTCATCTTATATTTAATAGCAGGCTGTCAGGCTGCCGCCTTATTTTAAACCAAGACAAAAGACCGCCGCCGGAAAAATATAATCACGGAATCAAACATTCATGCAGATCCTCGGATTGGACTTAATTTGTGAGGTAACCTCTGAGATTATTAGTGTATCGTGACCGTGCCTGTGCTTTTCACTCTCCTGCTTTGTCACTGTAGGGACACGGAAAATGCTATTCATTGTTGCTAGGAGATGGGTGGCTATGGCAACAGCATGGGGCAGAGCCTGATGGAGTGCCTCAAGCTAGTCAGGTTTAGCCTCTTTTTTTGATCTCCAAATGGCTCTGCCACGAATGAAGCCCGAATCAGCCTCTTCAGCTTGCTTCAAAAGATAGGCCACATGGTTTCTCCCCGCATGTCAGCTGTCCCCATTAACAAGTGTCTTTCGCGTGTTTAATGATGTACTGTGAGGCTGCTGGAAAGGGAAGAGACGCTGGATAACAAGGGGATTATCACTGTTTAACTGTGTTCTCATACTGTTATTAATTTAGCACAGATCTTGTGCCATATGTGGTTTGTCATCATTCCACTTAACTCCTGGTGAGTCTTGTGGAAGTTCCAGACCAAGAGCAGGGGGGACATACGTTCCTGATTTTGATTCGCTCATTCCGCAAAGATTTATGGCTATTCTAAAGTCATGAATCACCATCTTTAAGACACTCTTAGGTTTCCTCGGAATAGACTATCTTCCCTGTCTTCTCTATGCTGAGTTTAGGGGATTCTGCCTTTAAGCCTAGCACTGGAAAAGGTGAAGCAGGAGGATAACCACAAGTTCAAGGCCAGCCTATGCTACAAAACAAAACCTTTCTCCAGTCCTCCTCCCTTCTCAAAAATAACTCCTCACCACACCACTATACACAACATGACAGTGAGTTTTCTTCAAAACCTTGGGATGTAGTGAACACAGACGTGTTCCTCTTATGAACAAGTAAAAACATAACATGTTAAAGTGGTCAGTGTTTGAGTAGGTCAGCATTCTCTAGAGCAGCAGGACCTACAGCTGAATAATAAAAAGAATTTATTAAATCAGTTTGTGTTAAAAAGATAATACCAGGTGTCTGCCACCTGAGGAGCAGAGAACCCCGCGGTACTGAAGGCTGGTACACCCGCAGTTAGAATAAACCCCACACTCATGGTCTCACACCAGAAGCCCACATCACTCAGCACTCACTCAGTCCCCGAGGCTGGTGCCTCAGCAAGTCCTAATCTGGAGCTGCAAACTCCAAATGTTCCTAGAAATGCCTAGCCCTTAGTCAGTGATGAAGCCTGGAAATGCTGGTTCTGTGATCAGTGGAGACATCAGCAGTAGCTGCAAATGGGAAACCCACTTGGTATCTGAAGATATGGACAGGAGAACAATGTTCCCTGTGCCAGGCTCTCTGTTTATCTAGGCTGTTCCCAGAAGGTATGCTTTACACTGTGGTAGATCATCTCTCACCCTCTGAGACAATCAGGGCAATTCTTCAGGTGATTCTAATTCCTGACAAATTCACATTAAAACTAACCATCATGGGGGTTCATAGATATGAATCTAGTTTACTAAGAATATCCATTGCTCATACTTTTTAGCATAGCATTCTCTCCCAAAACACTGTCACACACTCCTTACCATTGAACCTGGATGTGCCCAACCTATATAGTTCATTAGCCAACCCATGTAAATATGCCCGACAAGTCTTTCTCACAGAGATTTCTAATTTCTTGTCCCTTTCAACTCTGCTACACCATTCCCTCACACAAAATATTTTTATTTCTGTCGGGATTTTTTTTGTTTCCTATATGCTTACTGGTTCAAATATTTATCAGGTACATCCTATATACCCACTCCTCAAGCCATCTTCCATTGTCTAAAGAAGAACAGAATGAGAGCACAAGACCATCTAATAGGGATAACATGCCCATAAAAATTAACGATGGATGTCACTTCTGAAGTGCTTCCTATATGCAGGACATATTTAGACACTATATTTCCTGTTCATAATGTCGTCATTATCGTTTACAGCTAAGACTTGCTAGGATTCAAGACTGTTAAGTGACTTGCCCAGAGTCGGAGAGGCAGAAAGCAGTGAGACATACTATAGCATAGGTGATCTCCCTCCCAACATGATAATTCCTCTATTGATTTGACATAATGAAATATTCTCGGTAATAAAATGCGTGTTATTCCAGGATGGGAGCCAGATACAGAAGTGATGAGTTCTGTAAGGGCAGGCCAAAGAGCTCCGAGAAACCAGAGCAGCTAAACCTGTGACAAGTGACATGGGAGAAGGGGACATTTTACAAATGAATAGGCATAAACCTAGAACAGGATTTTAGCTTCTTTTAATGAATATCAGTCTTTTCAGCCTTCCCATATATCAGTCTATACAGTGTACCTTGTACATCTCGTTCTCCTGATGGAACTGACTCAAATAATTATTATCTTGGACTCTGAATCACATAAATGTTGGATCAGTTTCCTTGGCTATAAAAAAAAACCTGAGAATAAAAATCAAACCTTTCAGCTATTCTTTTAACTTTTGGTTTGTTTGGTTTTAGTTAGTTTGCTTGTTTTGGATTTCTCTGTGTCGCTTTGGTTGTCCCAGAACTCTCTCCATAGACCAAGTTGGCCTTGAACTCACAGAGATCTGCCTGCCTCTGCCTCCCCAAGGCTGCACTTAAAAGCATGCACATCAATGACCAGCTTACTTTTTATTTTTTAAAGCACCAAGAGTTGTTTCCAGAGTACAGCGGGTGATAAGCACAGACATATGTTGGTCATGTAACTTTTCGGAACTCTAACATGTTTTTTACAGTTTAGAAATTCTTTCATTTCCTTGGCTCCTCGGATCCTCATGTTGATTATCTCTAATAATAATCTAGTAAAGTTTGCTGGCTTAGTAATTATAATACTCACATTAGCATAGGCTGTTTTCTAAAACAAAGAAAAAGAAAAAGAAAACTTTAATAGGTACAATAGTTGGTTGGAAAGTAACAAAAGTTCACTTTCTGTCATGAAATCCATATCCAGCTTAGTAGATAGACACATGAAAACCCATACCTATACTAATACTACAAACTTGCATTCTAACTTTCTGTCTTCATATTGCTGCACAAACAGTTTTATCTCACAAGAACTGCAAGATAATTTACTGTTCAACCATTTGATAGTTCAACTAGTAGCAAAAGTTATGAGTAAAATAAAGGTAAAGTTGTAATTAATTTCTCGTGATGGCTACTGCTGTCCATGTGAGATGCCTAGAAAACCCATTAGCAAGCTTCATACCAACCATACACAGCAAGTGCGTACCTCCCTGCCACCTGCTGCTCTCTTCAGTCTTGAGAAAGTTACTAATAGGATTCTAAAGGCATGAATGGTCCTGGACCTCATTCAAAAACTGTAGGATAGAGAAGAAACTCAAATTTCCCCAAAAGAAGTTCAAATACACTGTCAAAGCCCAGACAGGTGCCCATCATATAGTAAACTGCCTCCTCTCTCAGACAAAAGTTTTGTTTTTCTTAAATGGAAATACTTTTCATCCAATGGTCACAGGATGGCCACTGTGGATACCTTGAGTAAATGCAGATCCCTCTTTGAAGCCAATGATGTATTGTCTCACTGAACACCACATTTGAATGTCCACTGTCATTTTTAGCTCATGAATGAGTAGAAAAAACACTACAGAGCATTTCTTATTAAAATCTGTGGGCCTCCATTCATTGAGTTCTTCCATAGTAGAGCAGATAATTCGCCAATATTGATCCCTGGAAGAGAGTTTTGAAAAAGCAGAGGAGACACACTCCCTTGTAAAGTGTTTGGAATATTGAGACTATCAGTGTCATCATGTGCCTGGCTTTAACACTGTCTCTACCTGGCCCATTCCCCTGTTCCCAGTATCGCCTATGTGCAGTTCTCATGTTTTGGTTCACCACAGTGAAAAGGAATTTGTTGTCTTTGTTGTAGTCTCTTGATTGTTCTCTGCAGAACCTTAGCACGCTACTTGATTAATAACATATGTTTCTCAAACATATACCTTATAGTAAATTAATGAACAAAACAGAGCCATAACCTTCATACATCAGCCCCAGTAAAATACAGTTCAGGGTAGAGCTGAGGATGCTCTGTCTCATAGGGGGCTCTGGAGAGCAAGGCTACACATTCAGATCTGAGTCCAAGAAGAACATCCAAGCACAGACTGTTTCTTCCTAATAAATTCCCCCTTCCTCTCCTCTCCTCTCCTACTCTCCTCTCCTGTTCTCTCCCTTTCCCTCCTCTCCTCCTCTTCTTCTCCTCCTCTTCTCTCCCCCCCCTCCTCTCCTCCTCCTACTTCCTCCCCTCTTCCTTTTCCCTTTTGTCCTCTGGTCCCTTATTTTCTCTCTTCCCTTTGATCTTCTCTTCCCTTTTTCTCTCCTCTCTGCCCCTCTCTCCTCTCCACACTTCTCCTGTTACTCACTCTCTATTTCAGCATCTCTTTGTCCTCAAACAAATACAGTCACCTGGATCCCCATGGCTAGAATATCAAGAACTCGTATCCAGGGAAGGGGGACACCAGAATCAGCAGCCCAGTGGTAATGGTACAGGATTCTACCCCTGAGAAGCACCCCTGGCATCATGGCCATCCACGGTTTATGGAACTACAATAAGATCACAGAGAAGCTCTGAGAATATTCAGGTTATCAGGGCAGAATTTGTGCTCACAGGCAACTTCTAATGGGCCTGTGCACTGCCCAGTTAAATCATCATGTTCCTTTATTGTGCTGACTGACTAAGAATTCACATACACAGGGTGATGTTCAGATTTTTGTTTTGTTTTTGAGATAAGGTCTTGATGTTTACCTCAGGTTATCCCCACACTCATAATTGTGTTTGTCAGCCTTCCAAGTTCTGGGTGTATCTATGCCACTATGCCTGCTTTCATATAAACAGTTTTAATGTTTGAAAAGTACCAAATAATTCCTTTCTTTTCAGACAATGGATCCCAGGAGTATTTGTGCTGTTTTGTTCAGAGTGGAGATCAATGAGGACCCTCTATTCTCTCGAATTCTTTCTTAACTTGCCTTATAGATTAATCAATTTCCTCAAAACGCATCTCTTTTCTATCTTCTGAGGGGGTTGGTTTTTGTTTTATTTCAATTTTGTTTTCATGAAGAAGGCCTTGCTTTCTCCTTTGGAATGCCACAACAGTAAGGACTGCTGTGAAAGGGGGTCACACAGTATGCAGCCATGTTAGCCTGAATTTCGGTCAATGTTCTCCTTCCCAAGCTTGCTTTCATTCAGTTTCAAGCTGCTATAAATATCACTTTCCATGAAGCACTAAAGATTCTCTTTAAAGTGGCTTGGCCACTTCAGAGTCGTTCATGATTTAAAGATAACAAAAAATAAATAACTTTTAAAAAAAATTGAGAGGCTCCAACTTTTACGATGGTATGGATCTGCTTTAGAAATTGTATTCTAAAATACCTCAATTTATTTATGCCAACTTGGTATTAGAAATAGTAAATAGAAATGAGCCTACTATGTTCTCAGTTTTTTCCTAAAATTCATGCTGAAATATTAGCTCTCAAGTTGATACATATTATATTATAATATATATATATGTATAATACATATGCAAGTAGATCTTGCCAGTGCCACTATAAAAGACACTCCATTGGGCTATCTCTCCCTTCAACCAGGTGTGGATAAAATAAGAAGTCATGTACAAAGCACAAAGCAGAATCTGCTCAGACACAGGCTCCGTGGGCACCTGGCTCTTGATCTCCCAGCCTCTCGACCTCTCAGCCTTCTAAACTAGAAGAAATAAATCTATGATTTATTAGTCATCCTGGTCTCTAGAAATTCTCTATAGACATTCAGAAACCTTTATAAATCCAAGCACCATGTAACCACTCTATTTCCCTGTGTTTTGCTCTTACCGTCACAGTAAAGGACAGAATCAGTCAAGTCTTATGTTACCTCACATATTTCATCTGGTCAGGATGGTTACAAGCAGAAAGGGCTACTCAAGAGCAAAGGGACAGGGGCCAAACCATGGAAGATCCACGTCAGACTGAATAATTTGGTTAATGACACATCTCTTAATGGCTTGTAGATTACTATTTCTAACTTATAAGGGAGTCAGCAAAAAAAAAAAAATCCTCCCAAAATGTTAAGTCCATAGAAAATACATTTTAAATTAACACAAGATTTATTGTTAATCACACTGATATAGGGTAACTTCTGAGAGAGTTCAGGAAAACACCTGCATATTTTTTACCTTTTGTTGGAATGGAAGACCAAAATACTATGTCTAACACACATGCACGCATGCACACACACACACACACACACACACACACACACACACACACACGGGATTTCAGGTTAGTCCTGATTCCTACAGAGATATTTGATTCAACAAGATAACTGCTATATTTGTTGAGTTAAATAAGATTTGTTTGCATTCCTTGCACGATGGTAATCGGATATGAGTACTGTTTACATCCCAAGATAATCTATATGTTTCCCTTTAAAAAAATGAAAAGATCCTGCTTCACAAGCCACTAAGTCACTCAGTATCTTGCAAACTATTATTAAAGAGTTTCAGTTCACCATCCAATTTTCTCTTTATTTCATTTCAGTAAAGTATTATATTACAATCTTAAACAAAACTGTAAAATAATCTAACGCAGAGTAAATAGAAAATCATCCTCATTAACCCTAACAGACAAACATGTTCTGGGTATAGAGCAATGTGACATCCATACTTTCAAATTGCTAGTGTCTAGAAGTGTCCTGAGTTTTCAGCTTAACAATAAAATCATGTAGCTCAACTTCATCTGGCTGATTTCCAAATAATGCAGAAATATTCATATTCAGAAGCCAGTTGGAGAGTAACATGCCAGCTAGGTATGAGGCAGTTCTTAGATATCCTTTCTGCTCTAATAAACTTTTCATCCCCTTACTCTGAACATTTTGAGCACATCCATGAATAAAGATATTTCTAAAGGCAATTCATCTTCATTCTACCTTCTCAAACCCAGCAAAGCTACACAGCACCCATGGGCCGGGCACTGTAATTCACAATGTTCAGAGCAAGTTTTGAATCGAGTAGATGCAGTCATACCTCCAAATGCATATTGACAACTGCTGTCTGTACTGCACAGGATGATAAACACTCAAGTCAGAGAGACCTGCCTTCATTATTTCCTAGCCAAGAGGGTTTTGGAAATCTTTGCCCTCTAAGGCTTTATTTCTTATATGGTAAACAGCATTGCTGGCAAGTTTAGTATGAAGAGTAAAACTCCTTTCATGGTGCCTGGCATATAAGAAACTACCAGGAAATGTTAGTTTGACCTTCTTGACCTTCTAAATACTATACAGACATGTTCCTTCCTTATAGTTCTACTCCTAACACTACATAACTAATTTGAATACCAATCTTCTCAAAGAAGATAAGTGGTCTTCTCCATGATTTCGACAGCAATGGAAAGTTCCTCTGACTTCTAAAACAGTTGTTTTCTATGCTCATGTTTAAGGTTTCCTTTAGAAAAGAAATAAAGATGATCATTCAGAATTATGAATAAATCCAAAAACATACATTCCCTCAGTAGAGATAACACCACACTTGACTAATAACCAGGTTTCAGAGGACCAGGAACAAGCACTCTTTTCTTTTGATTAATGGGAGAAGAGAGAGGTGGAGAGAGCTCAAGGGAAGTACAGAAGAGTCTACCAGGCCTCAAAGACGTCCACAGGGGAGAAAATTAATCTCCAGATAAAAAACAAAGGCACATTTTGACAGCTATCCTTTTTTTCTTTGGACCAGAAACTACACAAAATAGGGAATCACATTCTCTTATATGAATACATTGCAAATTGTACTATTATCATTTTTGGACACAGGTATCACTCTACTCCAGGCTTGTCTGTAACTTACTGTGTTCCTCAGACTGGCTTCAAACTCCAGGCAATCCTCCTGACTCAGGCTCTTAAAGGATAGGCTCATATTTGTACACCTTTCATCAAAGCTGGACATTTATATGTTTGGATATGGTATAATTAAAAACATGGCCACTTCACAGAGTGGGGTGGCATTGTATATAGGAAGGCCTGTGTATGTCTTTGACATTCATACACACAACTATAAAATTGTGTTTCTAGGTCTGCTTTCACCAGAGTTGAAGGAAGGAAGGAAGGAAGGAAGGAAGGAAGGAAGGAAGGAGGAGAGAGAGAGAGAGAGAGAGAGAGAGAGAGAGAGAGAGAGGAAGGAAGGAAGGAAGGAAGAAAGAAAGAAAGAAAGAAAGAAAGAAAGAAAGAAAGAAAGAAAGAAAGAAAGAAAGAAACCATGTAAGGACACCCAAACAAAGTCACAAAAAGTATTCAATATCAAGGTTTTCAAATCAGTTGTTCCTAACCCCTTGTATTCTGAAATGGCTAGAGGCTCCTGCAGATGCTCCGAAATTATTCTGTCCCCACCAGGCAGTCAAAGAAAAAAAAGAAACAAAGGGAGGGAAAGTTTTGTTTTGCTTTTGTTTCAACTGCACATCAATGCCTCTTTGTGGTGTGCTTCAGTCCAAATCGCATAACCTGCTGCTTCAGTCAGCATGACAGCCTCCTGGAAAAACACGAGGTGATTTAGGGAAATTCTGAAAGTGCCAAGCTGTCAGACCTAAGCACTTACGGTCTTTGATTGCAGACTTAGAAAGAACAAAGGCCACATGCATGCTCTGTATTCTAGACCAGCGTTCTGTGGACACTTAGGGAATATTGAACAACAGCACTTGGTTGTATGAAGTCTTTAAATGTCCTCTCTGATACCCAAGCTCAGCTCTTTACACTGTGATGCATGTTTTATATTCATTCTTAAGTTTATGCCTTCCTGATGGTAAACTATTCTTCACCTTACACTCTAAAGTTTGTAAAGACCCAATCACCTTTCAGTAGGAGAGTAAACACAAATTCTTCTTAGGAGCTTTCTCTGGCTATACCCTATAACTTGCTTTGTAATGAAAGATAGCATATTGATATCTATCTACCTACCTACCTATCTATCTACTTATCTATATCTATCTACCTACCTATCTATCTATCTGTCTACCCATCTTTCATTCGGGGCTTTAGATCGATTTTCTCAGCTGTTCTTTTATCATACCTTATCATTCTAATATTAATGCCAATGAGATTAATTTTAACTCAATGTATCTAGGCTTCTAAAAAGAGTAGTTCAAGCAGGTAATTGAAAAACTAAGATTATTGGAATTTACCTATTATTTCCGTTACAGATAAGATGTTGTGTTCCTGAAGAGCTCATATAAGTTGACGTTCTGGTCACTGCTGTGATTGGT